>NC_041217.1:48708371-48788436 GCF_002837175.3 Physeter macrocephalus
TTTCCTCCGTTATTCTGCTATTGAGTCCTTCTAGTGTATTTTTCATTTCAGTTATTGTACTGTTCATCTCTGTTTGTTGGTTCTTTAATTCTTCTAGGTGTTTGTTCCTTAGTTCTTTTAGGTTTTTGTTAAACATTTCTTGCGTCTTCTCGATCTTTGCCTCCATTCTTTTTCCGAGGTCGTGGATAATCTTCACTATCATTATTCTGAATTCTTTTTCTGGAAGGTTGCCTATCTCCACTTCATTTTGTTGTCTTTCTGGGGTTTCATCTTGTTCCTTCATCTGTTACATAGTTCTCTGCCTTTTCATTTTGTACATGGTTCTGTGAATGCGGTTTTCGTTCCACAGGCTGCAGAATTGTAGTTTTCTTGCTTCTGCTGTCTGCCGTCTAGTGGATGAGGCTATCAAAGGGGCTTGTGCAAGCTTCCTGATGGTAGGGACTGGTGGTGGGTAGAGCTGGGTGTTGCTTTGGTGGGCAGAGCTCAGTAAAACTTTAATACACTTGTCTGCTGATGGGTGGGGCTGGGTTCCCTCACTGTTGGTTGTTTGGCCTGAGGTGACCCAGCACTAGAGCCTACCCAGCTCTTTGGTGGGGCTAGTGAGGGACTCTGGGAGGGCTCATGCCAAGAAATACTTCCCAGAACTTCTGGGCCAGTGTCCTTGTCCCCACGGTGAGCCACAGCCACCCCCCACCTCTACAGGAGACCCTCCAGCACCGGTAGGTCTGGTTCAGTCTCCTGTGGGGGTCACTGCTCTTTCCCCCAGGTCCTGATGTGCACACTACTTTGTGTGTACCCTTCAAGAGTGGAGTCTCTGTTTCCCCCAGTCCTGTCGAAGTCCTGCCATCAAATCCTGCTAGCCTTCAAAGTCTGATTCTCTAGGTATTTCTCCTCCCGTTTCTGGATGCCCTGGTTGAGAAGCCTGACGTGGGGCTCAGAACCTTCACTCCAGTGGGTAGACTTCTGTGGTATAAGTGTTCTCCAGTTTGTGAGTCACCCACCCAGCGGTTATGGGATTTGATTTTATTGTGATTGTGCCCCTCCTACTGTCTCATTGCAGATTCTCCTTTGTGTTTGGATGTGGGGTATCTTTTTTGGTGAGTTCCAGTGTCTGCTTGTCGATGATTGTTCATCAGTTAGTTGTGATTCTGGTGCTCTTGCAAGAGGGAGGGAGTGCACGTCCGTCTGCTCTTCCATCTTGAACCAATCTCTCTACTGGCCAGTTTTGGTATCAGATAAGATACACATTCCATTCTAAGTTGCTGGATTTAATGACATAATGTTATTTATAATATTTTCTTACCTGTTTAGTGTCTCTAGACTCTATAGTGACGTCTCCATTTCATTTGTGATATTGGTAATTTGTAGCTTTTTTTCTTGGTTAATCTGATTAGAGGTTTTTCAAGTTTATTAATCTTTCTCCAAAAAACCAGCTTTTTGTGTCAATGATGTATAAAATTTTAAAATATTTATTTATTTATTTTTGGCCATGCTGTGCGGCTTGCAGAATCTCAGTTCCCCATCCAGGGATCGAACCTGGGTACAGCAGTGAAAGCCCAGAATCCTAACGACTAGGCCACCAGGGAACTCCCAATTTATTTTTTAAATTGCGCTATATTTGACATATAACGTGTAAGTTTAAGGTGTATGATGTGTTGATTTGATACATTTACATATTGCAGTATGATTACCACTGTAGCTTTAGTTAACACCTCTATCACATCACATAATTTATCATTTTTTTGTGGTGAGAACATTTAAGATCTAATTTCTTAGCAATTTTGATGTTTATAATACAGTATTGTTGATTATAATCTTTATGTTGTGCACTAGATCTTCAGGACTTAACCATCTTCTAGTTGCAAATTTGTACCCTTTAATAACATCTTCCCAACTCCCTGATCAGGGGAAGATGTGTTTGGGACATCAACTACTGTTTCACTTCCCTCCTCCTTTTCATATCAGGTCAGCTACATTTTATCCTCCTACTCCAAATCCCTGCACATTGAAAATGCCCGTGATACCCTGAAGACTAGAAAGAGGTAGAAATCCAAGGTAAATGGCATCTTGATCATATCTGTATTTTGTGCACTGCATTATTTTTCCTTCATAATTTAGTGCCTGTTCCAGAAAAAGAGCTGGAGTGTGTTTGTTGAGGGGGGCAGTCAATATGCCTACTTACTGATCTTGTTACATTTTCTCTAAATAAACTTTTAATAATGGAGTAGTTTTAGATTTGTGCAAGAATTATGAAGATAGATTCTCCTTTGTGTTTGGATGTGGGGTATCTTTTTTGGTGAGTTCCAGTGTCTGCTTGTCGATGATTGTTCATCAGTTAGTTGTGATTCTGGTGCTCTTGCAAGAGGGAGGGAGTGCACGTCCGTCTGCTCTTCCATCTTGAACCAATCTCTCTACTGGCCAGTTTTGGTATCAGATAAGATACACATTCCATTCTAAGTTGCTGGATTTAATGACATAATGTTATTTATAATATTTTCTTACCTGTTTAGTGTCTCTAGACTCTATAGTGACGTCTCCATTTCATTTGTGATATTGGTAATTTGTAGCTTTTTTTCTTGGTTAATCTGATTAGAGGTTTTTCAAGTTTATTAATCTTTCTCCAAAAAACCAGCTTTTTGTGTCAATGATGTATAAAATTTTAAAATATTTATTTATTTATTTTTGGCCATGCTGTGCGGCTTGCAGAATCTCAGTTCCCCATCCAGGGATCGAACCTGGGTACAGCAGTGAAAGCCCAGAATCCTAACGACTAGGCCACCAGGGAACTCCCAATTTATTTTTTAAATTGCGCTATATTTGACATATAACGTGTAAGTTTAAGGTGTATGATGTGTTGATTTGATACATTTACATATTGCAGTATGATTACCACTGTAGCTTTAGTTAACACCTCTATCACATCACATAATTTATCATTTTTTTGTGGTGAGAACATTTAAGATCTAATTTCTTAGCAATTTTGATGTTTATAATACAGTATTGTTGATTATAATCTTTATGTTGTGCACTAGATCTTCAGGACTTAACCATCTTCTAGTTGCAAATTTGTACCCTTTAATAACATCTTCCCAACTCCCTGATCAGGGGAAGATGTGTTTGGGACATCAACTACTGTTTCACTTCCCTCCTCCTTTTCATATCAGGTCAGCTACATTTTATCCTCCTACTCCAAATCCCTGCACATTGAAAATGCCCGTGATACCCTGAAGACTAGAAAGAGGTAGAAATCCAAGGTAAATGGCATCTTGATCATATCTGTATTTTGTGCACTGCATTATTTTTCCTTCATAATTTAGTGCCTGTTCCAGAAAAAGAGCTGGAGTGTGTTTGTTGAGGGGGGCAGTCAATATGCCTACTTACTGATCTTGTTACATTTTCTCTAAATAAACTTTTAATAATGGAGTAGTTTTAGATTTGTGCAAGAATTATGAAGATACTACAGCATTCCCATATACCCCACACCTATTTTCCCCTGTTATTAATATCTTACTAGTGCACATTTGCCACAATTAATGAACCAATATTGATATATTATTATTAACTATCATTCATACTTTATTCATATTTCCTTATTTTTAAAAAAATTTATTTGGTTGCACTGGGCTTAGTTGCCGCAGGGAGGCTCCTTAGTTGTGGCATGCAGGCTCCTTAGTTGTGGCATGAGAACTCTTAGTTGCGGCATGCATGTGGGATCTAGTTCCCTGACCAGGGATTGAACCCGGGCCTCCTGCATTGGGAGTGTGGAGTCCTAACCACTGTGCCACCAGGGAAGTCCCTCCTTAGTTTTTACCTAATGTGTTTTTTCCATTCCAGGATCCTATCCAGGATACCACATTAAATTTAGTTATCATTATCTCTTTAGGTGTTTCTTGACTGTGACAGTTTTCAGGCTTTCCTTGTTTTTGATGACCCTGACACTTCTAAGGAGTAATGGTCGGGTGCCTCAGTTGAGATTTACGTATCATTTTTCTCATGATTAGATTTGGGTTAGGAGTTTCTTGGAGAGAGATGCAGAGATAAAGTGCCATTTTATTACATCATATCAAGAGTACATACTATCAACGTAACACTTTTTTTTAAGCTTTATTGAGGTATAATTGACAAGTAAAAATAGTGTATATTTAAGGTATACAACTTGATGTTTTGATATACATTGTGAAATGATCATCTCAGTCAAGCTACTTAACATATCCATCACCTCGCATAGTTTTGTGTGTGTGTGTGGGTGTGTTGAGAACACTTAAGATCTACCAACTTAATTTCAAGTATACAGAACAGCATTGGGCTTCCCTGGTGGCACAGTGGTTGGGAATCTGCCTGCCAGTGTGAGGGACACGGGTTCAAGCCCTGGTCCGGGAAGATCCCACATGCCGTGGAGCAGCTAAGCCCACGGGCCACAACTACTGAGCCCGCAGGCCACAACTACTGAAGCCCGTGTGCCTAGAGCCTGTGCTCCGCAACAAGAGAAGCCACCGCAATGGGAGGCCCATGCACCGCAACGAAGAGTGGCCCCTGCTCGCCACAACTAGAGAAAGCCCGCGCGCAGCAATGAAGACCCAGTGCAGCCAAAAATAAATAAATAAAATAAATTTTTTTAAAAACAGCATTATTAACTATAGTCACTATACTGTACATTCAGTCAACTGAGTTTATTCTTCTTGCATAACTGAAACTTTGTGCTTGACCAGTATCTCCCCATTTTGTCCACCCCCCTAATCTCTGGCAACCACATTCTGCTGTATGTGTATTTCAGATTCTACATATAAGAGAGATCATACAGTATTTGTGTCTCTGTGTCTAACTTAATTAGCATAATGTCTTCCCGGTTCATTTATGGTGTTACAAATGATAGGATTTCCTCCTTTACAAAGGCCAAATAGTATTCCGTTGCATATGTGTGTGTATGTATGTATGTGTGTGTATATATCTCACATTTTCTTTATCCATTTATCTTTTTTTTTTTTTTTTTTTTGCGGTACACGGGCCTCTCACTGTCGTGGCCTCTCCCATTTCAGAGCACAGGCTCCGGATGCACAGCCTCAGCGGCCATGGCTCACGGGCCTAGCCGCTCCACGGCATGTGGGATCTTCCTGGACCGGGGCACGAACCCGTGTCCCCTGCATCGGCAGGCGGACTCTCAACCACTGCGCCACCAGGGAAGCCCTATCCATTTATCTTTTGACCTTTAGATTGTTTCTGTGTCTTGGCCATTGTGAATAATGCTGTAATGAACATGGGAGTGCAGATATCTCTTTGAGATCCAGGTTTTATTTCCTTTGGATATATACCCAGAAGTGGGATTGCTGGGTCATAGGGTAGTTCTACTTTTAGTTTTTTGAGGAAACTCCATCCTATTTTCCACAAGGCTGTACCAATTTACATTCCCACCAACAGTGTACAAGGGTTCCCTTTTCTCCACATTCTCACCAACTTATCTTTCCCTTTTTCTGATTGTAATTATTCTAACAGATGTGATGTGATATTTCATTGTGCTTTTGATTTGTATTTCCCTGATTATTAGTGATGTTGAGCACCTTTTCATATATCTTTTGGCCTTTTGTATGTCTTCTTTTGAAAAATGTTTATTGAGGACCTTTGTCCATTTTTTACATCGGTTGTTTGTTTTTTTTGCCATTGAATTGTTGAAGTTCCTTATGTATTTTGGATATATATATATATTTAATACATGTATTTTTTATTTTTAAAAAAATTATTTATTTATTTACTTTTGGCTGCATTGGGTCTTTGTTTCTGCGTGCGGGCTTTCTGTAGTTGCTGTGAGCGGGGGCTACTCTTCGTTGCAGTGCGTGGGCTTCTCATTGCGGTGGCTTCTCTTGTCGCAGAGCTCGGGCTCTAGGTGCACAGGCTTCAGTAGTTGTGGCACGCGGGCTCAGTAGCTGTGGCTCATGGGCTCTAGAGTGCGGGCTCAGTAGTTGTGGCGCACGGTCTTAGTTGCTCCGCGGCATGTGAGATCTTCGTAGACCAGGGCTCAAACCCGTGTCCCCTGCATTGGCAGGTGGAGTCTTAACTACTGCGCCACCAGGGAAGTCCTATATTTTGGATATTAACCCCTATCAGATACAAGGTTTGCAAATATTTTCTCCCAGTTTTAGGTTGCCTTTTCACTCTATTGTTTCTTTGCTGTGCAAAAGTTTTTTAGTTTGATTCAATCTCATTTGTCTATGTTTGCTTTCGTTGCCTGTGCTTTTGGCATCATATCCCAGAAATCATTGCCAGACCAATGTCAAGAAGCTTTTTTGCTATGTTTTCATCTAGTAGTTTTACTGTTTCAGGTATTACGTTTAAGAACATGATTTAACACAATTGATGTTGACCTTGATCAGCTGGCTGAGATAGCATTTGTCAAGTTTCTACACTGTGAAGTCATTCTTTTCCCCTATTTTTCATATTGCATTTTTGGGAAGGAAGTCCACTGGTCAGCACACCTAAGGAGTGATGAGTTATGTTCCAACTTCTTGAAATTGGAGTAACTACATGAGTTATTTGAAATTGTTTCCGCACAGGAGATTTGTCTAGTCCTCCTTGTCTCCCCCTTCCCCCCATTTACTTATTTATATCACTATTTCATACTTTGGGTTACAATCCATACTACTTTATATTTTTTGTTGTTCACATTATTCTTGCTTTAGCCTTTGGGAGCTCTTTCAACTGGCTCTTTGTCCTTTTGACATTCCCCATCATTGTGCTTTTGTCTGAAAATGTTCCTTACTTTCTGGAACTACAGGATGCTCCCGGCCCATCTTATATATTTTCTACCCCAGTCCTAGAATCAGCTATTTCTCCAAAGAGCCCTGGTTCCTTTTTTTATTGGAGAATGGTATTAGGACTCAAGATCTGGGCACTAGGTGTTCTTGTTTATACTGGGGCTCTGTTGCTTCTTAGCTTTCTAAGTTGACAGAGGAAGGACATATATGTGTGTATATTGACCTGTTTATATACACATATAAATAAATATTTTTAAATGTAACCATCTGTATCTATATAAGCTAAAACATAAGTTCGTACTCATGTCTCTAACTGTTTTCTATTACCACATGGATCATTCTACCTTCCTTCCATGGCTTATCTGTGAATTCCCACTCCAACAAGGAGAAACCTGGCTCCCATAGTCTGACACCCATTTACTTAATTGTTTAATTTCAGTATACCTGTATAGGGGTTTCAGAATTGTTAATCCACATCTGTGGGAAATAACTTCATCACCTAAAGTATAGTGCTTATATATAATTTCTTTTACTTTTAGTCTTACAGACTCCAGAGTTACTTACAGTAGCACTTGTTACCCCTACCACCTAAAGTGAGATTGTTTCATTTGTATGAGAGGTAGTTTGTTTTATCAGATTCTGTGTTCAATCCTGGGATCCCCCAACTTCCTAAATGATTTATTTTTAGTTTGTATCCTTTAAGGTGCAGTCTTGTATGCTATAAAGTTCTGTGGGTTGACAAATGTATAGTATCCTGTATCCCCCATTGCAGTATCATAGCGAGGAGTTCTGCTGCCTGAAAATATTCCCTGTACTTTACCTATTCAACACCCCTGTCCCCTCTTAACCCTGGCAACTATTGATCTGTTTACCATCTTTATAGTTTTGCCTTCTCCAGAATGTCATACAATTGAAATCATACATGTTATATAGGATTCCCAAACTGGCTTTGTTCACTTAATAACATGCATTTAAGATTTCATGTCTTTGTGTGTCTTGATAGCTCATTCCTTTCTTTTGTTTAATAGCTTATTATTACCACTGCCTGTTGAAGGACATTTTGGTTGCTTCTAGTTTTAGTGATTATAAGTAAAGCTACCATGCTCATCTGTGTGCAGGTTTTTGTGTGGTTATAAGTTTCAAACAGTTGTGTAAATACCTAGAGGCATGACTGCTAGGTCATATGACTATATAAGACTATGTTTAGCTTTTCAAGAAATTGCCAAATTGTATTTCACAGCATCTGTACCATTTTTCATTTTTACCAGCAATGATTGAGAGTTCTTGTTGCTCTGCATTCTTAGCAGCTATTGGTATTAACAGTGTTTTGGATTTTAGCTATTCAAATAAGTGTGTTGTGGTATCTTACTGTTCTTTTTTTAAATTAAAAAAAATTTTTTTTAAATTGAGGTATAGTTAATTTACAGTGTTTTAGTTTCTGGTGTACAGCAAAGTGTTTCAATTATACATATTTTTTTCATATTCTTTTTTATTACAGTTTATTACAAAACATTGAATATACTTCCTTGTGCTATACAGTGGGACCTTCTTGTTTATCTATTTTGTATATAGTAGTTTGTATCTGCTATCTTATTGTTGTTTTAATTTGAATTTCCCCAATGACACATGATCATCTTTTCATATGCATATTTGCTATCTGTATTTTTTTTTTTTTTTTTTTTTTTTTTTGTGGTATGCGGGCCTCCCTCTGCTGCGGCCTCTCCCGTTGCGGAGCACAGGCTCCCGACGCGCAGGCCCAGGAGCCATGGCTCACGGGCCCAGCCGCTCCGCGGCATGTGGGATCCTCCCAGACAGGGGCGCGAACCCGGTTCCCCTGCATCGGCAGGCGGACGCGCAACTACTGCGCCACCAGGGAAGCCCCTGTATATTTTTTTGATGAGGTATCTCTTCAGATCTTTTGCCCATTTTTTAATAGGTTGTTTATTATCTTACTATTGAATTTTAATTATTCTTTGTATATTTTGAAGACAAGTCCTATATCAGATATGTGTTTTACAAATATTTTCTTGCAGAAAATATGGCTTGTCTTTTTTCTTAGAGCTATCTTTTGCAAAGCACAAGTTTTTAATTTTAATGAAGTCCTACTTAATTAATTTTTTCTTTCATGGATTATGTATTTTTGATGCCATATCTAAAAACCAAACATGAAACGCCAGGTCACATAGAATTTTTCCTATGTTCTCTTCTACAAGTTTTATAGTTTTGCATTTTGCATTTAGGTCTGTGTTCTATTTTTAGTTAATTTTTGTGAAAGGTGTTAGATCTGTGTCTGGGTACATTGTTTTACATATAGACATCTGATTTGTTGGAAGACTATCCTTTCTCCATTGCATTGCCTTTTTGCTTTTGTCAGAAATCAGTTAACTATATACGTGTGGGTCTCCTTTCGGCTCTCTATTCTGTTCCATTGATCTATTTGTGTCTTCTTTTGCCAATACCATGCTGTCCTGATTTCTGCAGCTTTATAGTTAGTCTTAAGATCTGGCAGTGTGATCCTTCATCTTTGTCCTTTTTTAGTATTATGTTGGTTATTCTTAGTCTTTTTCCATTTTATAAAGCCTTAGAAACAGTTTGTTGGTATCCACAATATAACTTGCTAGGAATTTGATTGAGGTTGTGTTGATATATATAGATCAAGTTTGTAGAATTGACACTTTTTCAGTAATGAGTGTTCCAATACATGGAATAGCTCGTCATTTATTTAGATCTTCTTTGATTTCTTTCATCAACGTTTTGTAGTTTTTGCGTATAGTTTCCGGTGATATTTTGTTAGATATATACCTAAGTATTTCTTTTCTTTTTTGGAAGAGGGTGAGATGCTATTATAAATGGTATTTTAAAATTTTCTAATTACAATTGTTCTTTGTTGGTATATAGGGAAGCAATTGACGTTTGTTTAACTTTGTATCCTGTGACCTTGCTATAATTGCTTACTGGTTCCAGGAGATTTTTTTGTAGATTCTTTGTGTTTTTTGTCCACAGATATCCGTGTCATCTGCAAATAAAGACAGTTTTATTTCTTCCTTTCCAATCTGGATGGCTTTTATTTCTTTTCTTGTCTTAGTGCAGTAATTACGACTTTTAGTAGGATGTTGCATAAGAGTGGTGAGAGTGCACATCCTTGCCTTATTCCCCATCTTAGGGAAAAAGTGTCCAGTCTCTCACCATTAAATATGATGTTAGCTATGTAAGTTGTTTGTAGATATTCTTTATGAAGTTGAGGAAATTTGCTGAAGGTTTTTTTTAAATTCACGAGTGTTGGATTTTTTTCCTTTTTTAAATTGAATTTTAGTTGATTTAAAATATTATGTGGATTTTCCAAGTCTATTTTTTGTCTTCAGATGATTTTATGATTTTTCTTCTTTATCCTGTTCATATAGTGGATTACATTGATTATTGATCTACTCTTTCATGCTTGGAATCCTACTTGGTTGTAGTGTATAATTCTTTTTGTACATTATTAGATTTGATTTCTAATATTTTGTTGAGGATTTTTATGTCAGTGTTTATGAGAGAGATTGTTCGGTCGTTTTTTTTTTTCCCTTGTAAAGTCTCCATGTGATTTTGGTATTAGGATAATTCTCGCTTCATAGAATGAGTTAGAAGGTGGTTTCCCTGCTTCTGTTTTCTGGAAGAGATTGTGGAGAATTAGCATTGCTTGTTCCTTATGTGTTCGGTAGAATCCACCACTGAAACTATCTAGACCTGGTTCTTTGTTTTTAGAAGATTATTATGTTACCTAGTCCAAGCTTGTACTGCTCTCCACACCACAGGCCAGTAAATCAAGATACACGGTATTGGGGCAAGGAATAATGGTTTCATTAGCAAAGCCCGCAGACCTCGAGAAGATAGTGGACTAGTGTCCCAAAGAAACATCTTATCCAGGTTTGGATGCTAGTTTCTTTTATAGAGCAGAGAGGGGGAGGTAACGTAAAAAAGGTGATAAGCTGTTGCAAGTATTTCCTGGTTCTGCCAGACTCTGCAGGGCCTGTGTTAATTTCTTCTTTCCTGCAACCATGCACAGGTGGGCCAAGTCAGGATGTTTCCTGTGACCTTAAACAAAGGTATTTTAGCTTAAAGTTTAGGCGTGGGAAACAGGGTTCCCTGGAGATATGGGCCATTATGTATACTTTAAGCTATAGGCAACATCCCTTCAGTGATTAATTTGTAGCAAAAGCAGTAGAATACAAACATTAAAGTAAAAGAAACAGATCCAATATGGAGTCAGATTTGTTCTTCCCTGTTTTAATTATTGATTCATTTTCTTTAATATACATAAGGTTATTAACGTTTTTTATTTTTGTGTGAGTTTTGGTAAGTTAAGTCTTTCAGGAACTATTTCATTTAAGTTTTCAAATTTATGGGCAGAGTTGTTTGTAATATTCATTTATTATCCTGTAATGTCTGTGTGATCAGTAGTTATGACTTCTCTTTTTTCCCCTGATAATTGATAATTTGTGTTTTCTGTCTTTTTGTTTACCTGTGGTAGAGATTTAGAAATTTTATTGATCCTTTCAAAGAACTACCTTCTGGTTTTGTTGATTTTTCTCTATTGTTTTTCCATTTTCAGTTCCATTTATTTGTTTCTTTTTTTTTTTTCCCCTGCTTGTTTTACACTTAAGCAAGCTATAAGTGAATTCACTCAGCTTTATTTCCCCCCAAATGTCTTTTCTTTCCCCTCTTCATTTTTGAAGGTTTTTTTCCCCCCTTAAAGGGTGTTTTTGTTTGTTTGTTTGGTGTTTTTTTTTTTCTTTTCCTTCTCATAGAAATGTTGTTCCATCACCTTGAAGCCTGAATTTTTTCTGATGAGTAATCAAGTTATTCTCACGTTTGTTCCTCTTCATGGTATATCCCCCAACCCGCTGGCTCACTTTATTATTTTTCTTTTTATAACTAGTTTTCAGCAATTTAATTACAGTTGACCCTTGAACAACACAAGTTTGAACTGCAGGGGTCCACTTATATGTGGATTGTTTTCAGTAAATACATACTAAGATCTGTGGTTGGTTGAATTGGTAATGTGGAACCAGGGATAAGGAAGGCCAACTGTAAAGTTATATGTGGCAGGGTTGACACCCCAACCCCCTGTGTTTTTCAAGGGTCAACTGTATTATGTGTCTTGGTGTCGTTTCCCTGGCTTTTTCCTGCTTGGGATTTGTTGTTGGTTTTATGGATTTTTAGTTCAAATTTTTACAGATTTCAGACTTCTTCAGCTTTATTTCTGTCACCTCCCCTTATATCCTCTCCTTCAGGAATTGCTTGATATGGTCCCACAGACTACTGATCATTATTGTCAACCTCCTCTCCCACATCTGTTTTCCAGTTGATATATTTTGAATTGCTTTCTCTTCATGTTTAATGATATTTCCTTTTGTGGAATGTAATCTGATCTGCTCTTCTACCCATCAAGTAAAATTTTCATTTCAGATACTGTATTTTTCAGTTTCATAAATTCCATTTGGTCCTTTAAAAAATTTCTTCCATTTCTTTGCCTCTTATCTTGTCATCCTTCAAGTCCTTAAACATATTTTAATAGTTCTTTTATAGTCTCTATCTGTTAAGTCCATCATCTCTTTCATTTCTGGTATTGTAACTACTGACTAATTTTCCTACTGGTTATGTTTCACATTTTCCTACTTCTCAACATGGGTAGTAACTTTTGATTGGGTTTTGGACAATGTGAATTTTACATTGTTGATTTTTTGCTTTTTGTTGTCTTCCTCTAATTATGATTGAATTTACATTTATTGAGAATCAGCTTGTTAGTTTTGAGGCTTGACCTAAAGCTGTGTTAGGATGGGTCTAAAGTAGCCTTTTTTTCTTGGACTAATTTAGTCCTGCTACCAATGCATAACCTTTGGGGATATCTACACATGCTTTGGGTATTAAACAAGATTTCTTCTTTGACTTGAGGGATCTCAAATATCTTCCAGACCTGAGTTGTGAGGATTTTCCAGTTTATAGCTCCCTAGTAGTTTTCTTGGCCAGTAGTCATGAAGTTTAATCCTCCACACATGCAGCTTCATTATGCAACCAGTCACTCAAAGGGATCCCCATGCAGATTTCTGGATCTCTTTCTCTGTGTAATTTCCTTTTCTCTAATACTTTACCCACAAATTCCATCAGCCTCAATCTCCCTGAACTCCCATTTTTGTCTCCTCAAATTCAGTGAGATGATTGTGTTCTGCCTATGTTCTGGCCTGTGCCAATATTCAGAAAATGCCTCCAGTTTAAAACCCAGGATTGTCATAAGGCTTATCTGACATGTTTTCCATTTCCTAGGGATCACAGTCCTGTGTTTCCTGTTTTCTAATATCTGAAAAATCTTGTTTCGTATATTTTGTCTGGTTTTCTAGTTGTTTACAGCAGGAGGGAAAGTTCAATATCAGTTACTTGGTCATGGCAGGAAATGGATGACTGTAGTTTCACTTTTAGCACAATATTAATTATGTCACCAAAAAGTCTACCACTAAAGTAATTTTACTTAACAGATAATTTAAAATATTTCCTGTCACAAAGCATGTTTAAATAAAACCTAGAAATAGTAAAATCCTTAAACTTACTTTCTGATTCTACATTTAATTCTAATTCAACAAACATTTATGGAGTGTTACTATTTAGAAGGTAAATTATATTTAGTATTTACAAATATCTGTATATTAGCCTAAATATGAACTAAATTGCATTGTTCTAGGGTGAAGAACTCTAGGAGTCACTAAAAGTATTTAATTTCTCAATTATATAACCCCCTATTCCTCAGACGTTTCTTCTGTTTTGACTCTGATTCATAGATGGGACCACTAAGTTTGCTTAATATGGAGCCACATTCACTAGCACCAATTATAAAAGAAAGACCCATATGGTTGTTAGAAGCAACCAAAATATAGGCACGTAACCATAGCAATTATTGTCATCCACTTTTAATGTTTATTTATGTTACCTTTGTAAAATCTGGAGCGATTACACAGATATCAAAGCATCATTATCAACCATGAGGCACCATAAATAAACGATTCATGATAGTCTCCAAAACCATGTGGCGAGATCATTATGGCATAAATAAGAGACTTTTAGCAATAACTATAATTATAGTTCTTATATTCCCTGGTACATATACCGCAC
Organism: Physeter macrocephalus; assembly: GCF_002837175.3. Taxonomy (NCBI): domain Eukaryota; kingdom Metazoa; phylum Chordata; class Mammalia; order Artiodactyla; family Physeteridae; genus Physeter; species Physeter macrocephalus. The sequence goes on from NC_041217.1 coordinate 48,722,261, forward strand.
ATAATTTTAATAAAGATTGATTATCATGTAAGGATATAATAACTAATTCCTGGTCCAGTATTGGAGTCGGTTGAAAATAAGGGTTGTGGAACTTTGTGGTAACTGGTAGGAATACTGCATCTGTCATTTTCTGAACTAATAATATGTACAAGTATCAGATATAGGAGAAGAAAAGATCATAGTCAACCAGAGAATTCATCCTGAGTCATTGGTCTCAAGATCATACTTCTTAATAATATCAATAATTTAATTAATACAGTGCTTTGAAAGCTTTAGAATTATTTCATTTTCAACAAAGGTCGTAATAACCTCTTACACCATATATTAAAGTTATATTAACTCTGATTGTCTCAAAGTCTCAGTATAGATCAGTAACTGAGCCAGCAAAAGAACCAAATCTCCAATCTGTGAATATAATCTATACCAGTTGTCTCAAAAGTGTGGTGTGTACATCCCTGGGAGTACACAAAATAATACTCTGGCCTTACAATAGAGTTGTGTAAGGATTAATGGCTTCAAGTATTAGAAAAATGAAATAGAACAGTATTCTATCACCATCTAGTTGCTTCTACTTTTGATAACATATGCCAAAGAATATGAACCAGCTGTTCCTCACTCTGCTAAGATGCTTAAGGAGTTTGGTCAGCATAGCTGAATTGTTAGCATGATTCTTAATTAAAATGGATCATCATCTAATTGATATATGAGGTTCTCCCTGAAGTCAGGGGATAAGCCTCTCAAGTTCCCTCTAAATCCAGAAAGAAGCTTTAAAGAGGGAGCAACTGGAGAGTTATAGTCAGAATTAGATGCATTTAATAATAGCACTACTCAAACTATCTCCGTCTAAAAAATTTTTTCAATCTGTTGTGTACCAGTACTTTAGCAAAACACAATAAAAATGGATAACTTGAAATAAAAAACAAGCTGTAATTTTTTTATTAGATTCAATAGATATAAAATTACTCTGTCAAATTTCTGTAAAGCTTTCTAAACACTTATTCTCGATTTTTGTATTCATCTTGACACAGCCTCATAGCAAACAGTTTGTGGATCACCAGAGGTCTGAGAACTAAGCTTTGAATAGGACTGATTTCAATAGAAATTATTTGAAATAAAATTTCCTTTTTTACTGTTTACAACTTAGCCTTCACTAAGTACAAATTCCTGCCTAATCTCAGTTGAAGTATGACCTTCTCTGCAAAGCTTTCCTTGACTTACCCAAGCTGACTTGGGTAATCCATCATCTGTACTCTCACTTTACTTCAAAGGGGTTCATTCTATCAACTATTTTATTAATTCATTTATTTTATTTAAGGAAAATGTAAAAACAATCCCTAAGAACTGGGGATCAAGGAAGGTTTGTGGCACATAGCAGGCAATAAGTAAAAATCTGCTCAATGAATGAAATAAGAATTGAATATATAATTGCAGCAAAATCCTAAGGCTCTAAATGTCAGTACATACTGGGTGGAGGAAAACTTCATTTTCTGGAAAGAAAAGAAAGACAGTTTATTAGTCTCAAAAATTAGACTAGTAATTTTATGTCTAAGTGAATCAATTTTTTTTTTTTTTTTTCCGGTACGCGGGCCTCTCACTGTTGTGGCCTCTCCCGTTTCGGAGCACAGGCTCCGGACACGCAGGCTCAGCGGCCATGGCTCACGGGACTAGCTGCTCCGCGGCATGTGGGATCTTTCTGGACCGGGCCACGAACCCGTGTCCCCTGCATCGGCAGGCGGACTCTCAACCACTGCGCCACCAGGGAACCCCGAATCAAATTTTTATAAAAATAATTCTTGATAGAAAAGCAGACGAATACATACACGCATTTTGTAACTGTATAACAGACTGGGAGGAAAAAAGAACTTAAACCACTTTAATCTGCTAGCAACACTGTTTTAAACAGTTTTTGGCAGAGGAAGAGGATGTTAGGATGGGGAAAGGGCTTGAAAACTAGTGCCCTAAGAGTTTGAAGGTTACTTTGTGCTATACTGATACCTTCTTCTTGCTCCTCCAACTTGGTATCCCATCATACTCTTTCAATTTATTTTAATGTATATTTGATGATACCTTACTGAGTACTTTGCTAGGCACCTTGGAAAGTACAAAGGAACTTGAGCGTGAGGAGATTAAAATCTGGTGAATAAGTCAAAATATATAAAACTAACTAAAATACAGAGTAAAATGCATTAGATACTGCAATAGAAGAGTGAACTAAGAAATTTAAAATATGTCTAGATTATTTTAAAATTAAAAGTGTTTATAGATGACACATCTGTATTGAAATGGATTTAATATTTTCTTTAAATAATAAAATCGATAATTTAGAGAAAGGTGGTTGGATAGATAGACCATATTGATCTAGCTTAAGCAGCCCATCAACAAATGGACAAATTTAAATTTAGCCTCTAATCTACAGGAGATGAAAATGGTGAGGAATTTAGAGGTATACTGTCTTTTGCCTTGAAAGTGTGACTGAGTAGGCAAATGAGTGTATAATTTTCAGGACTTCCTCCTGTGAGGCTGCACAACTATTTCCTTTGCATTCCATCTCTGAGAGACTGGTTTAGGAGAGGGAAGAAGTACAGAAGTCTGAAGTCCTAGGATGCTGGCACTGCCCTCGGGGAAAGTTCAGATCTTGCATCACTTCTTGGGTATGCGCACATTTCCAGTTCCCACAGAGAAGCTGATCCTTGGCAGGAGGCAGATACACACAGCCAGACTGAGTCACAACTTGAGAATCAGGAAAATTACTTTTTAAAGGAATAAAGGCCCTTAGTAGGATCAGATTTCTTCAGCTAAACAAGAAGCAATGAAAAAATATATTTAAATCTGGATCACATTTGAGGGAACCCATCCCAACAATTTCAAATTATTCTGCCATGACATAAATCAGTGTGGATTCATGTGGCAATTACCTTTATTGATGATCCTTCACAAACATTGACCGATAGTCTTCTGTTGTGTTTTAACCCCACCTGCCAACTGTGTAATGTTCTCTAAATATGGTTCATAGGATAAGAACAGGTCATGTTATCAAGCAAATGTTGAAGTCCACAATAAATGCCGTAGACCCTCTTTTCTATCCTTCCTGATGAGAAGTTTGTTGGAAAAGTCTTAAAACGGTAAAAATAAATTGCTTTTGCTTATAATTTTATGAGTCCTCTATATTGAAAAGAACAAAAATTAAATAAGCTAGCACTGTCCTAAAAAGCCGAGGACATGGTTTTATGACATCATGCTTCATAAAACTTAATTCTGTTTGGAAATTCTTTAACCTTTTTTCATTTCTTTAACTTTTTACTTCTATCTCTTTTCTCTCTCCCCCAACCACCGACCCCCACTCCTGCTCAGCAGCTAACGCAGGTACTTAATATATCACTTCTTTACCTAGATTTAAATGTCCTCTTTGAGAGGGACCTAATCTTTGTTTCCTTGTAGCTAACAACTTATATTGCCTCATACATATATGAAACTGAAACAAATCTAACTATAAGGACTTGACACAAAGAATGATTTTAAGATTTAAATGTAGATATTTTTGGTTCAGTATGCCCACCAAATGTTTGCCAACCATTTTTCTGTTGCTCTACCTGCCATAGTCAATTGATGAAAAACAAAAATAAAAATAGTTGTGTAGGACACTGTAAGAGATAGTACTTCTGATACTGTAGTTTGAGTAATTTAAAAACTTTCAAGGGTAATTTTTGACTCCACCCAATTTTAACTTTTACTTTGAGACCTAACTCCACTCCTGCTTCCATTTCACTCAGCTCAGATACACATACACAATTCAGTTCCACTATAGTCCCTTTTTTATTTGAGTAAAGTAAGGCCAAGAGATATTAACTGATTTGCTCAGGGTCAGCCAGCTAGACTGTCGTGGGTGGGACCAGCTAGACCTCATCTTTTTTCTGATTGTAAAGCTTATATTCTATCCTACAATCCAGACCTCTTCTAATTTGCCAGCAGTCTAGACACTACTTTCCCTATAGTAAAAGTTCATTAAATATTTGCCATTTAATTAATTTCACTTGAACAGCTGATTATTATCTTTTCAATAATATGCAACTTTGGTTATTATGAAGGTTAAGAGTTACTAGGCTTGTGTTGAATTATTGTTCTGCCTCTTGTTAAATATTGCTCTACCATTTAATAACTGTGGCTCTGGTACCTAATTGTGTGGCTTTGGGAATTAGCCTCATTTTCTTCATCTATAAAATGGGAATAATACCTATCTCATAGGGTGCTGTGAGAATTTAAAAAAATAATATAAGATGTTAAGTATTCAATAAATGGTATGTATTATTATCCTTTAGCATACTTGCTATTTTCCCTCTCAAAAAACTGCTGCAGAAGATGGATCATTTCTTTATGACATCAAGACTAAACAGATTTATTCATCAAACTACACATTATTTTCTGGATAGAACTCTTCAAAGAGTAACACATATACCCAGGACAAAAAAATAAGCTAATTATGGTGGGCTCTGAATTAAATATATTGGATTCATTATTCCAAGGCCGTTATTGTGATCATAAAAAAAATAGGTTACTGACAGTTTCCCCTCAACTCATACCATTCACATATGTATATTCATATTTTCCCATGCGATTAATATATATTGTCCACACTATTCAAGTGACTTATGTAAATCTTAGGATTCTGTAACATATTAAAGATATAAATCCACTAACCCGAGATCAAAGACTTAAGAGGATTCTAGATCTCAGAAATACTTGAGGATATCAGTATAACCATAGTAAATAAAAAAAAGGAAAGAAGGATGTAAAATATTATAGGCTTTTAATTTAAGAAATAAAGTAGACTCTTTAATTCTCAAAAGCCTTTTCTCTCTTTGTGGTACTTGTTTTCATTGATTAAAAAAAAAAGTGAATAGTTGCCAGTGGTATCATATATGCCTAAATATATTGCTTTGCAAATTTGGAGGGCCATTCACACTCATTAAAACCATGTTTAAAAATAACTATAACACTATAAAGAGAAGGAGAAGTCAAAGAAAAGTCAAAAGTGAGAGAAGATATTTGCAGTGTATCAATATAAAACAAAACATTAACATCTAAAATAAAGAACTCCTATAAGTTAATAAGGGAAAGACAAACCACCCAATGGAAAATGAGTAGACTTCAAGTGACATCTCACAAAAGAAGAAACAGAAATTGCTAGTAACTAATCAGGAAGATGCAACTTAAAATATAAGGAAGCGCCATCGCACACCATCAGATCAGTAAACATTTAGAATTAATATTGAAGGAGATATACAGCAATAGGAATTCTTAGTTAATACATCTCATGGGACTGTAAATTGGTACAGCACTTTAAAAAACTCTTTGGCTTTACTTGCTAAAGTTAAACATGCTCATAGCCTATTATAGATACTCTTGTAATTTTTTGGAGGCAAAAATTCTAGCTTCAACTACCTGGAGGCTGACAAGAGGGAGCCAGACCCTGCACTGAGCAAATGTAGCCTTCTACTAACACTTTCCCTCTTCTCTGCACCTCTGATAATTTCATTCTGTTCCTCAAGCATATGTAGAACGCAGTATCCTCCTAAGGGGGAAATACAAACTGGAAGATTTCTGCATTTTTTAAAATGATCTCCAGAAGAAAGCTGCTTGCTGATCTTGATGGAGGCAAAAAATTGAAAGAGATGGTTCTTAAGCCAAATATTGAAAATTTCCACAAATTAAAATGTACAACACTGTATTTTGAGAAACCTTGACTTTAAGATTTGATTAAATCATCCTATAGTCTATACAGAAAGAATAAAAGCCCTTTATGAAATTGTTTCATGGGTTTTTCCAATTCATTTATAAAATGCTTATACAGTTAAAGACAAATCATTTGCCATTTTAATTTCAGTTACAATTTATCATGTACTTTCTTCCAGAAAATGGAATATAATTGTATTTCATAACTGGGGGAATATATAAAGGCTTCCAAATTCATTCCTGACCATAATTAGGGCCTAACATATCCATGATAAAAAGGGAAAAGAAATATTAGAATTACTAGTTAAAAATATGTAGTCAAGCAATTAGTAAAGTCAGTTATTTAGAATCCTTTTTGTCATTCAGATACTGTCAAAAATTGGTTCATGTTTATGGAAAAATAGATGCTTATGTGATTTAACATGCTATATCACATCTTATAGAATTTTTAGTAAAGTGTTTTTTTTCCCTGAATGATCTAGTTAAAGGCCAGAAACAGAGTTACTTCTTAGCTTATTGGAACCTGACATCTATACTTAACATTTTACTGAAATCACGAAGGTCCTAGTTGCTAAATCTAATGGCAACTTCTAAATCCTGAACATTATTGACTTCTGTTTGACGCTTGACCGTACTGTCCTTGAAATTCTTTCTTCTCTGCTTTCTTTAACGTTACTGTCCTAATTTTGTTTTTCTGACTGTTCCTTCCCAGCCTGTTCCTCGGTTCTAGTCCTTTGCCCTTCCCTTAAGTATAAAATTCTCATCAGTGTATTTCTCTTGCTCTGTGTACTCTGTTCTCTTTATACTCTTGTATACCCAAACAAGCCAGGTTAGATGAAGGTTACAGGAAAGATAGAAATAAAGAAAGCCAGAGAGGAAAGAGGAGTAGCATTCTGTTCTGTTCTTAAAGATCTCATTTTAGAGACCAAATGGCTAAACTATACTTTACCTCTACCCTTCCCTTTCCCTTCCTATTCCCTACTAGACCTTGCTACACCAATGCTTTTCTCTCTTGAATATTCAACCTTTCCCTTTATACTTGGTCAAACTCTCAGCTAAGAGTTATTGACAATACTTGTGTGTGAGACACTGTCCACAAAAACTCTGAGAGAAGTATTATTTTCATTTTAGAAATGAGGAGACCAGTTAAGTGACAAGCCCAAGCAAAGTTACACAGCTAATAAGGAGTGGAACTAATACTGGATGTGGAAGACTGTCTGGCTATAGAAAGCTATCTGGCTATAAAGCCCATCCATGTTCTTTGAAATTCACCATTATCTTCTTTTTCAATTTAAGATTCCATCCTAGTCACTACTCTTTGGTAAAAGTCCTTGAACCGTGAATTCTGTTTCTAAAAATCTACTCCAGAAAAGTAAATATTGGAACAAAGATCTGTACTAAGTTGTTTGTCACAATGTTACTTTTAAAAGCAAGACAAACCGATGAAAAATCTGGAACAACTAAACGTCCATCATTAAAGAAATGGCTGAATAAATTATGGTGATCTATTCAATGTAATATAGTATAGAAAATAAAAGTAATGAGCTTAAAGCATTTTTAATGATGACTGGAAATGTGTTATATGAAAACATTATGATTTCGATTATAAGGAGATATACATATACCTAACACATATACACATTAAAAAAATACCAGAAGAGAATAAACTAAAATGTTCATTGAGTGGTGAGATATTAGATTATTCTTTTATTGCTAAACAGACTAATGTATGCCTATGGTTAATAACTTATAAGGCTTGTAATGAAAAACAACAGTCTGCTTCTCCCTCTGCCTTCTCACTTCCAGAGTAACTACTTTTAAATTCTTTAAATGGTTTACTCTGGGTTTTCTCAAATAAGTAACGTGACAATATTTTCTATTTTTTTATCTTAGATATTATATATTTAATTCTTCCTCTTTTGAGACATTAGGACTCTTATACCACCCACTTTCACTACAGCATCTCCAAAATAGCTGTATATCGTTTAGTCAAATCGGAAAAAAGTGTTTTTTTTAACATGAAGCCATACTTTGATTATATTCTTTTCTGCTTTATGACCTAGTTTTGGGACTTCTTCTAATTGCTTTCCAGGATTAGATACCCTATATCCCAGATCCCATGTATTCCTCTTTCTTGAGTTACTTCTCATTTTGCTGAGGCATATCATCAAGTAGCTTCCTGAGAAATGATGCACTGAGATCAAAATTTCTGAGTCCTTGCATGTCATTCTGGTCTAATAACACTTTAATATCTTGAAGGTATTCACTGTGGCTCCTGAAAAGTCCAGTGCTTTTTCATTTTCTTCATTCCTTTGTAGGTGACATTTTTATCCCCCTTCCTTTAAAGTTTTAAGCTCATCTCTTTATTCCCAATATGCTGAAATATTGTGATGATGTGCACTGGTTGGGTCTTTTTTCATTCAATAATTGGTAGGTTCTTTTAATCTAAAGACTTGCATTTCAGTTCTGGGAAATTCTCTTTCTTTCTGTTTCTTTTATATAACAATATCCTCCCATCCATTTTCCCATTCTTTTTTTCTTGGGTTCTTATTAATCAAATGTTAGACCTCATAGATTGATCTGCGTATCTTTTTTCCCCTCATTTTTCTGCCCCTGTTTTTTGGTCCTTATTTGTAGGACATTTTCCCAACTTTACTTTTCAAGTGGTATTTGAGAATTTGTTTTTATCTTTTTGTTTTGTTTTGGCTAATTTGAATTCCCAGCAGTTCTTTCTTGTAATATAATTGCTTTTTTTCTACACTGAGATAACTCTGGTCATTCTAACATAGAATAATTGCCAAGATATGTTGGAAATAGTAGAAAAGAAAACAAAGTCCTGTATAGTTTTTATATCGTTATCACCTGAGAGAAATAAAAAGGGGGCACCTACCTAAATGCTGGGTGTGCATTGATTAGTTCTAAAAGGATATAAGAAACAAGTCATATTGTTGACTCTTGGAAAAAGCACTGTGGGACAAGGGTGGGATATAGACCTCCTTTTTACTATGTGCTCTCTGTAACATTTGATATTGGACCATACACATGATTTTAAAAATACAACAATTAAAGTCTTTTTTTAAAAAAAATTATTTTTATTGGAGCACAGTTGATTAATGATGTTGTATTAGTTTCAGGTGTACAGCAAAGTGATTCAATTATACATATACATGTATCTATTTTTTTTCAAATTCTTTTCCCATTTATATAATATTCCCAGAATATTAAGCAGAGTTCCCTGTGCTGCACAGTAGATCCTTGTTGGTTATTTATTTTAAACATAGTAGTGTATATTAAGTGAAGTAAGTCAGGCAGTGAAAGACAGATATCATATGAGATCACTAATATGTGGTATCTGAAAAAAATGATACAAATGAACTTATTTACAAAACAGAGACTCACAGACTTAGAGAATGAACTTATGGTTAACAGGGGGGAAGGGTGGGGAGAATGGATAGATTGGAAGTTTGGGAACAATTAAAGTCTTAATGAGGTTGCATAATACAGTTGCCCATTTTTCTATGTACAAGTGTTTCAACTGTTTTGTTTGTGTATTTTTAGTGGTAAAAATTGAGGCAGGAGTAATATGACTTTTACTTTTGACCCTAAGATTGCTGGGCAATTTTATAAACCAAATAAAGGCTAATTTTTAAAAACTTGCTTTTTTTCTATAGCATCCTGATTTTTTTAATGAAGGCAAATATCTGCATGAATCATTCTGAGAGCAGTAATAAGAGGGCTTATTATTTATCTTAAAGCCGAAAGTTATATTTCCTGGATTAAAAAAAATTATTTGATGTTTTCAAACTTCTTAAAGCTGTGGATTGATATCTTTCATCAAATATGGAAAATCCTTAGTCATTACCTTTCAAACAATACCTATCTTAATTCATTCTTCTTTTGGGGACTCCAATTTAACATGTTAAACATTCTCCTTGTAACTTCTAGGTCTCTTTACTCCTGTATTTTTACTCCTGAATACTTCTATATTTTTATGTTTTTCATGTTTTTGTATTTCCATGCTTTCTTCTGGATAGTTTCCTCTGACCTAATTCTCTCTTCAGCAGTATCTAATGGTTTTTCTGAGATCTAGGACTTCTATTTAGTTCTTTTTCTGATCTACTATGACATTTTAATAATTTGCAATGTTTTGCTAAATCTCAAAGCTTGGATTTTATTGTCCTGTATATTGTAGGCATGTAATTATATAGACTTGGCTTTGCAATTCAAGTGCATATCTCTGTTAATGTCTCTCTTAGATATGTTATGTTTTTATTGCCTGTTGGTTTTACTTATTTGTGCTCATGATTTATTGCCTTCTCATGTGCATTGTTATCTTTTATTTTGTGCTGAGCATTATATAGCATTAGAGTCCTTTATCTACAGAAATCCAGAAAGCTCTGCAACTAAATCTGTTTCATAACTGATTTATTGTCCAAACCTGCTGTGAAGTGACACAAAGCTATTTAGTCTTATCCAACTTAGTGTAAATGTTTGTACTTTTTGTGTCAGATTGATAATAGGGTGATGCCCCATACCCTACTGATGATGTAACAATACATGGTATATGTACCATATTGTCTTTCCAAAATGTGAAATCTTCCAAATTCTCAAACACATTTAGCCTGAAAGTTTAGTTAAACAATAGTGGACCTATTTGAAAATTTATTTCTAGAAATAATTTGAGGCTTGGGATAATGTTATATTTCTCTCAGTAAGTTTTTTATTATTTTCTGCCAAACACTAAAGGTTCTAACAAACTGGAATAATCATATCCAATTTCAATTCTTGAGATTTTTTGATGAGCTAACCTAAAAGAGTAAAAGCCAAGCTCTTTACAAATCTGGTTTACTTGTAATTCACTTTAGTCCTACGGTGACTATTTGGAGTCCCAGTCCAAAGTGGGCTAAAGAGAAGGGGATTAGTAACCTGGGTTTCCAACCCTGTCTTTCCCTGGTCTCTGACTTTTTATCTCTTTAGACCCTTTGCCTATTAACAACATAGCTCAGTTCTCAGGACCTCTTTTTGGTAGCAAAGGCTTTCAAGTAGGAACTGCTTACTCCTCTGGATTGTTGTCTCATTCAGGTACTTCCTCACCATGGTTAGTTGTTTGATAACATGAAATCTTTGGTAGGTCTTGGAACCAGGAATGGGATCATTAACCCAATTGTCTCAGTTCAGGTTCTCATTATTTTACTTCCAATTATATCCTAGCTGGTCTCCCTCCATTGAGCCATGTCCCTTGCCATCTAACCTCCTGACCATTACCAGAAGTAGCTTTCTAAAAAAACCCAGACACAATCACATTACTAGCTCACTTAAACTTTTTTAGTAGCTCTCATTATTTATAAGATGAAGGCCAAATTCTTTAGCAAAAAAGAGTCTCACTAGTCCTCCCTTGGCCTACCTCTACAGTAGTGTTGTCTCCCATTGCCTTTCTCTTTGTACTCTGTATGCTAATCTTTGCCTGAAATATTTTATGTCTTTGTATCTTTGCCTGTACTTTTCTCTTTGCTAGGAGTGCCTTTCTTCTTCCCTGAAACACTATCCCCTTGACCTGAAGAACTTCTCATCCTTTAAAACCTGGGAAAATTGTTATTTTTTTCTGTAGAACTTTCTTCATGTATTCTCTTATCACCTCATTTTCCACGGAGTAGACTGTGGTTTCCATTTTGTCCCTATTATATTCCATATGTAGTTAATACTTTTGGACTAACCAACCTATCTTAGCAGTTATTAGTGTCCATGTCTGTTTCTTCTTACTAGACTCTAAGGTCATTGAGGGAATATAGAATGCATTGTAACTTATGCCCATTCCTTAGCCTAACTCTGAGAATACAATATGTGCCTTAAAAATGTCTGTTGAAGTAATTGAATGAATGTTTTGACCTGAGCAGTATTGTAAAATCTTTCTCACTTGGTATTCATAATGAACTATAAAATGAAGTACATTAAATAGTTTCTAAAGTTTTATCTTGTAGAATTCTAGTATCCTATTACATGTTGAGATGATCTACAGTTTGGAAAAGGATGTCTAAAAGTCCCTGTAAAATTTTGGAGATCACCAAAAACTGGCAGAGTACATGTTCAACTAGTTCAGTTCATCATAAGGTAGTAGGCCTTCAGAAAGTGTTTGTCGAATGAGTGAATTACAAAAGAACTCACCCAACAAATAATATGGTGAACCATATAATAAGTTGAAATAACTAAATAAATATAAAAATAGCATTTTCAGATTGCTGTCTGTATGGTTCTTTTATGTGAATTCTATGATCTACTATATGGCTCATGCCAATTAGCCCATATAGGAACTGGTACTAGGATATGGCAGCAGTATAATAAATAATCCCAAGTAGGGCATTTGAAGAACTGCATATCTTGTGTGTGTGTGTGTGTGTGTGTGTGTGTGTGTGTGTGTTTGGTAATTTTTATTTATTTATTTTTTACTTTTTATTTTATATTGGAGTATAGCCGATTAACGATGTTGTGATAGTTTCAGGTGCACAGCAAAGCAACTCAGCCAATGTATACATTCTCCCCCAAACTCCCCAAGAACTGCATATCCTTGTTGGTTGCTAATAGTCTGAGGGAAAGGATGACTAGGAGAAATAAGATATTTAACATTATTACTCACATGCTAGAGGTCTGTATGGCTGCCATTAAGAGGTGATGGCCCATCACACTTATAGGTAAGATACAGTTTGAGTGATGTAGCTTGAGTTTTTGGTTTTTTGTTTTGTTTTGTTTTTTAAGTATGAAGCATACCATGAAAGAATAGGAATTTAAAAAATGGGAAAGCGTTGATTTTTAGCTGACAGAAAAAAATGTTGACAATAACTATATAATTGTAATTTAAAAAGCTTAGGAAATTGAGATTTTATTTAAGTGTAGGAATTATGTTGATTTTTTTTTTTTTTTTTTTTTTTGGTATGCAGGCCTCCCTCTGTTGTGGCCTCTCCCGTTGCGGAGCACAGGCTCCGGACTCGCAGGCTCATTGGCCATGGCCCACGGGCCCAGCCGCTCCGCGGCACGTGGGATCCTCCCAGACCGGGGCGCGAACCCGGTTCCCCTGCATCGTCAGGCGGACGCGCAACCACTGCGCCACCAGGGAAGCCCCAATGTTGATATTTATATTGACAAACAGTTGTAGAACATTGCTACTAGTTGTGAACTATACCACTTAAGAGTGGTGGTAAATTTCGGGATGTAAATCCTAGGAGAATTATAGTAATAATACAGACCTATGTAATAGAGAAGCCTGAGGAATAATCTCATGTAGGGCATCAAATAGGTGTTGGCTTTTATGAAATGCATGAAATTTTATAAAATTCCTGTATGAACTAAATGAGAAAATGAGATCAGACTTGGAAAGTGACCATCTAGCCAGGCTTCTCATTTTTGATGGAATTTTCATTATTTTGATCCAGAGTATCAGCTCCTTTTTTCTCATTCCAGAAGGTGGTTGGTTCACTGAAGATAAAGGCAGAGTCTGATGAAGAGGAGCTTGGGCTTCTTTCCATTACCCAGACTATATCTCAATAGAATTTACTGAGTATATGGTTGTCATCACTAATTCCTTATTTGCCTAATGATGTCGCTGTACTTTCAAACACAGATGCAAAGTATTGGAGGAATCTTTTACTTTTAGTTGATTAATGTCAATACTGCTTGTTAAAGGCCCTTTGAGATTTAGGAATTTCAGCTCCATGAATACAAGGATAATCTGACAATCCTGTATTTCCAGGGACCAAATACTTCAGGTTTTCTAACTCCTGTCAGAACAGTACAACTTGGTGGAGGCTCTCCCTAGTGCTAGGATTGGCCTAGCTCAAGGTTACCTTTCTTCCTGGAACTAGACCTCTTTGAAAGGTAGTCTCTCCTACCTCATCTACTGTCCTTATCATTTTTTTTTTGAGTCATGCTGAGGGTGATATGTCTGACTTAGACTGTTATATAAACCTTTAAATAGCATAAGTTTGAAATATTTGAGTTTCACTGTTGCAATAAAAATTATATTTAGACATAATCAATTTGGATTTAATTTCCTCTTCTTTTTCTGGTATCCTAGGTGGAAGCTTAGGTTACTGATTTTAGATCTTTCTTCTTTACTAATATATGCATTCAGTTTCCCTCTAGGTACTTCTTTGTTACATCCCACAAACTTTGATGTCTTATTTTCATTTCCATTTAGTTCAAAATTTTTAAAAAATTTCTCTTGAGATTTCTTCTTTATTGTTTAATCTCCACATATTTTCAAAATTTCCAGCTATCTTTCTGTTACTGATTTCCAGTTTATTCTTCATGGGTCTGAGAGGATACATTGTATGATTTCTAGTTTTTCAAATTTGTCAAGGTATGTTTTATGGCTCAGACTGGTCCATCTTTTTGAATGCTGCATGTAAGTTTGAAAAGAATGTGTATTCCATTGTTGGATGAAGTAATCTATAGGTATTAATTATACCTGGTTGATTGATGGTGCTGTTGAGTTCAGCTGTGTCTTACTGATTTTCTGCCTACTGGATCTGTCCATTTCTCATAGAAGGATGGTTTAAATCTCCAGCTATAATGGAGATTCATCTATTTCTCCTTGCAGATTTTACTTCATGCAGTTTGGCACTCTGCTGTTAGATGCATATATATTAAGGATTCTTATATTTTCTTAGGGAATTGACTCTTTTATCATTATGTAAGCCTTTATCTATCCCTGATTCTTCTCCTTGCTCTGGATTCTGCTCTGTTTGAAATTACTGTAGCTACTTTAGCTTTCTTTTGATTAGCATGTTATATGTGTTAGCATAGTACATCTTTTTCAATCCGTTTATTTTTAATATATTTGTGTCTTTATATTTAAAGCAGGTTTCTTGTAGACAACATATAGTTGGGCCTTGTGTTTTGATACCCACTGACAATCTCTATCTTTTAATTGGTGTACTATTTAGACCATTTATGTTTAAAGGGATTTTTGATATAGTTGGATCAATATCTATTATATTTGTTACTGTTTTCTAATTGTTGCTCTTGTTCTTTGTTTCTGTATTTGTCTTCCACTTTTTTTGCCGTGATTTTAATTGATTATTTTATATCATTCTATTTTTTTCTTTCTTACTTTTTAAAAAAAGTTTTTAAGTGTTTGCCCTAGAAGTTGCAATATATATTTACAATTAATCCAAGTCGACTTTCAAATAATACTGTATTGCTCTATCTTTTAATTGGTGTACTATTTAGACCATTTATGTTTAAAGGGATTTTTGATATAGTTGGATCAATATCTATTATATTTGTTACTGTTTTCTAATTGTTGCTCTTGTTCTTTGTTTCTGTATTTGTCTTCCACTTTTTTTGCCTTTTGTGATTTTAATTGATTATTTTATATCATTCTATTTTTTTCTTTCTTACTTTTTAAAAAAAGTTTTTAAGTGTTTGCCCTAGAAGTTGCAATATATATTTACAATTAATCCAAGTCGACTTTCAAATAATACTGTATTGTTTCCCAGGTAGTGCACGTACCTTATAATAATAAAATATTCCTAATTCCTTCCTTTGGCATCCCCAATTTTGGTGCTTAGCTAAGTCTACCTTAGTACAGGCTGCTTGGTTATTTATCAGATGTACAATACCGATATTTATTTCAGATTATCAGAATGTTGTTAATTTTCCAAGTATATGTTCATTAAAGAATGTATAAAACTTGTTGAATGCTTGTAGTTATCTTTTTATGCTTTTTTAAGATTTTTCTGCAAACAGTGATGCCAAAATTTTTCTTAAAAATAATTTTTAAGAAAACCTAGAAAAGCCAGATAATAGTTTCTGCATCAACTAAATTGACATTTCTGGAAAAAAATTTCTTAACAATTAAAGCAATATTTCCTGCCTCCCTTTTGCCCTCTTCTCATTTCACAGAATTCTTTTATTTTCCTCTGTTAATGCTCCTCTCTGTCCATAACCTTGAAGAAACAAATAGCCACTTGGTTCAGGGAAAACAACTCCCTGGAGTATATCTAACTATCTTCTCTCCCCTGTCCCCCTCCCCCATCGTGTGTATTTTAATGTGATCTTCCTGGTATCAGAGAAAATGTTAAACTCAAATAGGTGGTCACTGACCCTTCTTACTACTAGTCTGAAGTTAGGTGCTTTTAGCTTAGATCTTTCTCAGATTTTGTTAATGAATTAAATATTTATTGAGTGCCTATCATATGTCAAGCATTGAGAACTCTGTAGACAATAAAACAGGCATGGAAATGATAGTTTTGTGGGTAAAACAGTCATTGATTAATAATTTCACAAGGAAATATCCAAATATAGTTATAACTATAATAGGGAGATACATGGGACTGTAAGGCCTATAAAAGGAGATTTGACCTAGTCAGGGAGGTCAGGAAAGGCCTCCCTCAGGAAGTGGTAACACTTGAACTGAAATGTGAATTATGAGTAGGCATTTGATGAGGAGAGAAAGATCCTTCCGTGTAGAGGGAACAGTGTGGGCAAGAGCCCTATGGTGGGGAAGGAGAGTGGCTAGTATGAAGGACCAAAAGGTTTCAAGGGAGGCTGAAGGGGTGGGATAGGTAGGGACCAGCCTATGTTGAGGAATTTTGGTTTGTTTTGTGTTGTTTTCCTAAGAGTATTGGGAAGCAATTGAAAGGTTTTAAACAGTATGCAGTAAATTTGTATTCTGAAAAGATTATTCTGACTATAGTGGGAATGATGGTTTGCAAGGGGCTGTAGTAGATGTAGGTAGACTAATTTAGGAGGCTGTTATAATCTAGGTGAGAAATGATAGTAGGTTGATTTAGAGGAAATGGTGAGAAGTAGATAGATTAAATAATACTTAGGAGGGAAAATCAGTGAGTCTTATGGATTTGATATTAAATGGTAAGACAGGGAGAGGACTAAGGTTTGGGGCTTGTACAGTGGAGTGGATGCGGTGCTTTTTATTAGAATAAGCAACACTGGAATGAGACCAGATTTTAAAGGAAAGATCATGGGTTAAGTTTTATACATTTTCAATTTGAGTGGCCACAAATTGTCAAATTGAATATATGAGTATGTTGCTCAAAGGAGACAAGGTCTGAACTGCAGGTATAAGTTGCCGTGGTAACTGTGAATGATGATGTGCATGGTGAGAATATGGAGAGGGGGTGCCTAGGACCTAATTTGAAGAACTCCTAACATTTAGAGACTAGATAGAGAAGAATGCACCTCAAAGGAGACAGATAAGGTGTGATCAGAGAGGTCAGAGGAAAAGCAGAAGTTGTTATTTTTAAAAAAAGACTTTAATAATGGCATTAGGAGTCATCTGTGTTTTTGTTTTCATTTTAAAATGTTTTCTTATTAAAAAATTATTATCGATTCCAGCAGTTGTCTGTTAAAAATAATCTTTATTTAGTGCTTTTAGACATATCTTTGTCTCTTAAATGAAAAGCAGTTGTGTACGTGTCAGGTGTGTCGTTGAGTTCTACTGCTTAGAAGGGAGGTAGTTTTTGCTACAGGAAGTGTTTCATCGGGAAGCAGATGTGCTCCAGTGATAGGAGATGGGAAGGGGATGTTTTGTTATTAATTACTTAGCTTTGTATAAACAAAGACTTTGTATTTTTAAAAGATGTCTTCTTCTGGTTTATAGAAATTAATCCTATTTTTAATGTTTTCCATGTGTCTATCTAAGAGGTATGTACTCTCTTTTCTGATTACAGCACTCCAGAACTCTTTGTTAATTGTAACGTGTATTATGTCTTCTATTATAAAAGAGCATGTGGGATTTATAGTATAGAATTTCATTATAGAAAAGGTGTGTCTTAAGAAAGGAAGTGGTGGCAGACTAGTATTTGTAAACTGAGAAAGCTCAAGTTTTGCCTTTTCATCTCCGCTTGCTTCCCTTAGTTGAAATAAATTTTAAAAAGCCATTTTAATGAGAAACTGATATCCTATTTTAACCTTTAAGAAAGGAAGAATTTTAGCATTTAAACGAAATAACACTATAATGTCTGGCCTTAATGTCACAATTATGCTCTGTAAGCCTAAATTTCTCAGCTACATTCTGTGGATCATAATTTGGAAAATGCTAATTTAAAGAGGTTTTGGAGTCCTGAACTGGGAATTAGGATACACCTGTGTTCTTCCTTTTGTTTGTTTGTTTTGTTTTTTGCTGTTAACTAAGTAGTCATGGACAAGATCTTTTCTCTGGTCTTGTTTGATTATATGAAAGAGTTGGTTAAGTTAATCTGTGATGACTTGTTTAGTTCTCTGTTCTCTAATTCTGATTCTGTGGGTTAACATTAAGGCTTCCATTTTCACTCTGGATAGATTTAAAAATATATTTATTTAGGGACTTCCCTGGCGGTCCAGTGTTAAGACTCCATGGTTCCAATGCAGGGGGCGTGGGTTCGATCCCTGGTCGGGGAACTAAGATCCCACATGCTGTGTGGTGTGGCAAAATAATAATAATAATAATAATAATTTAAATTTTCTGCATTCAAAAGGAATAAAAATACCCACTCATTGTAAAATTTCATATATTACAGAAAGTAATAATATAAAAATAAAAATCTCCTGCAGTAACAAAAATAACAACAGATTTTATTGTTGTTAAAAAAGAAAATATTTAAAAGAAATAGCAACAGATTTTTCTCTCCGTGCATATTCCACCATGTACATACTGATGTATTAATGATAATCTTCAATAAAAGTGGGATCATGATCTACTTTTTTATAGTATATATTGCTTTTCTACCTTATCTCTTAGACCTCTTACCACATAAATTTTTGTTTAAGTTTTTTCTTACTATCATGACTATAGTATATACTTAACAATTAAAAAATAAAAGTTTAAGGATCTAAGGTGATTTCTCAGTTGTACTCCTCACAAGCATCACTCTTTAAAAATGTGTGTCTTTGTAGCTCACCTAATATATGTGTTAGTTTTTACATAGTTCTGTACTGTGATTTATTTGTCACTCTCCTATAGATGGTCATTCGCATCTTCCTCCCTTGCTTCCTTCCATTAAAAAAATGCTGCAGTTCATAAAGTGCAGAAGATTGTTCAGTTTTTAATTGTGCTTTATTTATATGTTGTAGATAGTCTTTGCTGTCTCCAAGGAAGAGGTTTGGATTACTGTATATTTGATTCTTAGTACACTACCATGAGCTAAGTCTCTATGTGATGTATATGCTCTCACAGAATATTTCAGGCAAATGTTCTCACTTTACCCTCAATCCCAATACAATTTTTTTATTTTGGTGAACTTGACTGAATCTTATGGGAGCCTTGAGAATTCCATTAGTCCTTTTATTTAAAAATCTGTCTGTAGTTTTTTTTCCACAATTTGGCCCATGAATCAGCATAGGTATCACCTAGGAGCTGGGTAGAAATGTAGAATCTCAGGCCCTCTCCTACATGTACTAAAGCAAAATCTATATTTAATTTCAATCTTGTGGTGATTTATCTACATGTTACAATGTGAGAAGCACCAGTTTAGAAGCAGATCTGTTGCATTACCTTTTTATGCTTGGTCCTCTGTGCCCACATCATGAGTTTGATCCTTTGGTTCTTATTGTTCTGATATAGAGAGGAGGAAGAAAAGAAAAAAATGAAAAGTTTGAACTAAAGAGTGGAATTTACTAAGGATAAGATCTATTTCCCCTTTGCTTTTATTGTGCCTTCCAATGGTAAGGTCTCCTGTTGATTTTTACCTGTTTTTTTACCATACCAGTTATATGGAAAAGATAAAATATAGTCAGTTCTACTATCATGCTTGGTTTTGTTTTGATTTTTGGTGTTTTAAAAATAAAATTATTTTATTATTATTTTTTATTACATATTTCAGGTGTTTTTAAAAAATTATTTAAATTTAATTTTATACCACGCTTGTTTTGAAAATGAGGATTTGTACCATATGATTGATAGTAGGGAACAATTTGAGCATTACATGAATTTTGTGTTTGCTTATGTGCCATTTGTTTGAGAAACGTTAGCTGAATACAGAAAACTATATCCAAGTAAAGCATCGTGTTGTAGCAAATACTGAAAGGCATACATCTCGACCAACTACCGGCTACCTCAGTTCCCCATACTTGTTATGAGCCACATCCATCCACTTAAGTGTTATAGCTGTCCTTCAGATTTCAGATAACCCTCCTTCCATCACTTCACAAAAACACAAAAGCTACAACCCTTCTAATGCCCACTGCAAACTTCAGGGTTTTTTCAAAGTAGCGTGCTATATTTATTTTAGCATTTAGGTGTTTCTTAACTATTTAACCTGTGTAAAATGGTCTACAGTTTTTATCAGCTTCTTATCTTTTTTTATGTGTCATTGTTTCTGAACGTTGCTTCCCAGCCCCACTTCCTCATAAGCCTTGAAGTCTTATTATGCAGTTTTGTATAGTGTGATGATTTTTAGAAATGCATGTCACATTATAGCAGAATTGAGTATAACAACAGAATCTCAAGATTAAGAGAATCTCAAAAGAAATTGGTCCCATCCCTTATGCCTTAGACATGGTTAAAAATTCCCTTACAAATCACTTCCCTAACATTATGTAGACCCCCCTTCCTAATGTCAGTCTTTCCTAGTCAACTGGCAGTTCCAAGAGGGCAGGGACAGTGTTCTATTCTTTTTTGTTCCTCTAGTCTTTATTTTTAAAATAAATAAATAAATTTATTTATTTATTTTTTTGCTGCGTTGGGTCTTCGTTGATGCATGCGGGCTTTCTCTAGTTGTGGCGAACAGGGACTACTCTTCGTTGCGGTGCACTGGCTTCTCAGTGTGGTGGCTTCTCTTGTTGCAGAACACAGGCTCTGGGCGTGTGGGCTTCAGGAGTTGCGGCTCGCGGGCTCTAGAGCGCAGGCTCAGTAGTTGTGGTGCACAGGCTTAGTTGTTCCGCGACATGTGGGATCTTTCCCGACCAGGGATCGAACCCGTGTACCCTGCATTGGCAGGTGAATGCTCAACCACTGTGCCACGAGGGAAGCCCCTCTAGTCTTAATACAGTGCCTGATACATGGCAGGTGCTCAATAACAATTTAAAATATGGCTCTTGTATGTTTATTTAGAGAATTCAGATGTTTCTTTTGACTTAGCAACAGAGTCGTTCTTAAAGCTGTGCTTTAAATATTACAAATTACTATTAAGAAAATTAATAATTAGTTGATACTTGAGGTAGCAGTAATGTTCTT
This sequence comes from Physeter macrocephalus, assembly GCF_002837175.3. Classification (NCBI taxonomy): domain Eukaryota; kingdom Metazoa; phylum Chordata; class Mammalia; order Artiodactyla; family Physeteridae; genus Physeter; species Physeter macrocephalus. Next base: position 48,743,157 of record NC_041217.1, read on the forward strand.
GTTATGACACTTCAATCAGCAGCCAATTTTTATATTAGGATTCATAATGAATGTGGTAGTTCAGTGGCACTAGTGTCATTGTTTCTAATTTTAAAAATTATAAAACCTGTGAATATTTTCTTAAAAATTATAAATTCATTATATATATTTGATAAAATTCAGAAAACGAAGAGTGTCAAGTTGTCTTATATTTAGATGAAAGATAAAACTTGGAGAAGTAACTAACATAAATGATATTAGGCTTTCATAATGATAGAAGATAATTTGAAGCATTTGCCAAATCCACCTTTAGCCAACTGTGAGAGAGGTGAATCTCTTCATTTCTTTGATTATTCCTACTTAGAGACTGTCACTTCCTCAATCTATAGTTCTTTTGCTTTCTGATTTCGCTTGAATGTTTTTCTGTGCTGTTTAATATTTTCCATTTCCATATTCCTTAAATAGGGAAGTTTATGGTTGGAAGAATTGTAGTAGTTCCTTAGAAACTATGGCAATTATTTTTACCTTACCTATTTAGTGTGTAAAAGTATTTTCTCATTTAACATTGAGTCTCTGAATTTTACAATGTTGATTATGGGGCTCAAGTTCTACTCCTATGGTGCATCTTTTCTCAAAATTATAGTTTTAATTTAATTTTTCACTGAGGTATTTTAATAGGGTGATCTTGATTAAGTTCCCTCTCATGAAACCTGTGAAACTAGATATTTTGTTTTATGTATTACTCAAAAGATACTCTGAAATAGGGACCATTACAGTATTAATAATAAAAATATCTTACAGACCCAAAGGAAGTAGTTTGAAATTTAAAATATTTTGCTTGTGTATTATCTTATTTTGATGAAATTTCAAACCTATAGAAAATTTGCAAGCGTGCAAGAAACTCCCATATACCCTTTACCTAGATTCCATAATTGTGTACAGTTTGCCCCATTTCTTTGGTCATATTTTATCTACCTTTACATGCATAGTTTTTTCCTTGAGTCATTTGAGAGTAAATTGGAAACATCATGCCTCTAGATCCCTAAATACTTCAGTGTGAATTTCCTAAGAATTAGAACATTTTCTTTCATAATCAAAATCAGGAAGCTTAATGTTGGTATGATTCTATTATCTAGTCCATAATCCATATTAAAATTTTGTCAATTGTCCCAATAATGTTCTTTATAGCTTCTCCCCCCCACTTTAGGATCAAATCCAAAATTATACATTATTTTTAATTGTTTCTCCGTAGTCTCCTTTGATTTACAACAGTTCTATTGTCTTTCTCTGATTTTCTTGACCTTGACATTTTTGAAGCAAAGGATACAGTTATTTTGTAGATCTTCTTTAATTCAAGGTTATCTGATGCTACTTGTGATTAAATTTAGGTTATGCATTTTTTTTTTTGGCAGGAATAAATCACAAGCTATTCTTTCACAGTTCATCATATCAGGAGTTGCATAATATTGGTTTGTTCCAGTATTGGTATGTCTGTCTGTCTGTATGTATGTATGTATGTATTCATTCATCCATTCATTCATCCTCTTCAATGTATTTACTCCTTTCCTCAAGCCTAAAATACACAGAAAGTGCTTTCAGAATTGCTAACCCATTACACTGGATAAGTAAACTTACTAACTAGAGTACAGTATTTACAGTTTTTTAAGGTAAAATTTAATTATGGAAAAATGCATAAATCTTAAGGGAACAGTTGGATGAATTTGACAAATAAACATACATGTACATCAAGACTTAGAAAGTTTCCATCACCCCAGAAAGCTTCCTGGTGTCCTTTTCTTGTTAGTAATGCCCTCCACCCCTGACAACTGCTTTCCTGATTTTTTTCCCCCATTGTAGATTAGTTTAGCCTGTTTTAGAACTCTGTAGAAATGGAATCATACAGTATGTGCTCTTTTGTGTCTAGTTTCTTTTGTTGGCATAATATCTGTGGTATTCATTCACATTGTTTTGTTATTAGTAGTTTATTCTTTTTATAGCTGAGTTGTATACTGTTGTATGAAAACATCACAGTTTGTTTATCCATTCTACTGTGATGGATATTTGGGTGGTTTTCAGTTTATGGGTATCATAAATAAAGCTGCTGTGAAGATCGAAGTACGAGTTTGTATATTTTCATTTTTCTTGAGTAAGTGCCTGTGAGTGGAACTGAGTGCATTGGGTAGATGTATGTTTATCTTTGTAAAAAAATTTTGTCAAGTTTGTTCCATAGCAATTGTATCATTTCATACTTTTATTACTAATTATGAGATTTCTGGTTGCTCCACATCCTCACCAACGTCTGGTGTTATTAGCCCTTTAAGTGTTAGCCATTTTGGTGAATGTGAGTGATATATCATTATGGCTTTAATTTGCATTTCTCTAAATCCTAATGAGGTTGAGTACTTTTTCCATATGCTTATTGACCATTCATATAGCTTTCTTTATGAAGGATTTGTTCAGCTCTCTTTGCCTATTTTTAAAAATTGGTTTTTCATTTTATTAATAAGTTGTAGGAGTTCTTTATATCTTGTGGTACAAATTGTGAGATGTTTGTATTGTGTATATTTTCTCCCATTTTGTAGGTTGCTTGTTGATTTCTTAATATGTCTTATTAGACATATTAAGGTTTTGATTTTATGAATTCATATTTATTAATGTTTTCCGATCATGGTTATTACGTTTTGTATTCTAAAAAATCTTTGCTTACCTTCAGTTCACAAAAATATTCTCTTGTGGTTTCTTTTTTTTTCTTTTTTTTTTTTTTTTTTTTTGCTGTACGCGGGCCTCTCACTGCTGTGGCCTCTCCCGTTGCGGAGCACAGGCTCCGGACGCGCAGGCCCAGCGGCCATGGCTCACGGGCCCAGGCGCTCCGCGGCACGTGGGATCCTCCCAGACCGGGGCACGAACACGTGTCCCTGCATCGGCAGGCGGACTCTCAACCACTGCGCCACCAGGGAAGCTGTCTTGTGATTTCTTTTACAAGCTTTATCATTTTATATTTTACATTTAAGTTTATTTTCCATCACAGATTAGTTTCTGTGGATGGTGTGATGTGCCATAAATAGAGATTAGAACTTAATGTTTATTGTTTTTCTCTTTATGCAGATTGATATTTCTAAGTATTTTTTTAAAACAAGGGAAAATTTTACGATCGTAATACTCTCTAATTTGATATATTATGCTTTTGGGAAAGCCAAGTTCTTCAAAATTTCCTTAATATAGAAATGTGTAAATTTACAGACTGTATAAACAAGTGAAGCTGAGATTATTGCTTTATGATGATGGAAATAACTAGAACATTTTAATATGTTTCAAAGAATAGGTATGTTACCAACTTTACTATTTGGCAGTAATAATAAAGAGACTTAGTGTAAGAACTGTTTTTCATTGTACATATTCTACAAATAAATGGATGGTTTTTTAGTTTTCCACATGAAATCATCATTTTTTTATACAACTTGCAAAGTGATTTGATTGCCGTGTTATATCTCTTTTATTGTTGGTCTAAAGTCTCTCAGGCTTTCCATTCGAAACCCCTATTTTCAGGAGTTTATGAGCAGACAGTTGAAAAAAAAAATTAACCAGCCGAAAACTTGGCATTCATGATCTTGGTTCAATATAAGGTACTTGCTTTAACAAAATTTTAGGTAGTCAGCTCTGTTTTTTTTAAAGTTGTAAATAGCACAAAGAGGAATAAAGGAATTTCTTTGCTTAGATAGGGAATATTTTTCCAGACAACTTATCCCAATTAGATTTTCAAAGCAAACTTTTCCCTTCTAGAAATCATTTTAAGTATGTACTTTCCTGTGTTCCAGTTTCCACAAGATGTTGCCTCAAGACTTTCCTTTTCCTTTGCTATAGTTCATAGCAAATATCCTCTATCCCTTTTCTTTTTTTTTAATCCATTTGTGCTTTTAAAATTCTCCCTAGTATGTTTACATTAAAAATGGCTTTATATTTTAGCATTCTTTTGTTCATTTTTCCTCGTCTTTGCAGTGCCTACTTGCACAAAACAGTATATGACTTTACGTATTAGTTGAAAATCAGTATTAACTTTGAGAGAAGTTGTGGTGTAAATAGCAAGGATTTTCTTGTAATGCAAACTTTAAAAACTATTCTGAAGAGCTGTCACTTAGAGAGCAGGCTTTTAGGCAGATTTTTTTCTTCTTCCAGAAAGTGTGGACGTCAGCTTGAGTACTTTCACAATCTGTTTTTAACCCAGTGTCATTCACATAGTGAACACTTAACTGCTATTGGTCCATAAAGGTGTTTGTGGGTTTTTTATCGCTTTCATTTCACTTCTCATTTTTTAAAAACACCATTTCCTGAAAACTCAGTGCAGAAATATAACCTACTGCAGGAAGCGAGATGATCTTTTGCTGTATTATGAAGATAATTTGCTTCAGACAGGAGGTTTTTGGGTGCTTGCTGAAATTTCAGAGATCTGGGAAAATGGGGTAATAACATGACACCAGCTCTTAAGCAGCAACATCTGCTGTGGTTCAAAGCCGCACAAAGAAAGCTGCTTAAGCAGTTGAATGTTTTGGACTGCACGGACAAGTGTGGTTCAACTGCAAAGACTGCAGAGCAGTGGAAATTTAAAGTTTCGAGAAGTTGTTAAAAAATGGAGTCATGGAAGATGAGCATCTTTAGGAGACAAACATCACCGTGTCCTCCGAGCTATCGAAGATCTTTGTCAGAACCTGATTATGCACATTCAGAGATAGGAGCAAGCGTAAAGAGTTATCCATGGTGTGGTCCAATGAAAAGCAAGAGGAAGAAAAATGAACAGGCTGTTTCCAATCTAGGAAAGCCACTGGGTGCTTATCAGTGGCAAACACATCCCAGCTTTAGGTGGAAAGGGGGCAAAAGGGAGCAATTGCAAAATAATAAAGGAGGCTTGGATGAACCACAACAAGAGGTCCTGCCAAAGATGGTTGGGGATAATGTTTCTTCCTTTGCTAATGAGGTCCTTGGAACATCAATGGAGAAGCAGAACCTGGTCAACACTCGGTCACTTCGGGTTCCATTCAGCAGATCTCTTTCAGAGCCAGAACACCGCTGCAGTATCAGATTTGTTAGACGGTGGCCGACTTCAGTGGGGTCAGTGGAGTCTGAGCAGCAGGGATATTTCATCCGTGGCATTTTCTCTACTCTTTCCAATGGCTTCTCCAGGATGCTGAGTCTAAAAGGAGAATCAACCAATGAGCCAGTAAGAGAAGGTATATTGTGATGAATAAGGGGAAAGAGGGAGGGCTCAGATTTAATGACTATTGGAATTTTAATATTTGTGTTTTATAATAAATTAAACCATTCTATTTACTCATTATAAACTAATTTACTTAATTAGTACAATTTTTAGAAAGTAATAAACACTGCTTTAGAGACTCAATGAATGATAGTAATTGATAGTAAAAAATGGATTTAGAAGAAATTTTTTATTACGTTATACTCTTGAACTCTATTTTGGGGCCTGTGTAAAACTATTTGTTTTGTTTTGTCTTTTACCCTTTTTAATCCCGTTGATTACATTAAATGCAATTTAGAGGGAGAAATTATCAAATCATCTTCTGACAAAGTTGAGAATTAAAAGGTAGAATTTCTACTATTATCTCTTCATAAAAATTGACAAATGTTATTAGAGAGAACTATTTAGAGCTGAAGTGTATTGATAGCTTTTAATAAGTGGGGCTTTTGATTTGCTCATGTCATAGTAATACACAATTTGAATGTGGAAGCAGAAGATGCAAATATTGACTATTTCTTTAGATGACAAAATAGAAATTCGTGTCTGATGCATTTAAGGTAACAGAGTCGTCAACATTTAAAAAAACTCATTTAGGACTTGTTTAAATTTTAAAAAGTTTTAAATTGATGATAGCATTTTAAACTACAAAAAGAACTTAAATTTTTATCTGATTGCCTTGGAAATGATTGACCTTATCTGATGAAGTATTCCAATTATGAGTTAGGACCTATGTTTGTTTGTTTTTTGTTTTTGAAAACCTTAACACTGAAACTTTTGTATATGCTCTTAACTTTAGAAAACTTTATCTTATCTTTGTTATGAGACTGACCACATCAGCAGAAGTTTAAACTCTTTCTAAAACTGTGGGAATTATTGAATAATTTTCTTATTGGAGTAAAATTTAATTTCTTTAAAAGTAATATCAGTGAAAAATTGAGTAATTTTCCAAATATATTTGTGCCAGAAATTCAGTATTTCTCCTAAACCTTGTCCTCCCTTAGATTTCCCTTTGCCTGATGAGTTTTAATTATACTATTAAGTAAATATGTTTTCTTCTTACCCTTGGCTTATAGATAATTACCAAAAGAATAAAGTCTTTCTTGATGTGCCTCTATTAACATTCTGCTAAAATTTTTGAAAGGCTAGGTTGTTGCCTTTCCTTGGATACTAGTATGTCTATTTCCTTGCCAGGTGATCATAGGATGATCTAAGTAAAGGAGCATCAAAGGAATAAAGAGTTTAAAAGAAATTCTTAGAATCAGTGCCTCTCAGTGGTTAACATGTATACATTTGATACAAGAAGGCTATAGGTTTTTGGGGTTTTTTTGGTATTTGTATTTACAAACATTTTTGAACTTTTGTAGTTAACTTTTAGTTTTTAGCAACTGTGCCAACCTGTTGGTAGCCCACTTATGTGTGAGGTGCTCTGAGAATGTGTCCTTGCTTTCTACACATTTATGGTCTATCTACTTAAAGTAATATAAAATATTCTATATTTATTACTTCATAATATCTTATACATTCTAATCATATAATAATTATGCAAATGGAGGCTTAAACAGAGTTTAAGGTGCTATTATAAGGGATTTCAGGTCCAGGAAGTAAAGAACAGTACATAGTGTTCCTACCAGTCAGATCAGCAGTTTTTATATAGAGGTAACTATGATATCTCCTAAGTGCTTCACTAGTGGAGAGTCAAGTTCTTAAGGCACAAATATACTGTTTAATACAAAGACTGGAGCTAGTTCTTGTGTAGAGATTTCCTTTTCTCTTTGGGCGGTAGCTTCTACCCAGCCTAGAGTCTATGTAAGTGGTTTTCTAACTTTCTGCAGTTGTGAACCTTTCTTCATTTCTCATTCCCCACAGGGGAAAGAATACTTTGACCCAGGATGCCTGAATTCTCCTTCCATCTATGCCAATTCTCATTTTTGAAATTTAATCTCTGAATTTCTCTTTACACTTTTATGGGATAGTAATTTCTTTCTTACAAAGTGATAAATGAAATTTGGAAATGCTATGTAAATTATAGTTTATGTAGAATTTATTCACAAATGCTGTGTGAGTAGAATGTGTCAGAGTTGCTATTATAGTATTATGGCAAGGTGTGGGATTATTAAAATATAGATATCTTTGAGAAAATCAATATATTTTAAAATTTGAAACCCACTAGTGTTTGTTACTTTTCTTATTTGATAGGAATTGCAGCATATGAGGGGCATTAAATAATATAGTATGTATTTAAAACATTTAAAATAGTGTTTGGCACATAGCTGTTGTTCAGTGTGTGTATATATATATATATATATATATTTTAATGTGTTTTCATTTTTTTCAGTCAAAATGTTTTTTTTTTAGGTATAGTTGATTTACAGTGTTCAGTATGTATTTGATATTGTTTCTATTAAGAAAGTGAACTTATAGGGATATAGTTTTAAAAAAATAGGAAAGAGAAAGAGGATACCTGATCATTGAATTTGTTATAATTACCAAACGTAAATAAATTGTAATGTGCTAGTCTTAAATTCTGTGAATCTGAACTTGTTCTGAGCATGTGTATGTTCTGAGCATATACAAGTAACAATTCCTTGTGTCATAGCTGAGTACAGTTAATCTCATGCTTAAAGCAATGAGATATACCATACTCAGGATTACTAACCAATTGAAGAAGTAAAAGCTCAGAGGTTTCACTACTGTACTATGTTTAACCCTCCAGCTGTACAGTATATATTCCTTCACTTGCTACAATATAAAAAATAAAACTTGTGCTTCTTATAGCTAAAAGTAATTCCAGCTGCTTTGGGCCCATGTCTGATGGTGTCACCATGCTTGCAATAGTGGAAATAAATGGAAACACCCAATAAAAGATGATTAACTAAACAGATTATGACATATCAAATCAACAAAATACCATATAGTCTACATAACTGTCACTTATAGCTGTGTGAAACTCAGAAGAAACTATAAAATATAAATATACATGGGATGTAAACTATATATAACCCATATGTATAATACTTAAAAGGAGAAATTACTGGGAAGCAATTTTATTCCTAAATTATTTTTCTTCCTCTGTCAGTAGGTATAGATAGGACTGAAAGCTTAAAAAAAAAAAGTAGGAAAAGAAATTAAATATACCTCATGTAGTTCTCCTTTCTGGTTACAGTTAATATGTTGTCTTTATCTATAATGTCATAGTAATAACAATATCCTCTCTCCCCGTGTTACATTTTTAAAGACCTCCTAACTTGGGAATTAGAAAACTTTTTTCTTCAAGATAATTTTCTTTTAATAGTCTCATTCAAATTTAATCAACTTATTAATAAAAAATCTAATTCAAAAGGACCTTATACATTAAATCAACAGACACTGCTCTTGGTACTGGGAACACAGCACATTATTTAATTAAGTAACTAGTGACTTCCTCACTTATTCTAGGGAGTCAGTACCTAAATTAGAAAAAAAATAAGAGTACTCAGTTCATAAGATGTACATATAATAAATAGTGGTAAGGTCTAGTTATTATAAGAACTTATATAATACCTCAGATCTTCTCTATTTGCTTTATATCGTAATGAATTAACAAAAGAGACCTCTTTGCAAAATACAGAGAAATATGTTCCTTTCCTGCCATTTCTCCTAAGAATCATTGCATTTCAGTATGCATAACCCCTACCCAGCTAGCAGTTTTTCACTCATCTGTTGCTTTTAAGCTGTCTTGCAGTTGTCAGTCCAATGTTTTGTCACTGATGATATTTATGATGTCTATTGTTAAGCAACTTTGAAGTTAATAAATATATTTTTAAAAACTTAGGCAGTGAACTTTAATAATTTATGCTATTTACATATAACTTTATTGTGTTTAAAATTATCCAACATATCAGTATAATTCTTCTATTATTATTATTATTATTATTTTTTTTTTTTTTTTTGCGGAGCACAGGCTCCGGACGGCTTCACGGGCCTAGCCGCTCCGCGGCATGTGGGATCCTCCCGGACTGGGGCACGAACCCGCGTGCCCTGCATCGGCAGGCGGACTCTCAACCACTGTGCCACCAGGGAAGCCCAATTCTTCTATTTTTAAATAAATGTATTCTGGGTGTATTAGTCTGCTAGAGCTTCTATAACAAAATACCACAGACTAGGTGGCTTAAAAAAACAAATGTATTTTCTCACAGTTTTGGAGGCTAGGAGTCTTAAGATCAAGGTGTGGTTGGGCTGCTTTCTCCTGAGGCTTCCTCAGCTTGTAGACGGGGCTATCTTCTTGTATTCTCACTTGGCCTTCACTCTGTGCACAGGCAACTCTAGTGTCTCTCTCTCTCTTCTTAAAGGGACACCAGTCCTATTAGATTAGGGCCCCACCCTTACGACCTCATTTAACCTTAATGACTTCCTTAAAGGCCCACAGTCACACTGGGGCCTAGGGCTTCAACATACGAGCTTTAGGGTCACACAGTTCAGTCCATAACATCAGGGAACAAAGGTCTCATCAATTATGAGGTCATTAATGCAATATACTAGCATAAATTTTAAAATGTTATATGACATAGTCATATATATGCTCAAACTTAAAATAATTTGTTATGAAGTTAAGTAGCTTTAGAGAAAAACAGACTATGTCACTTTAAATTTGTCTTATTTTTCTCATTGTATATGTATATGTTTAAAATGGTTATAAACAGTTTAAGTTGTATTCCTTTTTTTCATTTAAGACTATTTCATATACATTCCCGTTTATTGACCAATAATAAAAATGTTGAGGATGTGGGATACTCTGCTAATCTATTATATTGAAATGTTGAAGTAGGCTCTGTTGGACACTTCAGTTGTTTATAGTTTTTTTCCATTACAATTTCTCCTTATGGATACGTGCCCCACCCCCCCTTTCCCTGATTTGGCTTATTTCTTTGGGGGTATACTAGGATTGATTATACTGCAGAATATGACTATCTCGTAGCTCATTATATATTATAAGATTTTCCACTAGAAAGATATAGCACATTAATAATGCCCATAACAATTTATGAGTACAATTTCCCCCCATGACTTTACCAAATTTGGGCTTAAGCATTTCTTTATGATAGTTCTGTGATTTGTGTTTTACTCATAGCATAGGGTGAGGAAAAGGAAAAGATCTTTGGAGTTGGACGAGTAGGTTCAGGTTTTTACCCATGCGGTTGTCTAGTTATATGACTGAGAAAGTTTCACATAACCTTTCTGAGCCTCCATTTTCTCATCAGTAAAGTGTGGGATGGTGATAACATCTTGTAGGGTTATTATAAATAGTAAATGAAACGATATCTAGCTCTTATTAGGTACTTAATAAAGTTTTTATGATTATTTAATAGGTATATAATATTACTATTGTATTTTTATTTTATTAGTGAAGTGGTATATTTTTCCATAAAATAGTTTATATTTGTAATATAATATTTGAGTATTTGTCACGTAGGCTCTCTTGTTTCTTTTGACTATCAAGTGGAATCTGAGTATATGTAGCAATAGTTCATTTATTTTCAGTTACTCTACATTGTAGGTTTTAAAATCATTTACATTTATCCCAGATATTTTTGTTTTCAAATAAAATTTGTGCAGTTTAAAAGACTTATTCAAAGCTTAAAGCATGTTTGTGATCCTTCTTCATTTCTTGACTATTTAGAAAATTTATCTTAACAGTTAGTACAAATACATCCTTATAGTTCATTATTTTAAAAATTTGTTTTGGAAATGCTTAATTATATTCTATCTGGGATTGATTTAGTTGTATGAAATGAGGTATAGAGCTAAGCAAATTATTTGTAACTTAAAACCGTTGTAAAAAATTATTTCTTTCTACATGATTTCAGTATGTGTTTAAAATATTCTTTTTTTATTAAAAATTTTAAAAAACTGAAGTATAGTTTTTTGGGTTTTTTTTTGCTGAGTTGGGTCTTTGTTGCTGCGTGCAGGCTTTCTCTAGTTGCGGTAAGTGGGGACTACTCTTCATTGCGGTGCACGGGCTTCTCATTGCGGTGGCTTCTCTTGTTGTAGAGCACAGGCTCTAGGCACACAGGCTTCAGTAGTTGCAGCATGCGGGCTCAGTAGTTGTGGCACGTGGGCCCTAGAGCGTGTGGGCTTCAGTAGTTGTGGCTTGCGAGCTCTAGAGTTCAGGCTCAGTAGTTGTGGTACACGGGCTTAGTTGCTCCGCAGCATGTGGGATCTTCCCGGACCAGGGATCAAACCCATGTCCCCTGCATTGGCAGGTGGATTCTTAACCACTGCGCCACCAGGAAAGTCCCTAAATTGAAGTATAGTTGATTCACAATGTTAGTTTCTGGTGTAAAACAAAGTGATTCACTTTTTATATATATATATAAACTATATATGTAAGCTTTTTCACATTCTTTTCTATCATGGTTTATTACAGGATATTGAATATAGTTCCCTGTGCTATACAGTAGGTCCTTGTTGTCTATCTGTTTTAAATATATTAGTTTGTATCTGCTAACCCCAAACTCCTAGTTTATCCCTCCTCCACCCCCTTTCCCCTTTGGTAACCATAAGTTTGTTTTCTATGTCTGTGAGTCTGTTTCTGTGTTGTAAATAAGTTCATTTGTATCTTATCTTAGATTCCACATATAAGTGATATCCTCTGGTATTTGTTTTTCTCTTTCTGACTTATGTCACTTAGTTTGATAATCTCTAGGTCTATGCTTGTTGCTGCAAATGGCATTGTTTCGTTCTTTTTTAAGGATGAGTACTATTCCATTGTATATATATATACCACATTTTCTTTATCTGTTTATCTGTTGATGGACATTTAGGTTGCTTCCGTGTCTTGGCTATTGTAAATAGTGCTGCTGTGAACATTGGGGTGCATGGATCTTTTTGAAATAGAGTTTTCATCTTTTCTGGATATATGCCCAGGAGTGGGATTGCAGAGTCATATGGTAACTCTATTTTTAGTTTTTTAAGGAAACTCAGTACTGTTTTCCATAGTGACTGAACCAATTTACATTCCCACCAACAGTGTAGCAGGGTTCCCTTTTCTCCACACCCTCTCCAGCATTTGTTATTTGTAGACTTTTTAATGATGGCCATTCTGAGCGGTGTGAGGTGATACCTCATTGTAGTTTTGATTTGCATTTCTCTAATAATTAATGATGTTGAGCATTTTTTCATTTGCCTATTGGACATCTGTGTATCTTCTTTGGAGAAATGTCTATTTAGGTCTTCTACCCATTTTTTGATTGGGTTGCTTGGTTTTTTGTTATTGAGTTGTATGAGCTGTTTTTATAGTTTGGAAATTAAGTCCTTGTTGGTTGCATCGTTTGCAAATATTTTCTCCTAGTCCATAGATTGTCTTTTCATTTTGTTTATGATTTCCTTTGCTGTGCAAAAGCTTATAAGTTTGATTAGCTCCCATTTGTTTATTTTTGCTTTTATTTCTATTGCCTTGGGAGACTGACCTAGGAAAACACTGGTACGATTTATGTCAGAAAATGTTTTGCCTATGTTCTCTAGTAGGAGTTTTATGGTGTCATGTCTTATATTTAAGTCTTTAAGCCATTTTGAGTTTATTTTTGTGTATGGTGTGAGGGAGTGTTTTAACTTCATTGATTTACATTTACATTTACATTACACCACTTGCTGAACAGACTGTCTTTTCTCCGTTATATATCCTTGCCTCTTTTGTCAAAGATTAATTGCCCATAGGTGTCTGGGTTTATTTCTAGGCTCTCTATTCTGTTCCTTTAATTCATATGTCTGTTTTTGTGCCAGTAGCATGCTGTTTTGATTACTGTAGTATTGTCTGAAATCTGGGAGGGTTATGCCTCCAGTTTTGTTCATTTTTCTCAGGATTGCTTTGGTAATTCTGTGTCTTTTTTGCTCCCATATAAATTTTAGGATTTTTTTTGTTCTAGTTCTGTGAAAAATGTCATGGGTAATTTGATAGGGATCACATTAAGTCTGTAGATTGCTTTGGTTGTATGGCCATTTTAGCAATATGAATTTTAAGAAAATTAATTCTTCTAATCCAAGAGCATGGGATATCTTTCCATTTCTCTGAAATCATCTTCAGTTTCCTTTAGCAATGTTTTGTAGTTCTCAGCACGTAATTCTTTCACTCCTTGGTAAGGTTTATTCCTAAGTGTTCTATTTTTTTGATGTGACTTTAAAAGGGATTCTTTTTTTACTTTCCCTTTCTGATGTTTCATTGTTAGTGTAAAGAAATGCAGCAGATTTCTATGTGTTAATCTTGTATCCTGCTACCTTGCTGAATTCATTTATCAGTTGTAGTAGTTTTGTGTGGAGACTTTAGGGTTTTCTATATATAATATCATGTCATCTGCATATGACAGTTTTACCTCTTTCCTTCCAGTTTGGATGCCTTGTATTTCTTTTTTCTTATCTGATTGCTGTGGCTAGGACTTCCAATACTGTGTTGAATAGAAGTGGTGAGAGTAGGCATCCTTGTCTTATTCCAGATTTTACCAGGAAGGCTTTCAGCTTTTCACTGTTGAGTATTATGTTGGCTGTGGGTTTGTCATAAATAGCTTTTAGTATGTTGATATATGTTCCTTCTGTACTTACTTCTGTAAGAGTTTTTAATCATGAATCGATGTTGAATTTTATCAAATTCTTTTTCTGCATCTATTGAGATGATCGTGTGGTTTTTGTCTTTTCTTTTGTTGATGTGGTGTATCACACTGATTGATTTGTGTATGTTGAACCATCCTTGTGACCCTGGGATGAATCCAACTTGATCGTGGTATATGGTCTTTTTTATGTGTTATTGGATTTGGTTTGCTAATATTTTGTTGAGAATTTTTGCATCTATATTCGTCAAACATATTGGCTTGTAATTTTCTTTTTTGGTAGTGTTTATGTTTAAAATATTCTGAATGTCTCTATGTCTGTTTTTAAATGTTCCCTGGAATTTCTCTTATTTCACAGATTTTTCTATTTCTAGAAGCAATAAGGTGTTTTTTTTTCCTGCAAAATGAAATAGCCTTTTCTCCAATTATAAAAGTTAAAAAAAATTTTCTGTTTAAAATTTATGCATAACCTATCTGATTCTCTATTTTCTTTATGATAAAATAGAGCTAGTATTACAAATGTCATGAAGTTATTGTAAGGATTAAATCAGATAGTATGTGCCAAGCATGTTACCTAACTTACAGTAAGAGCTCAATTAATGGTTTAAAATAATAATAATAATGCTGTATGTTCATGAAGATACACCTTGGAATCTTTTTTCAGTAGACTTAATAAATAAAAATGTTCCAATCTTAGTTATATATTTGTAAATCAGTTTTGTCTAAGTGTTATTTTCTAAATGTGTTCTTAAATTCTGGGAATACTTTACTTTAGCTTCCTATTTGCTAACTGTTTAATTAATAGAAGAACTATTGCAATTTTTTACAGTATGTAGTCTTCCCAATCAAGAGCACCGTGTGTGTGTGTATGTGTGTGTGTGTGTGTGTGTGTGTGTACACACTTCCATTTGTTCTTGACTTCTTTAATTTTTTCCATTGGAATTTTGCAAATTTTTTTTAATAAGAGAAAAAAATTAAACTTCAAATATTATTATACTTATGATCGGGCTCTGTTTTTATTGCATATGTTACAGTTAATTTTAAATATGGTAAGGAGGTACATTAATCTTTATGGTGAGCTCTAGTTTATTACTGATTAATTATCTGATATTTAAAATCACCTTATTTTTGAAGCAGAATATTTTAGTGAAAAGATCGGTCTTTGGAGACATAAAGACCTGTTTTCAAACTCTTTTTATGTCATCTATTTGCTAAGTAATTCTTGGTGAGTTTGTTTGACTTTTTTGAGCCTTACCTTCCTCATATTTAAAATAAGGATAATATCTATATTGAACGATTATTAAAAAGCAAGGTAATGCAGTTGTCAAGAATCTGAGGTTTTCTTTAGAGATATTTGGGATGTAAACCTGGCTTTAAAGAGAATAATTAACACCAACTTTAGGATTTACCTTTGCTGAGGAGAACTAAGCAGACATGAAGGGAAGGAATGCATAGGTTGATGTAAGTCACTGATATTGTTTTCATTAGGGGTTGAATTATGGTTTTAACAATATATGTTGCAGTACAAATAAGGAGATAAATGGATGAGTTGATTAATTTACAAATCAGGCCATGCATGACTCCTTAATAACAATAGGTCATGAATGAAGAATGATAATTAAAGTGATTAAAGATATTCTTAAATTCTGCCTCTACCACTCATTAGTAATGTGACCTTAGGCAAATTACTCAGTTTCCTTGTTTGTAAGATGCAGTAATATCTACTTTGTATGTTGTTGTGAGGGTTAAATGAAAGGGGATGTGTAAAGTTCATAGCACGTGCTCGTCAGATAGTAAGAGCTCAATAAGTTAATACTCAGTGGTTTGTTGGAGGCAGCAAGCAGAAGCCAGTTTTGTGCATCTGTTCCCAATTCCCATAGTGACATGGCAATGATAGCTTAAAATTAGACATGGTGGGACTATTTATACTCCAGAAATGTTACAGATCAGAGAGGGGTGGTGGTTGGGGTGATGGTGGTGTTTCAGGAGCCGCAGTGTTAAATGTTTAACAACAACCACTGTTAACTCCTATTATTATTTAAATATTTAGAGTTAATAACTAGCATTATTGCAGAAAATATGATTTTGACTCTAGAAATAAATATGCTTTTTCTCACATGAAGAACTTTGATATTTTATAGTATCAATTAAAGTTGAATACTGAGTTGTTATTAAATGCCTTATTGTCATCTACTGAGATCTATTTTTTTATCATTCTTTTTCTATTATTTTACTAACATTGAAAGTCTAGGATAAGCTATGTATGGTGGATAATTGGTTTGAGGTATTTCTTGCTGAGGTATGCTAGCACTTTTTTTTTTTTTTTTTTTTTTTGGTAAGTCATCTGTAACTATGTTTCTGTCTTTGAGATTGCACAGTAATTTTTTAAATCTTATTTTGAGTGATTTTGTGGTCAAAACTATGTATTAGTTTTTAGCCCCTTGAATAAAGTGTAATCCTTTTCTGAATATTAGAATGATATATAATACTTTGGAAATTATCTCTGGTGAATTCATTCATGGTGCCTTAATTATTCAGTGATATTTTTAAAAAGGTGATTTAATATTTTGCATTCCCTATTATAATTGTTTTTGTACCTCTTGTTTCACTTTGGTGCTTTCTGTTTTTAAATTATTTTCACGTGAATTTTCAATATATTAATATGTGCTAAGTTAAATAACCTCCAACATTAATAAAATTTGTATTTATTTTTGCCTCATATTTAAGTAAATCCAATTAATATAAATGCAGCTAATTATTAGGTATAATCAATAAAAAGAACTTGCTTGAATATTTTAGTTTATTTCCCTCAATGAATTTGTATCAAAGGCTTCAATGAGTCTATTCTTTTTTAAAATTTTTATTTATTTTTTAAATTGATTTACAATGTTATGTTAATTACTGCTATACAGCAAAGTGATTCAGTTATACATATACATACATTCTTTCTTATTTTCAACGAATTTATTCTTGAAAGTAGAATTTTCTTGTCCTTTTTGTCTCATGCTTAAATGATCAGATTTCACTCTTTCCATGCGGTTATGTAATTTCTGAGCAATCTGAATAATAAAATGAAAAAAATATGTGCTTTATATGCAAAGACTTTCCTTAACAAATAACTGGTTTGATTTTCTTATCTAAAACAAAGTAGTTTAACTTAAATTCATCAAGTCAGTAAGTAAATCGATAAATTTATAGAGAGCCAGCATGCTAAGGAATAAAATTTCCTAGCTATTTATTTATTTATCTAAAATATCCTAGTGTGTTTTCCAAAAAAAAAAAAAAAAAAAAGTTATTCAGCTGTTATCCCACCTTCTCCTGGCTGCCAGTATCTTTTTTCATGCTCATTTTGTAGAAATTTAAGTTAGAGAGCCATTGATTCTCAAACCCTTAGATAATCAGAAGATATTCTTTACTGAGATATTAGATCCAAATGGTAGTTAATGGTGACATCAACCTTGTAGCAGTTTTTCTAGTCTATGCCCAATAATCTTGAGTGCTGAGCTACCTCTAACCTTGAATAGAATTTATCACTTCATAGGTATGTAATCTGGACCTGTCTTTCAGCATTAGAGTTTGTTGTTAATCTCAGTTTCCAAAATCAGAGATTCTAATTTTGGACATAAGCTGAAAGCTAGTAGAATTCTCAATAACCATTCTAAAACTTGCCTAGTCATCCAAGTAATAATTTTTTTTATATAGTTGCAGTGGGGTTATTTTTTTGCTCCTTAAGCCTATAAAGATTAGTAATTCCTTAGTTTTCAGTTGCTCATAGTTTTCCAGTAAAGTCTTAACAAGCAAAGTAAAGCAAAAAGAAAAAAAATCAGAAAGGATTTGGTTTTAAATATTGTGATTAATAGTTTATTTCACTGGTTGGAACTTTATGTTGTGACTTGCACCAAACACTAGGATCTCTGGCATTTACCTTGGAGCAAAATTAACCTGTGACTTTTTATATTGGGCTCTGATACCTTAATGTAACTGGATCCAGATCTTCCTTTCTTTATTGACTCCCTTCATTTTTTCTTCATCACCAGCTGCTGAGGATGATACAGAAAGGAATATAGCCCATTATCCATACTCCACACTAGTTTACAACATAGTGAAGAGGCAGATATGTAAACAGATAAATAATAGTCCCTGAGTAGATGTCATTTGAAATAGATTTGGATTAATAAAAGTCTCCCAAGTTAAGTAAAGGAGTTAGGGATATTCTAGACAGAGGGAACAGTGTGAAGGCCAGGAGTACATCTAGGGAATGGTGAGAAAGTTCACAAGGTAAAAAGTGTAGAGTATGTGAAGATGAGTAGGTGTGACTGGAAAAGAAAGTGGAGGGTCAGTGTTTGAAGCATTCTATGCTGAGTACCAAGCTGAAGTTTGAACAGAGATTTTAAAGTAGGAGATAAGCAGGAAGATAATTTTATGTTAGCATGGAGGGTGGACTAATGATGGAGAGATACAATTAAATTGTGCCAGAATGAGACATGATAAAAGCCTAAATTAAAGTTTTGGTAATGACTGAGGGTAGAGACTTAAAAAGACTTTTCTGAGGTAGATTGACAGAATTTGAAGAATAATGCAGAAGACAAATAGGAATCAACAGTAACAAATTTTGTAGATTTAGGAAATGGTGACCCCTTTAACCAAGTTTGAGAATAAAGCACAACACGTTCATAGGGGAAGGCAGTGAACATGTGTTCAGTATTTCCTATATGCTTGGTTTTTCAACCTCCGGGTACTTTATATGCATTTATCTGGTTTAATCCTCTGAATAATCCTGTGAGGTAATTATTCTCATTTTAAAAGTAAGGAAGTAGAGGCCCAGAAAGGTTTAGTTACTTCCCTTAGACTATGCAGCTAAGTGGTGGATCCAGGTCTCTCTGACTCCAGGCTCCTGTTCTTACCCTCCATTTTGTGATGTGATGTTTGAGAGTTTTTCAAAAACCTGGGAATAGCTGTCCAATGAGCATTGAGGAATAAAGGGGCAGGAGTTCAAAAGTAGAGACCAGGTCCCATATGAAGATATACAAGGACGTTGAAGTCACAGGAGAGTATGAAATCACTCAGTGGAGGATGTAGTGTGAGGGTAATGAGTGTGTCAAGACTAGCACCCTGACCTTGGCACATCCGGCCATCTTACTCCAGGCTAACCAGAGTCTATTAGCAGAGCCACTCAACTTTTACAATTATAGACTTGGAGTTAACCTATCCTGGTGGCAAGTTTAACATTCTTACTTTTATACCCACACAACTTATTTATTTAATAGCTTATTGAGATATAGTTCACATACCATACAAATTACTCATTTAAAGTTACAACTCAATTGGGTTTTTCTGAATTGTGGTAACATATACATACCATAAAGTTTACCATTTTACCATTTTAAACATTTTATTGTTTAACAGTTTTAAGTGTGGAGTTCAGTAGAATTAAGTACATTCACATTGTTGTGCAACCATCACCACCATTCATCTCACAGTATTTCATCTTTCTAAACTGAAACTCTGTATCCATTAAACAAATACCTCCCTATTCTTCTCTCTCCCCAGCCCCAGGTAACACCATTCTCCTTTCTGTCTTGATGAATTTGACTAGGTATTTCATGTAAGTGGAATCACACAATATTTGCCCTTTGGAACAATTTAGTTGTTTTTAGTATATTCATGGTGTTTTGCAGTCACACGGCAATCAATTTTATAACATCAAAAAGAAACCCTGTACCTATTAGCAATCACTTCCCAATGCACCCCCTTCTCCCCCTGCCATAGGTAACCACTAATGTGCTTTCTGACTGTAAATCTGCCTTTAGATTTCATATAAATGGAATCATTCAATATATAGCCTTTTGTGTATAGCCTCTTTTAGCATAATGTTTTCAAGTTTCGTCCATATTGTAGTATCTATCAGCACTTCTTTTTATGGCCAAGTAATATTCTCTTATATGGATATATCACATTTTATTTATGTATTCGTCAGTTGATGGACATTGAATTGTTTTTACTTTTTGGATATTATGAATTATGCTTCTTTGAACATTCATGAACAAGTTTCTGCGTGGACATGTTTTCATTTCTCTTGGGTATTTACCCTTCTATTTTGTGAAGGACACATCCTGCATCCAAGATAATGAATTAATGTTTTGAGACTTTAAGTTACATTTAGTTTCCCATCTTTTATCTAAACATGTAACAATTTTGCCATTTTATTTGTGTGTTATATCTGTATATTTACTCAATAAATATTTGTATAAGGTATTTATAAGATTCTAGTCTTAATTGAATACTTTCAGTAATTGGCAATTTCCTACATGGCATATCCTACAGTTACTTTCAGTAATTGGCAATTTCCTACATGTGTAATGAAAACATAAACATAAGTATGTTTTTAGTTTAGTGTGATCTAGAGTTTTCTTTTGGTAGCTTGACTGTAATGAACATGGTGATTTGTCTTCATTGCCAGGATGATTGTCATGTTTTTATCTGCCTGAGGCAGTTTTCATTTAATCTCTCACGCTCAAGGTCGTTATATCTTTGTGAGGAAGCAAAGAGAAGAGTAAAATGAGTAATGACTCTGAATCTATGATTATGAAACCTCATCCATATGAGTATACAGGTTCGTACTTACTGAGCTTTAGTCAGTAAACCACAGGCATTTTTCCTGTCATTTCTTGTGAATTTTCTCATTGAGCTATCCTTAGTTTCTTTTTCTTTTAGTTTATTTCTGGATTTGATGATGATTATTCATTTGCCTTTACAAAACAGAAATCCTGTGTTGTATCCATGTTTTTAGACATTGTCACCAAAATGTCAAAGTAGTTTGAAGCTTAAGGGATACCAATTCAATTATAATTTAGCACAGTATAAAACCATAACTGTGGCGAAAATAAAGGATATTTTGAATGCTATGTGTGTGGTTTGTTGTTCTGGAGAAAAGTGGTATCTGGTTGTAAGAACATATGAGTTGTTGTCAGCATTTGTGGGTTTATTCTCAGATCCAAGCTTTTTTTTTTTTTTTTGAAGAGAGACAGAGACCATGCTTGGTTTATGTTTAGTACAGTGCTTTATATACTGTAAATACATTGTAACTAGTGAAGATTTTATACTGTTGGCAGAATAATATACGACAGCTTACTGATAGTATAGGTAGAATAATGATAGCTGTCATGGGTACTTTGTGATTCCATTCTTTAAGCTGTCTTCAAGAAAAACATGATTAATATTCCTAAGTACTAGTGATGGTATTTTAAGCAACTTATAATGAACATTTTTTTTTCAAAGTATTTAGACATTACTCTACGCAAGGGACTGCTCAAAATTCTACCTAGTAGAACTCATCCATTTCACTGTATTACTTTCCAGAATCTCAGAGTAAGAAGCATGCTTTAAGATTGTGTGATGATTCTAATATGTGGAGACGAGGCACTGACATTCTAGTATTTAAGTTTTATTTACCTCCATCCTCTTGGCAGCATCCTAAACCAAGGGTTTTAAAAAATAAGCCTTCTTGTATTACTACTGGTCCTTGAGCTGGGTGGAGGTGTTGTGCCCTTAAAATAAGATAACTAAAGATCTCTTTCATTGAAAGATCTCTTTTATTGAAAGATCTCTTTCATTGTTCTGATTTAACAACATTGTTTTAAAATTAAAGTGCAGGACGTCAAGCACAAGGAAAAATTCTGAAGAAAGAATAGTTTACAATTTATAAATAAAATTTTAAAATAGAACGAATTTATGACTACACCTGAGTATCTAGGTGTTGATAATCATGCTTCCTTCTGGAGTGCTATGTATTTAGAACTTACATATCCTAAAGGAGTATTATTGATATAAATCTTGTCTGTCCTTGGTATAAAATGCAGAGTGCTGAGTAACTGTATTAAAGAATAAAGTGCTCTCTATGTACAGACATCAAAAGATCTCCGAGCTGTAATTGCAACAAAAGTACTGTATATTTTGGGGGTTCTTTGTAGTTTTCAAACCCTATCACATGTGTTATATGATAAGTACATTGTGGAGAAAGTAGTAAGTTCACTTTATGTATGGGGAAAAACACTTTATATATGGAGGTTAATATTGTATTTCCAGAAGGAAGCTCTTTCCTCTTAAAAATGTGGCTGTGGATTTGGAATTGAGAAATGGGAGATCCTGAGAGTTAGACCTGAATCCTCCACCAATCTGATATCTCTATCCTTCTATCTTTACATTAATTTAACTAGAATAAGTCTAGCGTTGATCATGAGTGAGATTCAGTAACCTTTACTAATACCTTTTCTTCCTCTGCCAGAGAAGGATGACCAAGGTTGTACTGGGCAATGAGCCAAGGGTGGCAAGCAGCCTCCTAACTTATCATTGCAGTATCTTGAACAGCTTTACTCTTCATCTGGTTAACTGATAAATGCAGATAATAGTACAGATGAATTACACCCCCCACCCCTGTCACATACATAACATATGTAGAGAGGTACATGCAGAGGCTACAGTTGGACTGCTTAGTCTGGAAACTTCTTTCCATATAAAAATTTTATATTCTCTTGCTATGGTGTTTACCTTTAGCTGTCTCCTCAGTTCATCTGGTCATTTACTCATGGAGCACTATTTGAGCACCAGGATAGAGAACTGCTTTATTTCACCCACAGGTTGTTTCTTGATTTGTTCATGGTGTTTTTGAGTGTATCTCTTTGTATAGTTTTCTTAGTGGTTGCTCTAGAAGTCTTACAATATTCATATGAGACATCACAGTTTACTGGTATCAACATTTTACCACTTTGAGTGAGTGAAGTGTGGAAATCTTACTTCCATTTAAGCCCCTCCACTTTAAAATAACATTTTCTTGAGTATCAGATGGTATTGTAATTTTTGCTTCAATCAATAAATATTTATAAAACTCATGAGAAGGGTAGAATATTGTATGTCTTCATATTTCTGCACTTACCATTATTTTTTTCTTCCTTCCTGATGCTCTAAAATTCCTTCTTTTATAATTTCCTTTCTGTTTGAAGAACCCTCTTTTGCTATTCTTTAAGAGTAGGTCTGCTAGTGATTTTCATTTTTCTTTCATCTGAGAATTTCTTTATTTCCCTTTCATTTCTGAAGGATACTTTCACCAGGTATAGAATTTGCAGTTGACAGTTCTTTTCTTTCAACACTTGAAACATTTTGTCCCACTTGCTTCTGGCCTCTGTGATTTCAGATGAGAAATCCACTGAATTCCCTATAGGTAATAAGTCATTTTTCTCTGGCCGCTTTCAAGATTTCTTCTTTGTCATTAGTTTTCAGAAGTTTAATTATGATGTGTCTTGTCTTGTATTTTTTTTGGATTTATCCTATTTGGGTTCGTTTAGCCTCTTGAATCTGTAGGCTTATGTCTTTGCCTACCCTTTAGGAGGTCTTCAGCCATTGTTTCTTCAAATACTCTTTTATCCCTACTCCTCTCCTGGGACCCTGATGATACAAATATTGGATCTTTTGATATTGTCCTATAGGTCTTTATTCCTTTTAAATTATTTTTTTGTGTCTATTTTATTATCTCTTGTTTCTTTTCAGTAAATTCTGTTGATCTGTCCTCAAGTTTGCTGATTCTGTCTTCTGTCATCTCCATTCTACTGTTGAGCTATTCTAGTGAGATTTTTATTTGTTATTGTATTTTTCAGTTCTGTAATTTCCATGTGGTTTTTTAAAAATAATTTTGATTTCTCTGCTGAGATTTTCTATTTTCTTAATTTGTTCTAAGAGAATTTATAATTGTTTGCAAAGCATTTTATGATGGCTGCTTTAAATTCCTTCTCAGATAATTTCAACATCTGATTCATCTCAGTTGATTTTCTTTTCATATTCGAGTTGTGATATTCCTGTTTCTTGGTATGATGGATGATTTTTTTTTAAATTGAATCTTGAGCATTTTGACTGTTATATTAGGAAACTCTGGGTCTATTTAAATCTTTTATTTTAGCAGAGAGTCACCCTATTTAGATTTACCATGTAGTTTTAGGCCTACCATTGAGGGGTGTGGTTCCAATGACAATTTAATTTTCAGATCCTTTGCAGCACTGTTTTAGTCTGCTTGGTTTATCTGGACCTCCTACTGGTCCCTGCTAGTGCTGGTTGAAGGGAATGGAATGAGCTTCCCCAGAATAGGCCATCTGTGCTTCTAGAAGGGAGAAGGGAGTCTCCAGCCAGTGGATACAGAGAAGCTTTCTGGGCTGGGCTGCTGTGGTAGGATCCCACTGTCTGTAGGAGATGGAGAACAATTCCCGGGCTGAGCCCTTGTTGTGGTAGGTCCCTCTTTCCAGTGCCACCTTCAATACCTCGACCTAGTGTCTCAGTGGGAGAGGGGAGGTTCAGGTCTGGGGGGGGAATGAGAGTGCTTTCCTTGGCTGCTCACTGTCTGTAGTCCTCCCTATCAATACCCCCTTACCAGTGCTGTTGGGCTTGCCTAGTGTCATTGAAAGTAATGAGCCTACCTAGGGCGCTTTCTGTTATTAGGTTTGAGGCAAGGTCTGGGTCAACTTCTTTTGTTGAACCTGGGGTTGTAAGATGTTTTGCCAATTCAGTGAAAATTAGAATTGTCTACCTTACATAAATAAGTCAAAACATATGAACTAAAACCTTCCTTATACTTACCATCAGTTCCACAACCCCAGAGATTTGGGAATATCCCATACCAGAGCACCCATAGGGCACATCTTGTCCTTTAGGAGTTCCTGCATCTCTTCTTCCTGGGCCCATCCTTTTTTGTGATACCCTATGCTGTCCTCACTGCAGCATGGAAACTAGACTGTCTGCGTTCACCAGATTGGTACCAACTTATGGCTTAATCCAATTCCTGTAGCCTTTCTCCCATTTCTCACGCTACCCCTTTTGGGACATACTTGAACCTTTGTTACTGAAGCTAATCTAAGAAGCATTCCATTCCGAAGACACCTAACAAGTCAGCCTTCTTTCTATTTTCAGAGTCCTATGGCTACCTTTTGAAGTTCCAAAGTTTATAGTTGTATTTAGCAGGGAGCAGCAGCAAGACAGGAGTCTGTGTCATCTTGTCTGGTCCAAGACTCATTCTTAATTCTTTGTTATTCACATTTTTGTTTAGAGTGCCTAACCTGTGATCATCTATGTCAATTTTCTTCAGTTGTTAAACAATATAAATCTTGTGTATCCTGTCTTATAAGAACTTTTACTTGGGATCTGAGTTCTTTCCCAACATAGCTCTCATCAGCTTTGTGAAATCCTGTCTCTTTTTAACAAGATTAGCAGTTTGACTCTGTAGTTATTTTGCACTCATACAGTATTCAACAGTGATCAACAAAGGTTTAGGGATGGATACTGTTCAAGCGGTGATTGAGTTTTATAAAGAGTCAGTTAACTAGTGAACATTTTTGTGTTTGGTAAACTTTTATTTCTCTATAAAAATTTATAACTGTGAGGACTACAATGAATACTTATATAAGCAAAAACCTTCCTGTATGTTTATATAGTTTTACTTTATTTATTTTGTTATATTACTTTGGAATTTAGAAAGACTTTAAAAGTCCTCTTGTGTCTTTATTTTACACACGGGTAAAATATTAAAGGCATGTCTAATGTTAAGATGACCTTGTAATTTGTAATCTAAACAGAGAGACTTTTGAAATTGAAAAGGGGCATTATTAACAATTACTTCAGGACAACAGGTATAATCTGGGACATGTGGTCATACTAGTAATGATCAAATTGCTAGTAAGTACATAATTTAGTTTAATGAGATCCCAAATCTCCTGACTCCTGTTGGGTAGCCCTGATGTAGCATAGCATTATGATTATGATTGTGGGCTACAGAGTCAGACTACTTTGGTTCATATCCTGACTTTACTCCCTACTTACAGTGTGACTGTGATCAATTTATTCAAATTCTCTGTGCCTCAGTTTCTTTATGTGTAATATGCCAGTAATTATAGTTCCAACCTTGCAGGGATTCTATGAGGCTGAAATGAGATTATGCATATAAAGCCTTTAGTACAGTAGGTGGCTAGCACTTAGTAAGTATTATGTTTGCTGGTGTTATTATTACTACTGTTCTTTTGTAAAATCCTAAGATCAGAAAAGGTAAGGGTTAAGTGAGGTCTGGTTGCTTCAGTGTGAGATTAAGAATCAGGAGTTTGGGGTTCTATTTCTGTTTTGTTCCTGACTCACTTGGACTCTTTGGGAAACTGCTTAACCTTTTTGTGTCTAAATCTTGCAATCTAAAGCTAGAAGAATCTTGCCATCTGCTCACTTCATGGAAGATGGTAAAAAATTTTTTGGAAAATGCTTTGAGATCTGTGGGAGAAAGGTGCTATATAAGCTTATAACTTTATTCATCTCTGCATTGACATTCACTTGCTCATTAAATATGTGTACAGTTTTTCATCAGCATAACTAGTAGTCCAAAGTTACTATATATGTATAATGTGTAGGTGATGATAGTTCTATTAGAACATTTTCTTTTGTGTTTTCTTCATAATTTAAAAACATAGATCCTCCTTGCCACATTATATTAGAAATATATATATATATATAAATCGGATGTATAAATTATGGATAATGACCGAACAATAATTTCTCATTTTTATACTTAGTTTTAATTATAATGTAGATTTGACTCTTTTCAAAGAAATGAAAAAGTATGAAAATGGGGGCAAAGAATGGTTGGTTGATTAATTATAATGACAATAAAATATGGGCTAAAAGGTAACTTATAAGAACATTTAGTCTCTTCTTCTGCCACAGTAGAATTGTATTTTAATTAATTCAATTCAGTAATTATTGATCAAGTGGCTATTATGTGCATGGAAAAAGGTAAGACAGTTCTTTTCCTTACATGCTTACATTCTATTAGGGAAAATTAAAATGTAACTATTTACCTTATTCTTACATTATCTTTAATGGTGTAGCTGATAGTGGTTGCAGGTAGAGGCAGTATATGAAATGAAATGTTACACAAGATTTTGACTATTTTAAATTACTGAGATTTAGCTAAATATTTTTATAAGGTTCAAAAGGTCAAATGGTCAGGTCAGAAAAGGTATTAAATTTGCAAAGTTGATATCTCATTGTAGTCCAGATTCAGTGCTAATTTATATTTTTTAAATAAAGGAAAAAGTTATGTATTCAGGAGAATAAAATAATTGAAAACTTGTGTAATCTGAAAAATTATTTTAGGTAGCTTTTTGTTCCTTACAATTCACTTTGAGATTTAACCTGAATGATTTTCACTTCAAAAGTAATTCTGAGGAATTGAAAGAAATTCAAGATTTGAAAATAAAATTAAGTGAAAAATTATATTCTAAACCTATGAATTATTGAATTTTAAATGTAAAATTGGAATAATCCAGGTATAGATTATGAATATTCAAATAGTAAACTCACCCTGGGATCTTGCTACTCACTTATTCTTGGAGGAGAATATTAGGATAGGACTATCTTATCCCAGCAAGATCGCAATATGAACATTGATATTTAAATAAAAAGTCAACTCTATATTTTAATGTTTACAGTTACATGAAGATTAGAAAATGAATGATAAATTATATTTTATTTTTAAGGGGACTTTTTAGTGTGATGTTTAGGAACTGGCAACCAGTTTCTCTTAGTCTTTTTCCTTCAGTTGCAGATCTCTGAAATGCTACATAGAAAGAGGAATGAAAAAGTCTATTAATTATTAAGATTAGAACTCAAGCATTGGCCCAGAAAGCTCAAGAATGAATTTTTAGATAAAAGTTAAAAGCAAAAAGTTTACAATGATATTTAGAAAAAGGATCAAATGCTAAGAAGCATTATGAAATCACAATCTACCATCTAGTTTGGTAGTCCAGAAACTGAGGATTCTTCAATAACACCTTGTTTTCCCTTTCTGTCACCAAATCCAGTTCATCATCAAGTCATGTCCTTTCTACCACTTAAATATTTCTCTAATAAGACCTTGCTTTATTTCTTCTACCACACACTGACCCCAATCTACCATCCCTCGTGCCTGGATTACCGTAATAGTCTCTGTGTTGGCTTCCTACGGCTGCTGTAACAAATTACCATAAACTGTGTAGCTTAAAACACAGGTGGTTCTCACACAATTCAGAAGACCAAAAGTCTGAAATCTAGGTGTCAGGGAGAATTTGTTCTAGGCCTTTCTCCTAGCTTCAGGTGATTGTTGGCATTCCTTGGCTTTTAGCTTCATCACTACAGTCTCTTTCTCCATCATCACATGGTCTTTTTCTTTGTGTGTCTCTTCTGGGTCTTCAAATCTCTCTCTCTTTTTTTTTTTTTTTTTTTTTTTTGCAGTACGCGGGCCTCTCACTGTTGTGGCCTCTCCCGTTGTGGAGCAGAGGCTCCAGACGCGCAGGCTCAGTGGCCATGGCTCATGGGCCCAGCCGCTCTGCAGCATGTGGGATCTTCGTGGACCGGGGCATGAACCCACGTCCCCTGCATCAGCAGGCGGACTCTCAATCACTGCGCCACCAGGGAAGCCCTCTCCCTCTCTTTATAAGGACATGATTCATACTCCAGTATGACCTCATTCAACTTGACATTTTACTGGAAGTCCTAGCCAGGGCAGCTAGGCAACAGAAGGAAATAAAAGGCATTTAGATTGGGAAGGAAGAAAGAAGTAAAAATATCTCTATTTGAAAATGAAATGCTCAAGTATAATATCCTAAGAAAGCCACTAAAATTTTGTTAAATAAATGAGTTCAGCAGGATGCCAGATAAATATACAAAAATCAGTGGTATTGCCATAAACTTGCAATGAATAATCCAAAAATGAAATTAAGAAAACAACTCCATTCACAGTAGCATCAAAAAAAGAGCAAAATACTTAGGAATGAATTTGACAAAAGAAGTGCAGAACTTTTACTCTGAAAAACTTCAAAATGCTATTGTAAGAAGCTAAGGAAGATCTCACTCAATAAATGGAAAAATATCTCAAGTTCATGAATTAGAAGACTTAATATTGTTAAGATGGCAATACTCCCTAAACTGATCTGCAGGTTCAGTGCAATCCCTATCAGAACCACAGCTGACTTCTTTGTAGAAATGATACACTGAATCTAAAATCTATACGGAATTCTAAGAACCAGAATATGCACAACAATCTTGAAAATCAAAAATAACAAAGTGGGAGGACTCATGTTGCCCAATTTTACCACTTATTACAAAGCAGCAATAATCCAGACAGTGTGTTACTGGCTCAGGGACAGAAATATATATCAATGGAAAAGAATTGAAGTCTACAAATAAAATCATGTGTTTCAGGTCAACTATTTTTTCACAAGGGTGCTAAGACCATTCAGTGTGGGGGAAGAATAGTATTTCGAACAAATGGTTCTGGGACAACTTGATAGGCAGATACAAAAATTGAAATTGGACCCTTACCTCACACCAGATACATCATTTACTCAAAATGGATCAAAGACCGACACATAAGAGCTAAAACTGTAATACTCTTAGAAGAATTAATATGGAGGTATATCTTCATGATCTTGGTTTAGCAAAGGATTCTGAGAAATGATACCAAAAGTATGAGCAACAAAAGAAAAAATAGATAATTTGAACTTAATCAATATTAAAACTTTGGTGCATTAAAGGATACCAGCAAGAGAGTGAACAAAAGACAACCCCACAGAATGGAAGAAAATATTTGAATATGAGCTATTTGATTTGGGATTTTTATCCAGAATATATAAAGAACCTCCTACATTTCAAAAATAAAAAGACAACCCAGTTTTTAAAATGGGCAAAGGAATAGACATTTCTCCAAGGAAGATACACTAATGATAATACGCATATGAAAAGATGTTTGAACAAACCCTAATACAGGGGGAAAAAAAAGATGTTTGACATCATTAGTCATCAGGGAAATGCATATCAAAACTACAATGAGAGAGACAGCACCAAGATAACAACATAGGAGGCTCTAAATTTCTCTTGCCATGGACACACTGAATACACAGCTACACACAGAATGATTCCTTCTGTGAGAAATCCAGAAACTAGCTGAGTGCCTCCTGTATATTGGGCAGCTAAGAAAAACTCATATCAAAACAGGTGAAAAAAGCTGAGACAATCCTTGCCATAAATCTCATCCCAGACATAGTACCATATAGTTGTGAGGGAAGCCTCAACTCCCAGCCTCTCCCTGAGGAGTGAAGGATTTATATCATATATCTAGGACCCAACTTTTTTTTTTTTCTTGTTTTTTTTTTTTCTTTGTTTTTTTAGGACCCAACTTTTAAAGCTGAGGGACTGGCCCCCTAATCACCTAGCTCTGAAAACCAATTGGGCTTCCACAGGAGTATAGCAGACAAAGAAGTAGTTACTAATGAGTGTGTGAGCACTCACTGCAGCTATTCCCCTGGGGCTCAGTGCAAAGAGAGCAGGGAAAAACATGCCCATCTCCCAGTCTTTCCCTGGAAGGGATTTGGCTACATACTTTAAAAGCTGCTGCCTGAGGGTACAGCTTCTAATTAGCATGCATAGAGGTGCTGACTGTGATCCTCCTGGGAGACCTATAAAGCCAGTGGGTACTTGCCCTGCATTCTCCCACTGGCTTGCTCTTATTAAAAAAAAAAAAAAAAAAAAAAGTCTCTAGTTTCTACCTGGAAGGAGCGTGTCCACCTGTCTAGTGCCCCTGTTTTTACAGCTGCCACCTGAGGGATGGGCTATCATATCTCCTAGCCCTGATAACCAACAGGACTTGGCATTCATGAGTCCCACAGGACCATTTTAAGCAAAAAAAAAAAAAAAAAGTTTTCAAGTGGGTGCACATGCACTTATTGCAGCTATCCTTACCCCACCCCTCCACAGTTAGGGTGATGGGGCTCAGCCAGAAAGTCAGGCAAAAATGACAGTTTCCCAGTTTCTGCCTGGAAGGGATTTGACTGCATACTTTCCTGAGGTTCCAGCTTCTAATCAGCCTGCATGTGCTAACTGAAATACTAGAGGGGGCCCGACAGACCTGGTGGGCACATCCCCTGCTGTTTCCAGCTGTCTCACTCCAACAGTTAAATCAAGTTGCCAGCATCTCCCTGGAAGGAGCCTGTCTACACATCTAGTACCCAACTGTTAAGGCTGCCACCCAAGGGACTGGCTCCTGAATCACATCGCTCTGGGAACAGGCTTGGCATTCACAGGTACCCCAGGACTAAAACCGAGCAGGACCCTGTGGGGCTCCTGGGCACAGAAACCTTTCCGTGTCCCTCGTTTCTTGCAGGGAACAGACTCCAACCTCCATGATGCTCCCTGAGTTCCAAAGGTCAGATTCGAACAGTTGCTAATCTGGGAAAGGAAGGGAGCCAAGAAACAATAGTGCAGCCTTGGGGCAGCGTCCTGGTTCCATCTCAAAGGATACACATCACAAATTCTTCAAGCTCTTTATGGAATTAAAACCCAACAAATGGAAGCTGTCAGCATTCTTCATAGCAGAGAAGACCACCAGAGGCCAGGAACCAGAGAAGCTCATCAAGAAGATTACCTGAGACCAGATTAGAGGAGTGCAGGCCCTGCGCACACCCTAATCTTATCAGCAACCCCACCCTTGAACCGTTGCTATAAAATTCCTTATCATATCCTCCCAGGTTGGGACACATAGTTTTTTGGGGCAGGAGCCCACTGTGTCCCCATTTGCCTGGCAAAGCAATAAAGCTATTCTTTTCTACTTCACTCAAAACTCTGTCTCTGAGATTTGATTTGGCACCGGTGCACAGAGGCCGAGCTTTCAGCATTAGGACCACAAAAAACGTAAAGGTGGTTCTGTTTTGAGTGCACAAGCACCACAGAGTGAGTAAGCAAAAACGCCCAACTCCCAGCTTCTCCCTGATTGGAATTAGATTATTTATTGAAAGTCCTGATTCTCCCAGCCCCCACCTGAAAGGTTTCTAATTAGCCTACATTGGGGTGCCAAAGGGTCAGTCATTTTGTAGTCCCTGGGAGCCTGTATGGGCAATTCTCACACCTTGGAGGTACTGATGGGTCTTGGCACACCCTCAATTTCTGGGAGCCACTAAGAAGAAAGAAGGTGCTTTGGACAATCACAGAGGTTCAAGAGACAGCCAGGAGCTGATTGACAAGATTTATCAGATTGGTCTGATTGACAAGATTTATCTCTTACACAAGACCAGTAGGTTAAGACTTTGAGGAGTGGCTTGAGAGGTGGCTGTTTTGTCTAATGTGCAAAAACCAACACAGAGAGTCAAGGAAAATTTAGAAACAGGGACGTATGTTCCAAACAAAAGAAGAAGATATATCTCCTGAATCTGATCTTGTGAAATGGAGATAATTGATTTACCCAATAGAGAGTTCAAATTAATGGTCATAAAGATGCTTACTCAGGTCAGGAGGGCAATGCATGAACAAAGTAAGAATTTCAACAGACATAGAAAATACTAAAAAGTACCAAACAGAATTCATAGAGCTAAAGAATAAAATAACTGAATTGATAAATTCAGTAGGGGGGTTCATCATCAGACTAAATCAAGCAGAAGAAGGGATCAGCAAGCTTGAAGACAGAGGAAAAAATAATGAAAAAGAGTCAAGATAGTTTAAGGGACTTATGGGATACCATCAAGTGGACCAATATATGCATTATAGCAGTCCCAGAAGGAGATTAGTGAGAGAATAGGACAGGAAGCTTATTCAAAGAAATAATGTTTGAAAACTTCCCTAACCTGAGGAAAGAAATAGACACTCAGATTCAGGAAGCCAAGAAGGTTTCAAAGAAGATGAATCCAAAGAGACCCACATTGAGACATGTTATAATTAAATTGTCAAAAGTTAAAGACAAGAGGAGAATCTTAAAAGCAGCAAGAGAAAAGCATCATGTTACATACAGGGGAATCGCCATAAGCCCTTGAACAGATTTTTAGCAGAAATCTTGTCAGCCAGAAGGTTGTGGGATGATATATCCTAAATGCAGCAAAACTTAATGGGTTGCAGCAAAAGCAGTTCTTAGAGGGAAGTTTATAGTGATAAATGCTTATATTAAGGAAAAAGAAAGCTCTTAAATAAATAACCTAACTTAATACCTCCAGGAACTAGAAGAAGAAGGATGGAAATAACTAATCAGAGTGGAAATAAATCATATAGCTACTAGAAAGCAATAGAAAAGATCAATGAAACTAAGAGCTGCTTCTTTGAAAAGGTAAACAAAATTAACAAACCATTATTAGCTAGATTAAGGGAAAAAGAGAGAAGACTCAAATAAAATCAGAATGGAAAGAGGAGACATTACAAACGATACCACAGAAGTACAAAGGATCAGACGAGAGTACCAAGAAAAATTATATGACAACAGATTGGATAATCTAGAAGAAATAAATTTCTAGAAACATACAACCTACTAAAACTGAATCAAGAAAAATAGACTATCTGAACAGACCAATTACTAGTAAGGAGATTGAATCAATAATCCAAAACCTCCAAACAGAAGTCCAGGACCAGATGACTTTACTGGTGAATTCTATCAAACGTTTAAAGAATTAATACCATTTCTTTTCAAATTCTTCCAAAAAATAAAGAGCAGGGAACACTTCTAAACTCTTTTAACAAAACTAGCATTACCCAGATATCAAAAACAGACAAGGACACCACAAGAAGAGAATATTACAGGCCAGTGTCCCTGATGAATATTGATGTGAAAATCTTCAACAAAATATTAGGAAACAAAATTCAACAGCACATTAAAAGGATTATATACTGGGCTTCCCTGGTGGCACAGTGGTTGAGAGTCCGCCTGCCGATGCAGGGGACACGGGTTCGTGCCCCAGTCTGGGAAGATCCCACATGCCGCGGAGCAGCTAGGCCTGTGAGCCATGGGTGCTGAGCCTGCGCGTCCGGAGCCTGCGCTCCACAATGGGAGAGGCCACAACAGTGAGAGGCCCGCGTACAGCAAAAAAAAAAAAAAAAAAAAAAAAAAAGGATTATATACTATGATCAAGTGGGATTTATTCCTGGCATGCAAGAGTGGTTCAGGATATGCAGGTCAGTGAATGTGCTACATCACATTAACAAAATATAGGCTAAAAAATATCATCTCAACAGATACAGAGAAAATATTTGACAAAAGTCAATATTCTTTCATGATAAAACCTCTCAACAACGTAGGTATGGAAGAAATGTGCCCCGACATAATAGAGGGCATATATG
Organism: Physeter macrocephalus; assembly: GCF_002837175.3. Classification (NCBI taxonomy): domain Eukaryota; kingdom Metazoa; phylum Chordata; class Mammalia; order Artiodactyla; family Physeteridae; genus Physeter; species Physeter macrocephalus. The sequence goes on from NC_041217.1 coordinate 48,777,105, forward strand.
ACAAACCCACAGCTAACATACTGAATGAAAAGCTGAATACTTTTCCTCTGAGATTAGGAACAAGACAAGGATGCTCAACTTACATCACTGTTATTCAGCATAGCACTGGAAATCCTAGCCAGAATAATTAGGCAAGAAAAAAATAAAAGACATCCAAATTGGAAAGGAAGAAGTAAAATTGCGTTTGCAGATGATATAGTCTTATATTTAGAAAACTCTGAAGACTCTATCAGAAAACTGTTAAAACTAATAAGCAAATTCAGTTAAGTTCCCGGATACAAATAAATATACACATACCCCATTTTATTGTGTTTCACTTTATTACGCTTTGTAGATATTGTGCTTTTTACAAATTGAAGGTTTGTGACAACCCAGGTCAAGCAAGCCTATGATGCCATTTTTCCAATAGCATTATTTTAAAATTATGGAATATACATTGGTTTTTTTAAAATCACATAATGCTATTGCAAAGTCAGTAGACTACAGTATAACATGAACATAACTTTCATATGCACTGGCAACCAGAAAAATTTGTGTGACTCACTTTATTGCAATGTTCACTTTATTTTGGTGGTCAGGAACCAAACTCACAATATATGTGAGGTATGCCAGTATACAAAAATCAGTTGTATTTCTATACACTAACAGTGAACTATTGGAAAGAGATATTAAGAAAACTATCTCATTTATAATAATAGCATCAAAAAGAACAAAATGCTTAGGAATAAATTTAACCAGGGAGATAAAAGATCTGTACATTGAAAAATAGAAGAGATTGATGACAGAAATTGAAGAAGACAAAAATAAATTGAAAGATATTTTGTGTCATGGATTGGAGGAATTAATATTGTTAAAGTGTCCATGCCACTCAAAGTGACCTACAGAGTCAGTGCAATCCCTATCAGAATTCCAATGGCATTTTTCACAGAAAAAACAGTCCTAAAATTTATATGGACCCACAAAAGTCCCCCAATAGCCAAAGCAATCTGGAGAAAGAACAGCAAAGCTGGGGGACATCACACTTTCTGATTTCAAACTATGCTAGAAAGCTACAGTAATCAAAACAATGTGATATTGGAATAAAAACAATGACATAGATCAATGGAACAGAATAGAGAACCCAGAAATAAAACTGTACATATATGGTCATTTAATTTTCAACAAAGGAGCCAGGGATATACAACGGGGAAAGAATAGCCTCTTTAATAAATGGTGTTGGGAAAACTGGACATCCACACATAAAAGAATGAAACTGATCTTCTATCCAACACCATATATAAAAACCAACTCAAAATTGGTTAAAGACTTAAATATAAGTTTTGAAACTATAAAACTCTTGGTAGAAAACATAGGGGGTAAGCTCCTTGACATTGGTCTTGGAAATGATTTTTTTGGATTTGACACTAAAAGCAAAGGCAACAAATGTAAAAATGAACAGGTAGGACTGCATCAAACTAAAAAGTTTCTTCTCAGCATAGGAAATCATCAACAAAATGAAAAGGCAACCTATGGAAATGGGAGAAAATATTGTCAAACCACATATCCAATAAGGGATTACTATCCAAAATATACAAGGAACTCATACAACTAAATAGCAAAAAAAATTAACCCAATTAAAAACTGGGCAAATAATTTTAATAGGTACTTTCCCAAAGAAGACATACAAATGGCCAACACATATATGAATAGGTGCTCAGCATCACTAAAAATCAGGGAAATGCAAATCAAAACCACAATGAGGTATTGCCTCAGACCTGCTATGATGACTAGCATGAAAAAGACATGAGATAACAAATGCTGCTGAGGATGTGGATAAAAGGGAACCCTTTAATACTGTTGATGGGGATGTAAACTGGTACAGCCACTAAGGAAAATAGTATGGAGGTTTCTCAAGAAATTAAAATTAGAACTACCGTATGATCCAGCAATCCCACTTCTGGATGCATATCCAGATGAAACAAAATCATTTTCTCAAAGATACATCTGTACTCTCATGTTCAGTGCAGCATTATTCATGATAGCAAAGGTACGGAAACAACCTAAATGTCTGTCTATGGATAATGGATAAAGAAATAAACACACACACACACATACACATATATATAAAATGGAATGTTTTCCAGCTTTAAAAAAGAAGGAACTCCTGTTATTTGCAACAACCTACATGAAGTTGAAGGGCATTATCCTAAGTGAAATAAACCAAACAGAGAAAGACAAATACTAAATGGTATCACTTATATGTAAATCTAGTTTAAATAAAAAGAAAGTTGAGTTCATAGAAACAGAGTAGTATTATGGCTACCAGGGGTCAGGATTGGGCTAAATAGGGAGAGAGTTTTGTAAAAGTATACAAACTTTCAGTTACAATATGAATATGGTCTGAGGATCCATGTATGACATGGTGACTATGGTTGATAATACTGTATTGTACAATTGAAGTTTGCTAAGAGAGTAGAGCTTACATATTTCCGTAAAAAAGAATTAAAAAGTCAGATAATAACAAATATTAATGAGGATGTAGAGAAATTGGAACCCTCGTATACTGATGGTAGGAATGTAAAATGGTGCAGCTGCTTTGGAAAACAACCTGGCAGTCCTTCAAACAATTAAACATAGAATAACCATATGACTCAATAGATAGACTTCTAGATAACTAACCAAGATAAGTGAAAACATATGTCTGTATAAAAATGTGTACATGAATGTTTTTATAGCAGCATTATTCATAAGAACTAAAGGGCAGAAACAACTTAAATGTGTATCAGCTGATGAATGGATAACCCAATTTGTATATACATGCAATGGTGTACTAATATATGCTACAACATAAATGAGTCTTAAAAATGTTATGCAGGGCTTCCCTGGTGGCGCAGTGGTTGAGAGTCCGCCTGCCGATGCAGGGGATACGGGTTCATGCCCCAGTCCGGGAAGATCCCACATGCGGCAGAGCGGCTGGGCCCGTGAGCCATGGCCACTGAGCCTGCGCGTCCGGAGCCTGTGCTCCGCAACCAGAGAGGCTACAACAGTGAGAGGCCCGCATACCACAAAAAACAAAAAAACAAAAAAAAACTGTTATGCAAAGCCCACATATTATGTGATTCTAGTCATGTGAAATATCTAGAATAGTGAGATATAATGGAGGCAGAAAGTAGCTTAGTGGTTGCTTAGAATTGAGAGGGTAAGATTTGAGTATGATAGTTAAAGCATGATGAAACTTTTTTTCGAGGTGATGAAAATGTTCTAAAATCAATGGAGATGGTAGTTGCACAGTTCTGTGAATATACTACAAAGCATTGAATTATACACATTGATTTTATTCTATGTGAATTATATTTCAGTAAAGCTACTATAAAAGAAATGTCTATTTCCCCAGGTAAATTACATGTGTTTTGGTATCACAGATCTTGTTTATTTTATAACCATTATATTGCTTTTTAGACTTTAGAGTGTAGTGTACAGCCACAAACAGCCTTTTAGTGATTTGAGTTCCTGAAAAAAAATCTTCTATTTTAGACTGAGTGATACAAATTGCCTGAAATGGGAGGTTTGCTTTGCCTTCATAGTAGATGTTAATTTTGTTATTTTAAAAATAAATTTATAAAACTTGTTTTAGCACATTTGGAGATCCAAGAAAGACTGATGTCTTTTCTCTTGTATGTATATGTTCTAGTTTTATCTTCCTCTACAGTCTTAACTTTTTTTAACATTTTTAGAGTTCTCATTAAGACTTCTTCTCAGTATAAATCAAATTGTGTCAAACAGTGACATGAAAAATGTCTTTTGCCAGGTAGAAATTTCAACCTGAATATGAAATATGATATGATAGTAAACCAAAGAAAGACATATGAAAGACAGTTGTTCTTTAGAAAATGGACTTAATAGGGAGGTTTCTTTCTTAGTTTTAGTTTTAGGGAAGGGAGAAATGTAATTCTGGGTTCTATGATTTTAGGATCCTTTTTCTAAATCTTATTCTTTTTTTTAAATTAATTATTTGGGTGTGCCAGGTCTTAGTTGCGGCACACAGGATCTTCATTGCCGCGTGCGGGATCTTTAGTTGAAGCGTGCAGGATCTCTTTTTTAGTTGCGGCATGTGGGATCTAGTTCCCTGACCAGGGATCGAACCTGGGCCCCCTGTATTGGGAGTGTGGCGTCTTAGCCACTGGACCACCAGGGAAGTCCCTCTAAATCTTATTCTTAATTGTTAGAATTATATTATTTCAATATTTTAAATATTAAAATTTTTCATTTTGTTTAACATTATGACTTTTGCTGTCACATTTTAAAATCGATTAATGATTTATACAAAGCCTTTTTTAGAATCTTCCAAAGAAGAAAAAACAAGTTAGCTTACATATAAAATTATTTTTCATTATTTTATTTCTTCTCTAATTTAAAGTCTTTTTGTAGTCTCAATAAGTAGCATTGCTAAAATAGCTGGAGCATTTTATAAAAGACTTGGTGGATTAGGTGATATGATTAATCCCCCAAAACTCCCCATTCCTTCTGTGAAACCTTGTGACTGTCGCTCAGGATGCCCTGGACATTTGGGGCTAAAAGGCTGCTCTCCAACATACACCCTCACTTATGTACATTTCAGTTAAGTTGGAAGCTTACCAAGAATCAATGATGTTTCTTTGCAAACCTGCCAGTTTTATTTTTGTTATTGGAATTACATTAAATTTTCATGTTTTGTAAATTGATGAAGTATGAATGCAAAAAGTTGTTTCCATTAAATTAAATTTTCATATTTTGGAAAGAATAATTACAAATAATTGTTCTTAATCTGATGATCAACTATAAAAAACTGGGGAAAAAGTTTGGAAAGACTCTGTGTTCCAGTTATTTCATCAGTGTCTTCAGGTTCTCATTAAATAAAAACAATAACTGGAAATCATAATTGGTATATAATGGGTGTGGTTTGTGCAAAAATACTGTGCAGTCTATGAATCAGTAGACTTACATTCTAAAAGAAGGCTTGGCTCTGTAACAAAATATTGGCCAGTGGGTTTGCATTTATATGTGTGATTTTAAAATATACTTTTTAAGGCATGCAAGTACAACTTTTAAAAAATTCTTTATTTAGCTAACAATGGCTTTCTAAAGTTAAAAAAATGATCACATAAAAAGGCATCTAGTATACTTTGGGCCTAGTTTCCTAATAGTCATATATACCATCATTTACAAGAAGTTTGCAGTCAAGTCGTCCTCCCTATCCTTAACCATTGATAAGAGTAAAATATCTTCTGTTCCATCTCTGGATACCTGCAACTGTTAAATTTAATAATTATTCCCTTTTGTCTACCCATAGCACTTAATTCTTGTTTTTCTTTGTGTGTATCACATTGTATTGCTAATATCTGATTATGTGTCTATCACAGTGGACTCTGTACTTTTCTTCCTAATGTCTAGCACAATGATTTGCTTAAAGTAGTACTCAATAAATGTTTAAGATCATACATTTTTCTACCCTTTAAAATTGATAGATTTAAATGACATGCATTTTCTTCAAGATGTGTCAAAATGGATGTCTTCATTTTCTGCATTGGAGAGTATAAATTTGTACATACATTTTTCTGAAGGATTGTTTGGAAAAATGTGTATAAGAGTCTTAAAAACTGTAAACCTTTGATTCAATAATTACATTTCTTACAGCTTATTCTAAGAAACAATCAGAGATACATACAAACTTTGGGTGTAATATTTGTTGTGAAATTATTTATAAAATTGAAAGATTGGCATGAACCTATATTTTCAACATAAGAAATTCACTCGAATTTTGGTACATTTATATGGTACAATACTACTTTAAAAAAAATTCTTGGGCTTCCCTGGTGGTGCAGTGGTTGAGAATCTGCCTGCCAATGCAGGGGACACGGGTTCGAGCCCTGGTATGGGAGGATCCCACGTGCCGCGGAGCAACTGGGCCCGTGAGCCACAACTACTGAGCCTGCGCGTCTGGAGCCTGTGCTCCGCAACAAGAGAGGCCACGATAGTGAGAGGCCCGCGCACCGCGATGATGAGTGGCCCCCGCTTGCCACAACTAGAGAAAGCCCTCGCACAGAAATGAAGACCCAACACAGCCAAAAAAATTAAAATATACATAAATAAAAATAATTCTCAAAGATGATAAAGGACATCAGACAATGCAAACAATATATTATCAATAAATTATAGCTTATTAAATTTAGCACATTTTTTAAATCGTCATGATAATTTTGGACCCTGATTGTGTGTCCATCATATGTACCATTCCACTCAATTCTGTGTCATCAATAAATTAATATGTATGCCATCTTGTTTATCTAATTTATTGTAGGACTGAGAGTTTATATAGTAAACCACTAGAGATTGGGCAGGTTCATATGCTTCACCCTCTTGATCCAGATAATCTTCATGTGCTTGTTCTTGGCATAGTTATGAGAACATACAGTTTGGTCTTTGGTCTGCATTGCTAGAGAAACATACAGTCTGGTCTTTGGTCTGCAATGGCTAAACTATAGTAGTAATATCCTGCCATTTCTTTCTTTGCTCTCTGCTTCAGTGGACATTGCTTCTTCCATTTGCCCTTCTATAGGCTCCTGGCCATTTTGTTCCACTCTTGTTTCCTACTTGGATAAAATGGAAAGTATGAAATTATAGGAGTTACTGAGTAGCTACTTATCTCAAACTCTTGACTAGATTTGACAACTTGAAAGCACTGTCATTAATGATAAAACTGGCTTTTTGGGCTTCCCTGGTGGCGCAGTGGTTGAGAATCCGCCTGTCGATGCAGGGGACACGGGTTCGTGCCCCGGTCCGGGAAGATCCCACATACCGCCGAGCGGCTGGGCCCGTGAGCCATGGCCGCTGAGCCTGCCGCCGACCGCCTGGGCTCGTGAGCCATGGCCGCTGAGCCTGCGCGTCCGGAGCCTGTGCTCCGCAACGGGAGAGGCCACAACAGTGAGGCCCGCGTAGCACAAAACAAACAAACAAAAAAACAAACTGGCTTTTAATCAATGTAATTAGGTACTTTTACAATAAGATGATTCCATTTAAAGAATTACTTTTAGTAGATGCCCGTTTTGACAGAATTGTGATTTATTATAAGCAAAATATGTTTAATCACATCTTATGATCGTCGTGCATTGGACAAATGCACCTGCTTGTAAATCTTGGCTTGGTAAAGATGTACACGGTCACAAAATTCAGTTTAATGGTTGGAAGGCACAGAACCCATGATCTGGTTCTTTGTTGTAATTATTGCTGTCGAGAATTGTACTTTAAACTTTCTTTTGCTTCAGACTTGTACCAGTGTTATATTTTTAAAAAATCATCAACAATGTTATTTTTTTTTTTAAAGTACAAAAATGACTAAATAGAGAGTCTCTTTCTTTGCCCTGTAATCTTGGCATTGTAACGGTCCAAATGTGAGGTAGTATAATGGAGAAAAACCACAAGGTGTGGCTTTTCATTCTTACAGCTTCGAGCTCCCTGCTTGCTTCCATCCTCGGTAAACAGCTCTTGGGAACTCTCTAGTTGCAGTCTCCATGAGTTCTCCCAATTTTCCTTGTACGTTTCCAGCCTGCATTTGGAGAAATACTTGCTTAAAATATTTATCTCCTAAATAGAAAAATAACTCTGGAACTGTTCAAAATCTCAATGGCACACGTAATTAATGGAAAGCAATTCACAAATAAAGTTGATGTAAAGATAATATAAGTATTTAAGTTTAACTCTGGATAGACAGATATTAGAGAAGAGCTAAGTATAGACCTTTTATAACAATTTAGCCCCAAACTACCAACTTTCTAAAGAGTGCTTTATAAAAGATTATAAACTTGTTTGACTTTTAACAATAATATAATCATAATCACCTCACACTTAGCCTGTGTTTCTGTGTTGCAGTAGTTATTCTAGCTAGAATAAACAAGTTTACATGTGTGAGCTAAAGGCTAATATTAAGGAAAAATAACTTTTCCAGGAAACGCACACAAGGAAGAAGTTATTTTACTTTTACTAAAAGAGTACTCTGTAACACAGAGGAACATTACTGTAGAGATTAATCAGAAGTGTTTATGTGCATTGCATTTTAAAAATCAGTAGTGTGGTTTCATTAAAGATACCCTAGGCTGGCCTTTTGAGAATCTCTCTATTAATAGGGCTATGTAAATTCTTAATCCTCTTTTTTGTTGTCATTATGTTGAGAATATAAAAATGAATAATTGAATGATTGAGGAACGTTCTTGAGAATATTATTTGGAAGAATTATTGGGGCAGAATCAGTGCCTTTTCTCTGCTGGAAACAGTGACTAAAAAGAAAGTGTGCAGGCTCCTGCTATTGTTATGAAGGTCGTGCTCCTGGGCTTTGTATAACTGCAGGGTATTTAAAGTTCCTGGTATCCTTGGAAACACAAACTGTTTGTGATACCAATTGGTGCTTGTGTTTCAATGATGTCACACAATTTACAGATCCACACAATGGATCTCTTGTTTGTGGACCTACAGAGGAGTTCAGATAGTTTTGGAAAAGCACCTGAAGAGAGAGAGAGTTTTCTCTGAGGCTTTAATTTTAAGAACCAGTGACAATCTTACTACCCATTCCTTAATCTTTCGAGTTTGGATTCAACTTTTTTTGTGTGTGTGTGAGTTTTTTGCGGACAGCATATACTTGGATTATGGTTGTTTTTAAACTCCTTTCTGTCAATCTTTATCTTTTTTTTTAAACATCTTTATTGGAGTGTAATTGCTTTACAATGGTGTGTTAGTTTCTGCTTTACAACAAAGTGAATCAGTTATACATATGTTCCCATATCTCTTCCCTCTTGGGTCTCCCTTACTACCCATTCCTTAATCTTTTGAGTTTGGATTCAACTTCTTTAAAAAAGAAAAAAATATCACCTGCTAAATTTCTTTTTATATGTGTGTGTGTGTGTGTGTGTATGTGTGTGTGTGTGTATATATATATATTTATTTATTTTATTTTATTATTTTTTTTGCTACATTGGGTCTTCCTTGCTGTGCTCAGGCTTTCTCTAGTTGTGGCGAGCTGGGGCTACTCTCTTTGTTGTGGAGCACGGGCTCTAGGCATGCGGGCTTCAGTAGTTGTGGCAAGTGGGCTCAGTAGTTGTGGCGCACGGGCTTAGTTGCTCCGTGGCATGTGGGATCTTCCTGGACCAGGGCTCGAACCCGTGTCCCCTGCACTGGCAGGTGGATTCTTAACCACTGCGCCACCAGGGAAGCCCTAAATTTCTTTTTGTTTTACATTCTTGTGATTGCTTTTGAGGAGTATATACATGTTTTTGTGCTAATTGAAACATGTAGAGAGACAGATGAGAATTAATTGCTCCTCTCAAGTTTAGCCATCAGCTGTGCAGTGGTAAGAGGCTTATAGAGCTGAGAGTATTTTAACTAATTGGTTAGAATAAAACAGTGCCATTAAAAAGATTATTTCTTTTTTCTCCTCCCTCTTTCTCCCTCCCCCTTCCCCTCTCCTCCCCTTTCCCGTCCCTTCCTCCCTTCCCTCCCCTCCCCCAACTCCCCCCCACCCCAGACGTAATTGGTAGGCTGACTTAAATGATGTACATTAATTTGACCAAACCAGTCCGAAAACAAGAATGTGTTTCTTCTCTTATATTCACTTCTGCTTATAATTGTTTCTATGGCCAAGTGGCTATAGGTTTATTGCCTCTTCCTTTGTAAAGTTTGCATCAAGAATGTTGTGTATATTCATGGTGCAGTGATCTACCAGAACCTGTCCAATGATAACAGATGCAAACCTGTGTAGTTCGTTTTTTTCCCCAGAATATTTCCATGGAAAAATTTATTTATATATATCATATAATCCTGAAGATCATTCATAGTTTAAATTGTTTTTTCCCCTCATTTTTTTTTCAGTACTTTTAGCATCAGTAGTTTTGAATTGGATTAAGAAACGACTCCATTATTTCAGATACATGATGTAAAAAGAATAATAAGAGCTTACAATTACTGAAGTCTTACAATATGCCAGACACTGTCTAAATGCTTGACATTTCTTATTTAATCCTCACCACTTCCCTGTGAGGTAGAAACCATATTGTTCCCATTTTAAAAGTAAGAAAACTGAGGGCCTGGGAGGTTGAGTATCTTGGCTAGAGTCTCACAGCTGGTAAGCCATGGGATTCCTTATCAAGCAGTCTTATTCAGAGTCTGGGCTCTTAACCGCTTGACCAATATGTCTCTCAATAACAGTGACAATAATGAGAGCTAATATTTATTGAGCCAGAGTTTCTTCCCTGTGCCAGAAATTGAGAAATTGTTCTCAGCTTTTTCTAGTGTGTTAACTTAATCAAATAACCTACGCTGGGGACGTGCGTTCTGCCATGACTCTGAGCCTCACTGCCAAATTTCTGGCTTTAATAGTCTCTTCTCAAAGATCTTTGTAAACAATTCAAATCTGCTGAAAATCAGGTTGAGTTATGCCAAGCAGCTCTATATAAGAATCGTAGCCGAGGTCAGTATGTGCCAGGGCACTGTGAGTTAGTATCACCTTCCTGTATATTGAAGTACTTTATTACTTATCTTCCAGGGGAAATTAAAACCTTAGAGAGTCATATGAGGAGTATAAGTTTCAACTCGATGTTCCAAATGCCATATATATATATATTAAAGCCTTATAGCCGGCATTTCTTTTTTGATTCCTAGGTTCTTTAAGTAGACTTGAACTAGTTAAAAATAGGTGGTTCCCTAGTAACAGGTGGTTCTCTAATTTTTTCTTTTTTGGTTCTCTAACTATTAATAGAGGAAGTTAAGAATCTGTTATCTCAAAGTTAGCATTTCTATGTCACCCACACTCTGTACCACGATAGAGAAGTTGAACTATGGATGTATTGAAGTGCTTTAAACTTTGTTTTGTTTCTTGTCCATCAGCTTGATAATTGATCAACTTAAGTTTGGAGCTTGCCTTTAATCATTTTCTAATTTGATAGTATCTAACTATATATTTTTAATTGAATAAAGTTATTTTAAAATTTAATCTTTTTAAAATTAATTTTTACTGGAGTCAAAATTTAATCTTAAAGTAGTAGATGTATATAGTTACAAGTGGGTACTACAAGGATTGAAATGCAAAAGAGTGGCTCGCTTCCTTACCCATTGCTGCAGCTAGTTTCTGTTCCATGCAAGCATCCACTTTTAGCTCCTTTAGAGGCTTTTTCTACTACTTACCTGCATATTTTAAAATAATTCATGTATTCACACATACTCATATGAAAATATAGATAGACTTACATAGTTTCAAACACTCTTTGTTTGGAACTATCTTCCACTTCTTTTTTTTTTTTTTTTTTTTTTTGCGGTACGCGGGCCTCTCACT
>NC_041217.1:48788705-48805086 GCF_002837175.3 Physeter macrocephalus
CGGCCATGGCTCACGGGCCCAGCCGCTCCGCGGCATGTGGGATCTTCCCGGACCGGGGCACGAACCCGTGTCCCCTGCATCGGCAGGCGGACTCTCACCACTGCGCCACTAGGGAAGCCCTATCTTCCACTTTTAATCTATTTTAAAAATTATCTCTAAACACATACACACACACACACACACACACACACACACACAATACCATGATCTTATTCTCTTTTATAATTGAGAAAGGAGTATCAGAGAGGTTAAATCATTTGCCCCAAATCATAGAAGTAGTAAATAGCAGATTTGAATATAATCATCTGACTACACAGCTAAATTCATGTTTCATATGAGTTAGATTTGTTCAAAATGGGACCATGTAGTGATTTCCCCTACCTTTTTAATGCCCAGGTGGTTAATAATAATACTAACAAACTTTTATTCTGTGCTTAGTATGTGTGAGGCATTTGTGAAGCACTTGATATGTATTATCTCATTTGAACCTCACAGAAATCCCTAAGAGAATAGTTGCTTTGTCATCCTTATTTTAAAAATGAAGAAATGGAGGTTTACTTAGGTTGAGTAGTTTGACCAAAGTCACACAACTTATAAACAGAAGATCTAGAATCTTTTTAAAGATAATTTTTATTGAAATATAATGTATACAGAGAAAAGTGCACAAATCCTGTAGCTTGGTGTATAGCTTGATGAATTTGCATAAAGACAACATACCTGAGTGACTTGGACCCTGCTGAAGAAACAAAACATTACTAGCGTCCCAGGAACTCACTTATGTCCTTTCTCAGTCACTGTACATCCAAAGAGTAACTATGATGCTGACTTTAATATTGTAGGTGAATTTTACATTTTTGAACTTTCTATAAGCCATTATACAGCTTTTATGTCTGAATTCTCTTGCTCAATATTTGTGAGCTCTATATATGGTGTTACATGTAGTTGTTTTTTCACTCTCATTGGTATATAATATTCCATTTTCTAAATTTTCACAATTTATCCATTCTGTTTGTGGTCATTTTGGATTGTTTCTACTTTTTACTATTAAGAATAGTGCTGCTGTGTGCATTCTGACACATGTCTTTTGCTGAATAAGTGTCCACATTTCTCTTGGGTATATATCTAGGAGTAGAATTGCTAGATATGTATATGTTCTGTTTTAGTAAATATTGTCAGTTTTCCAGAGTGATTTTACCAATTCACACTCCCACCTGCAGTTACTTTACATCCTCACCAACACTGTATCTTTTTCATTATAGCTATTCTGGTGGGTGTGCAGTAATATCTCACTGTGGTTTTAATTTGCATTTCCCTGATGATTAATAAAGTTGGGCAACTTTTTACATGTTAAGTGGACATTTTGATACTCTTTTTTATGAAGTGGTAGTTATGTCTTTTGCCCATTTTTCATTTGGGTGTCTGCCCCTTTCTTAACAGAATATATTGGTTTTCCTTACCTCTGTCCCCTTTTTCTGAGACATGAACTTCTGACTCTTCTAGTTTTTATTCTGGCATTTATACATCTCTTTATTCTAAACAATATGCATATACTACTGCATTTTTATTCATCAATTTTAGAGCTTTTTGTTGATTTTCTATTATGATAGGTGAGGATTAAGCTGTCATATACAGTCATCCCAACTTCCTTGTCATAGTTATCTATCTATCTATATATATATATATATATATTTTAATCATTATTCAGTATTCCTTTTTTCTTTTCCATCTCTGTCTTTTTGTTCTGCTTTCTGGGACTTTCTGAACCTTATCTTCCACTTGTACTGTTGAATTTTGTTTTATATTTTTTTCGATCATTTTTTAATATCAGAAGCTCTTTTTAGTTCTATGAATGTTGTTTTTTATGAAAAGTATCCTGTTTTTGTTTCATGGATGCCATTACTTCTCATGTCTCTTTGAGGATAATGGTGGCTGTTTGGTTTTTTTCCTCCTATATCACTTGTATCTCCTTCAAGTTGCCTTTTTCTGTTTGTTTTGATCTCTGTTTTCTCATTCTAGAGGCTTTCCTCTGATCTCTGGTAATCCTTGTTTGTCTGCTCCAGATTAAGAATGGATTATAAGAAAATTGCTTGGAATATCTGAGTATGATATTGTCCACTGAGGGCTTTACCATAAGGTGATCTGGGTGGGCTGTTTGTTGGGAGAGCCCCTTTGGTTAGTATCTTTGGTTCTTTCCTCTTGAGCTGATCTGATTCCCAAAGAGTGCTCTTCTAATTGCCTGCCTGGTGAGTACAAGTCTATCTGCCTGTTATGAGAGTCAAATGGGGGGTGAAGAGAACTTTGGAGGAAGCACTTCTAAGCATTCCTTGAACGTTTCCAGGATGCTCTTCTCAATTGTGACAGTCATCCTTTAGTCCACCCCTTATTTTACCCTTCCAAGCAAGCAAACCTCTGTTCTTTTACCTGGGTTGGGGAGATAGTTACTCATTAAATAGAGAGAGAATCTTGGGACTCTGATTCATCTTTTTTTTTTAATTGAAGTATAGTTGATTTATAATGTTGTGTTAGTTTCAGGTATACAGCAAAGTGATTATACATATATTTACATATTATATATATATTCTTTTTCAGATTCTTTTCCCATATAGGTTATTACAAAATATTGATATGGTTCCCTGTGCTAAACAGTAGGTCCTTGTTGTTTATCTGTTTTCTATACAGTCATGTGTATATGTTACTCCCAAATTCCTAATTTCTCCCCCTGCTCCCCACCCCACCCTTCCCCTTTGGTAACCATAAGTTTATTTTCTATGTTTGTGGGGACTCTCATTCTTAAATCAGTTTTACCCAGTTCTTGTTTTAGACCACCCCTTCTCCCCATTGAGAGATACCTAGTGCTGGCCTATCCCTGAACTTTTTGAGGATTCTCTAGTATAAATTGGGTTGATTCTTACCTTTTCTCACTCTTATCTCAGGATTCAATTTTCTCAGGCCTGGTTAAGTCAGTTACCACTTGAATGTATTCTTTATAGCTTCTAAAATTTTACTTATTTCCTCTCTATTTCTGTTTTCTCTGTTGCTGTGGGTTATCGTCACTGTCTCTACATATAAATTTATCTTTACTGTAGTTTCAGTAGGGTTTTTTTTTTAATTTTATTTATTTATTTATTTATTTATTTATTTTTGGCTGTGTTGGGTCTTCATTTCTGTGCGAGGGCTTTCTCTAGTTGTGGCAAGCGGGGGCCTCTCACTGTCGCGGCCTCTCTTGTTGCAGAACACAGGCTCCAGACGCGCAGGCTAAGTAGTTGTGGCTCACGGGCCCAGTTGCTCCACGGCATGTGGGATCTTCCCAGACCAGGGCTCGAACCTGTATCCCCTGCGTTGGCAGGCAGATTCTCAACCACTGCACCACCAGGGAAGCCCATCAGTGGGGTTTTGAGAAGGACTGAAATTATATGTTCAGTCTGCCATTTTATCCTAGTAGCTGCCATGTATTTCTTGAAATGAAATTTGAATAAGGCATTTGTGGACTTCTTGAAGTAATTCCGGGTTCTTTTGTAGGCCAAGGTTAGAAGTCTTAGACCTAGATAGACAGATCCTAGCTTTTGAATGATTTTTTTTTTTCCGTGATGTGACCCAAACTAAATTCATCAGCTTCTCCCTCAAACCTAATCTTCTTCCAGAATTCTTTTTTTTTAACATCTTTATTGGAGTATAATTGCTTTACAATGGTGTGTTAGTTTCTGCTTTACAACAAAGTGAATCAGTTATACATATACATATGTTCCCATATCTCTCTCCTGTGTCTCCCTCCCTCCCACCGTTCCTATCCCACCCCTCTAAGTGGTCACAGACCACCTAGCTGATCTCCCTGTGCTATGCGGCTACTTCCCACTAGCTATCTGTTTTACGTTTGGTAGTGTATATATGTCCATGCCACTCTCTCACTTTGTCACAGCTTACCCGTTCCCCTCCCCATATCTTCAAGTCTCAGTAAATGAAACCCCCATTCACCTCTTCACACAAATGCAAATCAGTGGTGTCACTCTCCTGTTAAAACCTTTCGGGGGCTTCCTTTCCTTCCTAGGATCAAGATCAACATCCTTAACTTGGTTTATAGGTCTCTGGGTGTTCTCGGCCTGGACTATTTCACCAGCTCTCTAACTCTGCACTTACCTTCTTGTTCCCCATGCATCAGTCATAGGGGCCTCCTTTTCAGATTGTTAGAGGAGCAGAACCACTTTATTCCTCAAGGGCTTTTGGGCCTGTGATTTCATTTGTCTGAAATGCTAATACTTATACTCCTTTCCATACTGACACACCAGTAACCATGCTCTCAGTTGCAATAATGCCCCAGACTAAGTCCATAGCTCTCATTCTGTGCTCCCACAGCACCCTATACTGCTTCTTTATAGTGTGTATCATAATTGTTTAATCGTATGCTAATTGTACGTTATTTGACCCCTCAACTAAATTTAAATTCCATGAGTTCAGTGGCTTGGTCTGTCTTGTTCACTGTTAGATCCCCAGCATTGAGTACAGCGCTTTACACACAGTGCATAAATATACTTACTGAATTACAACCAAAACCAAATGAAACAAAAAAACAAGGAGAAGCTTTATGATATGCTAGAAAAAATCCTAGTTTATATATCAGACTAAATTCTAAGATAACTGTGCTAGATGTGTCACTTTGAACAAGTAATTTTATATCTCTGAGCCTCATTTTATTAATCTATGAATTGAGGAAGTGTGATTTACTGACCTTCAAGATCTTTCAACTCTGATTTGTTTCCCAAAGGCTCTCCTCCTTCCTCTTCTATGCATTTCTTATCCTGTTGACCTTTATTTTTTAAATTTCTTCTCCCACTTGATTCTCATCATTATTTGCTTCCCTATATTCTTTTTTTTCTCTTTACTGTCTGTAATGTGAAATGTATCCCTCGATATCAGAGCTCTCACCATTGAAATATTTGCTATGATCTCTTGGAAATTTTTAACTTAAAATTGACTATTCACATTGAAATATCATTGAAAGAAACTTGCATGTATGTTCTGGCCAAAAACATTAAGTTGCACATTAATCTGAGTGACAGAATATGGAGTAGACTATTGTCCGCGAATCAGTTGTTTTCACAACAGGATTGTGTTTCATGATAATGTTGTTTAAAGGTTTCATGCAGTCTAAATTATCTTTATCTTTTTTTAAAAATAAATTTATTTATTTATTTTTGGCTGCGTTGGGTCTTTGTTGCTGTGCACAGGCTTTCTCTAGGTGCGGTGAGCGGGGGCTACTCTTCGTAGCTAAGCGCAGTCTTCTCATTGTGGTGGCTTCTCTTGTTGTGGAGCGCGGGCTCTAGGCACGCGGTCTTCAGTAGTTGTGGCTCACGGTCTCTAGAGCGCAGGCTCAGTAGTTGTGGCGCACGGGTTTAGTTGCTCCGTGGCATGTGCGATCTTCCTGGACCAGGGCTCGAACCCGTGTCCCCTGCATTGGCAGGCGGATTCTTAACCACTGTGCCACCTGGGAAGCTCCAATTATCTTTTAAGATAATGGAAAAGCCTGTGAAAAGTAGGTGAGGCTAGGAGGATTAGAAAAGCTCTTATGTTAGGAAATGATAAAGGCTGAGAGACAAAAGACAAAAAGTTAAAAGATATAAACTTGGCTGTGAGGGCTTCCCTGGTGGCGCAGTGGTTGCGCGTCCACCTGCCGATGCAGGGGAACCGGGTCCGCGCCCCGGACTGGGAGGATCCCACATGCCGCGGAGCGGCTGGGCCCGTGAGCCATGGCCGCTGAGCCTGCGCGTCCGGAGCCTGTGCTCCGCAACGGGAGAGGCCACAGCAGACGGAGGCCCGCATACCACACACACACACAAAAAATAATAAATAAATAAATAAATAAATAAATAAATAAGTAAAAAACTTGGCTGTGCACATGTTCCGATGTACTATACATATGATTTTTACCTATTTGTGAGAAAAAATAAAATTATGAAAGTGATGTTAGTTTTTGAAACCTCATAGTTAATTTTATTTTGTTGTGCTATTTGCATTCATTATGCATCTTTAACAGATAATTGTTTCTTTACATTACAGAACACGTTTGCAGTAAAAAAGAAAAATATAACTTGTATCCAATACCGTATATATGCGCAAATGTATTCACTAACAAGTTTATTAAATATTAAATGATTTTGTATGTTTAGTTTTAATTTAGAAATTTTTAGTGGATTGTATGGGGGGCTTAAGAATACTTAATATTGGGGGAAATTAATTGGGAGTTTTAGATGGGCTTGAACTGAATTATTCTTTTTCCACTTAAAATCAGAATATAGTCTCCATTATGTGAAAATTTGCCATCCAACACATTTTCAGAAATGGACTAAATTTAGATAAGAGGGATGTACGTTCTATTTGTGTTGATTGTATTGAAGAGCAAATGCGAAATGCTTCCTTTTACTGCTTTATAGTCTCATATTTTAGTTGTTTGTTTCCCCTTACTCATTTGAGGTCATTGGTTTTTTGATAACAAGCAAGGTTTTTCACCTCTCATGTAAGTCAGCTGAGTTGTGTCAGGACCTAGCTGACTGAATTGGCTTGGTGACTTAGCAGTGAGTGACTGATAGGAATCTTGAGAAGCCTGCACATATTATCTCCTTGATAGTTTTCACTGTAAGCTCAGTGATTTGTGGTTCAAACAGGTCACAATTCAGAAAAGATGCAAATTTAGGTCTGTGTTCTATTCCATTTGATAACTGTGGAGAGAGGTAGAGCTATTAAAATTTTTTTTAATGCTGCCAAACTCTTGATAAGTTTTATTTTTTAATGCAGTCTGCCTTCTTCTACTCCCCTATAGTGAGATAATGACACAGTATTGGCAGTATAACCAATTGTGAAAACCCCAGAAACTGATCTCTCAATAGTGGTAAGCTATTTACTTTTTTTTTTCCTTTTTCCTCTAAGAATCACATTCTTTTAAAAGCTCTACTTCTTTCCACACAGCAGCTGCCCCTAAAGGAAAGCGATGAGATTCAATTCAAAAAGAGGCAGGCATGGGGGGTATATTAATATAAGAAGAGGTACTAAATATAACAAGAAGATTGAGTATTACATAGTGTTTGAGCTTAATTCTTAGTATAGTTTGTTTTTCTACCAGTAACAGGAACACGAGGTACAAAAAGGATCTTGAGTTTTGATCATTTATACAACACCATGGTTATGTTTTAAGTGCCAGACTTATATTTTCTTACACTTTTCTTAAATTTGCACAGTGCTTGACTGTTTAAGAAAACTTGCGTATAGACCCCATTTTTTCCTTCTAAGGATGAGTATATAAATGAATTATTTTATTTTGAGTATTTTCTGTTTTTCTGTTTAGGTAAGAGTTTGAACTGTAGATGTGAGTGGTCTATTAGGATTGAAGAGCAAGCTGTGATTGACTGCCATTTGTCATCTTAACATGGCATCATTCATAACATTCCATTCAGTTACCCAAACCATATAGTTGCTTTAGCTGTGCTTGGCCCAATGTTGCAATTATGGGACTTATTTCTTCTAATGCATATCTAAAAAGTGAAGGAAAACGAAATGATCTGCTCTGCCTGCTGTTGCATGGCACGAGTGATCAGGTGCAGTGCAAACTGTGTACTAGTGCTGTGGAAGGGAGAAGCAAAGTGGAACCATCACAGGAATTGCTTCCCAAACTAAAATTAGTTCTTCTGCAAAGAAAAGTGTTACCTTTATCAAGGAATAGTTGGTAAAGAATGTTAAGTCAGTCATGTCTTTAAGGAACTTATTACTTTGTTATCAGTTAAGTGTGATGGAGCAGAGTTAGAATAACACCCGTGCTTAGCCCCTGGTGCTGCTGAGACTGAGAGTGAGGCAGCAGAAGGGCTGTTTGCAAACCTTAGGCTAAAGGAAATAATTCACCAGAAAGAAGAGTCATATGTTATCTCCTGCTTGTCTTCTCTTCTCTTAAAAAGGGTGATGGTGAGCATAGGGGATTTCCTGACTAGCCACAAGTGATCCATTTTCTGGAAAAAAAAAAGACACAAACCTGTCTCTTAAGGGGAAAAAAACAACAGTATTTATTGACGATGATAAAATTTAAGATCCAAAACAAAGATCAGTATTTTGGAAAACTTGAATCTGCCACATGGAGCTTGACAGCTTCCCAGTACTTAAAGACTTTTCTGATGATCAAGACTTTCTGAAGATTAATGAATGTGATTTTTTGATATTATGTAATGAAAAGTGTCAATGTTTGGAAGATCTGCAAAACTAAGTGAACCATTTTTTCCTAAATGATCAATGCAGAGTGCCCCAAAATCATGCATATGGGTAAAAAGATCCATTCAAAGGGCAAGGTGACCAATGATTTTTAACTTAACAGAGTATGAAAAGTTTATTGAAGTGGTGTCAAATTCCACAATTTACTTACTTTTAAGGAGCAACTGCTTGCCAGTTTTGTGTATAGTATTAGAAAAGGTGAGCCACAGTTACCTGAAAATGCTATTAAAATACTCGTCCCTGGGCTTCCCTGGTGGCGCAGTGGTTGAGAATCTGCCTGCCAGTGCAGGGGACACGGGTTCGAGCCCTGGTCTGGGAAGATCCCACATACCGCGGAGCAACTAGGCCCGTGTGCCACAACTACTGAGCCTACGCGTCTGGAGCTTGTGCTCCCCAACAAGAGAGGCCGCGACAGTGAGAGGCCGCACCGCGATGAAGAGTGGCCCCCGCTTACCGCAACTAGAGAAAGCCCTCGCACAGAAACGAAGACCCAACACAGCCCAAAATAAATAAATAAATAAAAATAAAATAAAAAAAAAATACTCTTCCCTTTTCCAACTATATATCTGTGTGAGTCTAGATTTTCTACTTATACTTCAACCAAAACAGCATAAAGCAAGAGATTAAAAGTTGAAACAGATACAAGAACCCAGCTGTCTTCTATTCAGCCAGATTTTAAAGAGATTTGCAAAACTTCAGTGTCACTCCTCTCACTAATTATTTTGTTTTGTTTGGAAAATAGTTGCATTTCATCAAAAATGTGTTATTTATGTTAACATGCAGTAGGTTTGTTATTGTTGTTAACTGAATAAATATTTTTAAAATTTCTCAGTTTTAATTTCTAATATGGTAAATATTGATAAATATAACCCACATAAACAAAATCTCTTTGAAAACAAAGCGAAACAAAAATCTCAATTTTAAAAGTCTAAAGGGATCATGAGATCAAAAAATTTTGATAATTACTACTCTACATGGTACTATCCAGTCTCAAAGAAGCACTCTCCAGTGGGATTCATTGAGTAACTGCTGATTCTTTTTAATGTTTCTAAAATTATTCAATTTTTGTAATAAGGCCAGCATCCAATATCCTTAGTATCCTTATAGGAATGGGACAGTGCAAATATAAAATTTTTTTCCAGTTTTGCTATTAAGATTCTTATTTGTAATTCTAAGGTAGTTATCGTATTCTATAGTGAATTTTAGATACTAAATGTAATTGGAGGTCAGAAATTAGAAGTGTGTCACCAGAGCAGGCGAGGAAGATGGTGGGAGGGAGGAAAGGAGGGAGGGAGGGGGGAGGACTGGTAGAAATTGGTAAAGTGAAATAAGACAATAATCTGAGTTTGTCCTATTAATATAGTCTCAGTAAACAGGCTTTACAAGTGTACTATTAAACCTTCATTTAGCCATGGAAATGAGGACAAGATAGAATGAATACATTAAATTTATAGGTTTAAAAAATTTATTTAAATTGTTACTTAAAGTGCCCTTCAAACCTTAATCCAGAAATGCTAAAAAGAACCAAAAAATCCTACTTATTCTAACTTCTTTCTTGTTTTCTTCCTTTTATGCATTCTTATAAAATGATCAAAATGTGGATAATAAAGAGTAGAAAAAAATGTGAAACTATAAAATTTATAATGTGGCTAATCAACCTCATAATTTAGACTGACAGAAAAATATAAAATATAGAAGTATTGCTCCCTATTTCATTCTACCTTTAGCCCTGGAGAGGAGTAATTTGGGGTCCCCAATATGCTTTATGAGACATTGTCTTGTTTCACAATACCATGAAGAAACTAGGAACAAAGCTCCAGTTGAAGAAGGGGAGAGCATTAAGGGAGACTGTAAGAGAAATAACTCAGGATGACACAGGGAAGATAATTTAGGTTTTTTTAAATTCAGTGCTGATGCAGATTTATATTTTGTCAGGAAAACTGGGTTTCCTGCTGTAGTACAGTTTCCTATATTCTAATTTTATGGACAGTCTGTCGATGTCTTCTTGCTCAGTGTGGATCATAAGATTACTATTCAGATTAAATTGCAGGGGGCAGTTTAGGTCACCCACGGCCAACTTACATAAGAAGGTTAGTCATTTGAATGAAAACTTGTCTAGGCCACAAAACCACCACATTTCTACATAAAGTAGGTGCATCCCTCTCTGTTGAAGTGGTCTTGGTATTTGACTCTAAAAATAGGCCTACATTGTGGTAAAAATCTAACCCATTTGTTTATCCAAATCATGTGAAGAAAATCAGCTTTGACATGGCTTTTAAGTTCAGGCAAGAATCTTTTATCTGTGTCAAAAATGATTGAGTCAGTTCCTTTAAAGCTTTTTGTGATAATTTTAGGAAAATTTGAAGTATAAAGAAAACTTCAAATTAATTTAAATGCTTGAAATAAAAGAGTTAAGGGTAGGGAAGAGAGAGTTGGCGTGGAATGGAGAAGCTATCGACGCAGCATGTACTGGTTTTGCGAGGTTCAGAGGAGATAGAAGCGGAAAAACAAGGGGAAAAAGGAAAAACAGTGAACTAGTTCTAAGAATTAGTAACATGTCAAGCCAAGCCCTGGTCATGTTATTAGTTCTTGAATTTTGAGTTATTTTGGAGGGTAGTTGATAAGTTCCCCAAGCGTGCAGAGCAACAAGTTTAGGTAGACTTTTAGAGAGCAAAGAAGTTAAACCAGAAGGAGCACTGAAGATAATATTGAGCACATAAGGGGATGCAAGAAGAGAGACATATACCTAATGCCCTAAGTACTAACTTCTTTACTTTCTACAGATCTCCAGCTATAGGTATGCATATTTGAATAATTATAGCATAAAAACATCTAGAAAATCATTTTAATTTCCTTGAAGTCAGTCAATACCAGGAATACCTATCATCCTGTGATAAAAAGACTAAAAGTCCTTAGAAAGTAATAATAATGAAGATTCTCACCTAATAGGTACAATGTGCTTATTTATTATTTACAACTCTCCTGCACTCATGGGTGTTTGTTTTCTAATTTCTTCAGTTTGAGGTGCTCCTCTAGTGTAATAATTAAATAGTAATAAGTAATGTATTTTAAATGTTTCCTGCAGTATATTCCTGAGAGGAATTAGTCCTTCATGGCTAAAGAACTTTTAATATATACTGAACTGTCATAAAAGCCTTACTCAATGGATCTAATGTGTACTTATGGTTAAAATATGTTCCAAGTTTTTCAACAGCCCAAATGAACAAACAGTTCATATTAAAGAGTTTTTAAGTGATTTTTTTGGATCTGACCCCTAAAGCAAAGGTAAAAAAAGCAAAAATAAACAAGTAGGATTATATCAAACTAAAAATCTTCTGTACAGCAAAGGAAACCATCAACAAGATGAAATGGCAGCCTTCTGAATTGGAGAAAATATTTGCAAATCATATATCTGGTAAGGAGTTAATATCCAAAATATATGAAGAACTCATACAACTCAGCAAAACAAACACCCAAAACAGTCTGACTAAAAAATGGGCAGAGGATCTGAATAGACATTTTTCCAAAGAAAACATATACACGGACAGCAAGTATATAATAAGGTGTTGAACTTCCCTAATCATCAGGGAAATGCAAATCAAAACCACAATGAGATATCACTCACACCTGTTAGAATGGCTATTATCAAAAAGACAAGAAATAAGTGTTGGCAAGGATATAGAGAAAAGGGAACCCTCGTGCACTGTTGGTGGGAATGTAAATTGGTGCAGCCACTATGGAAAACAGTATAGAGGTTCCTCAAAAAATTAAAATGGAACTACCATTCAATCCAACAATTTCATTTCTGGGTGTTTATCCAAAGAACATGAAAACACTAATTGGAAAAGATATATACAATAGCCAAAATATGGAAACAACCTAAGTGTCCATTGGTGGATAAATAGAATACTACTCAGCCATTGAAAGAGATGAAATCTTGTCATTTACGACAACATGGATGGACCTTGAGGGTATTATGCTAAATGAAATAAGTCAGAGGAAAACAAATACTGTATGACTTCACTTATATGTAGAATCTAAAAACCAAAAGAAACAAACAAAACAAAACTCAGAGATTCAGAGAACAGAATGGTGATTTTCAAGAGGAAGGGGGCGAAGGGGGGGTGGGTGAGGGGGGTGAAAGGTCTCAAGAGGTACTAATTTCCACTTTAAGTCATGGGGATGTCAACTGTAGCTTGGTGATTATAATATTGTAGTGCATATTTGAAAGTTACCAAGAGAATAAATCTTAGAAAGTTCTCATCAGAAGAAAAAAAAATTTTTGGTAACTTTTTATGGTGACAGATGGTAATTAGACTTATCGGGGTTATTATTTTGCAGTGTATACAAATACTGAATCATTATGTTGTACACTTGAAACTAGTATAATGTTACACGTCAATTATACCTTAATAAAAGAAAAAAATTAACAGGAAATGAGACGTTTAGAAGGGTTGAAACATTTAACTTTGATATTGTGTGCCTCCACCTTTAAGAGACATGACATGATGGTAATATGTTTAGATCTTTCCTTGAGGAAATTGCCTTCTATGTTTTTAAGATCTTACTGGCCTCTAGTGGTAATATGATGCTGTAGTTTAACCATTTCTAAATCTTACAACTGACTGGAAATAAAGTTATTTTGAAAACATAGGCTGCCAATAACTCACTCCTTCAGTACTGGATCAGCAGCACTCTTGAGTGTACATGCAATATCATCTTCTTCCTAAAGACTGTCTATCTTTTGTTCTTGTCTCTGAGTCACGCCCACCTCTTTCTTTTGAATGATACTAGTTTTGCTCTGAAGTGACCTCTCATAATTTTAGTGCATGCACACTGGTGATTACTCTGTCAAGTTTGTACTAACAATTCTTCCTAGTGTCTCAGCCTTCTTTTCTGCAGACTATGGGGCAAAATTTTCCCTCTGTATATAACTTTTTATTTTCTTCAGAGGAATTTAAGTTTTCAGTTTACCATTTAGATTTATGTTTAGACCTCCTTACTTTGATTTTGAAGAATCTTACATTTGAACTAAGAGTTTACCAAACATGGCAATGATTTGTCACTTTTGTTTTTTGTGTTTGTCACACAGATGTGAAAGGGCCACCTACCCATCGTCTGTCTTGTGGCCAGTCACCCTACACCGACACAACAACATGGGAGCGGAAATACTGCATCCTCACAGACAGCCAGCTGGTGTTGCTCAACAAGGAAAAGGAGGTGAGGTGGATATTACGAGAAAAGCTACTTCCCTTTTCTGACCAAATTCCTGAAATAATCTAGTTTTTATTTGCATCCTGATGAGTTGCATTTATGAAAATGGAGACTTTATGAAGGATACACTCTAAGTGGGTCTAAGGGGCTGCTGATGTCATCATGATGATACGTGTTTGCTGCAAAGGCGTGACGTCAACAAGACAGGGCTGGATTTTCACTAAGGAATAGTGAAAGAGATACTGAGTTGAGTAATTTAGAATGAGAATGGGTTGGATTGTGTAGACCTGGCCCTGAAAGTGGTCCACAGAGGCTATTGGAAATTATATCAGTCTAGCTCCTCACAAGTAACAAATAGCACAGTCAGCAGATTAATTGAAAGAGGTTTAACGAAGGGACTATACAGAGGCATGGGCAGCATAGGGGACCCATCAGAGGGGGATAAAGTACCCATGAACTGGCAACAGCAGAAAGCAGTTATCACCCTAGACTTTCAGGGCAAGAGAAGGGAGCAATGTTTCTGGAACCCAGAGAACTGTAGTTGCATGAAAGGGCTGCATAACAGTTGCTATGGCTATACACAAAAGAACACAGCCTCTACCAAAGCAAAAATGACCAGCAGGGAGGAAGCAAGGGAGAACAGACACACCAGGTCTCTTTCCTGCTTTCTGATTTCTTGCCAGTGTTACCTACTGGCTAAACCTAACTTGAAGCCAAAGGAAAAGATTGCTTTTGAGGTGTTCTGTAGAGATTTGTTTCCTGAAGCACAGCAAGGGAAAGAAGGGCAGAGAGTAGATCTGGAGAGGCAGACAGAATGTAATTAGCACAGACATCTAGTTCTAGGTAAACTTTCTGTCCCTCTAAGTGAAAAAACCCTTGAACTTATCGTATACTATTACTACTTTACTCCTCAAACTATTACAGTGTACCAATCCTTCCACATCCAAATAATTCATTTGCTTATTGGTGATTTATTGGATAGTTGACTTGGCAAGGCCAAAAAACCATCCTACTCCCGAGCTCCGCAACATAAAAAAATTAGTATGATCTTGACAAGAAGAGGGATAATGGGAGGGAAGGAGAAGAGGAGATCTCATTCAATGAAGGAGAAAGATTAATTGCCAAAAAAATATATAAATAACTAGAAAGCTGTAGGTAGAATATCAATTTCATAAGCCATCCCTCTGGAAAAGTTAGTTCAGAGGAAGCAGTGCGCAAAAATCACATTTCTTAATTCTAGTCTATGGATCTCTACCTCCCTTTTCTCTTCTCTCTCTCCTCCCCCTCTGTCCCTTTTCTTTTGCATCTCTTCTCTTACTCAGCATTCTTTAACATCATAAAGGCAAGGTCATAGCAATAATGCAATTTCAGTTTCTTCTTTTATTTTCATAGGCAGTTCTTACTTGCAAGGGCCTGGCTAATGTGTCCTCTATGAACTTGGTTATTCTTTTTCTCCAACCATTGAAAAATGTCCCTTACTTTTGTTACCATCTCCCTACCCATGACCCTTTTCCAGTATTGTAATATAATTAAACTTAATTTTATTAAAATAATTCAATAAAGGTCAGCCCTTTCTGGAACAATATAGTACATGTTGCTTTGTTTCTATTAAGTAGATATATAATAAAAATTGATAGAGTGAATATTAGTGTAGAATATTTCTAATTATCCAATTTGAATAGACAGATAATTTAACATGTGCATTTAAACTAATCAACTCTGTCAGCAGTCTTTTATCAGAGCTATTAATAAGGAGTGATATGAACATATCATCTGCCATCTTTTTGCCCTTACCTACATTTTATTCAATTAGTAATGTAAGAAATTAAATAGCCTAAAGATAGATAGCATAAGGTCAAGAGCATTGCTTATCTAGAACCAAGATATAATACACAGATTAAATATTACTGATCAATTGAGTAATCCAGGCATGGGCTCCCTTTAGTCCCATAAAATAACTGTCCATGATGAATGATTTCTAAAACAATTTCTTATGTACTTTATCGCTTTCTATGCCAGCCATCAAGAGTAGCCCTAGAGGAGCTGGAGGAATAAGGCTCCCTGACTTCGGACTATACTACAAAGCTACAGTAATCAGGACAGTATGGTACTGGCACAAAAACAGAAATATAGATCAATGGAACAGGATAGAAAGCCCAGAGATAAACCCACACACATATGGTCACCTTATCTTTGATAAAGGAGGCAAGAATATACAGTGGAGAAAAAACAGCCTCTTCAATAAGTGGTGCTGGGAAAACTGGACAGCTACATGTAAAAGTATGAAATTAGAACACTCCCTAACACCATATACAAAAATAAACTCAAAATGGGTTAAAGACCTAAATGTAAGGCCAGGCACTATCGAACTCTTAGAGGAAAACATAGGCAGAACACTCTATGACATAAATCACAGCAAGATCCTTTTTGACCCATCTCCTAGAGAAATGGAAATAAAAACAAAAATAAACAAATGGGACCTAATGAAACTTAAAAGCTTTTGCACAGCAAAGGATACCATAAACAAGACCAAAAGACAACCCTCAGAATGGGAGAAAATATTTGCAAACGAAGCAACTGACAAAGGACTAATATCCAAAATTTATAAGCAACTCTTGCAGCTCAATAACAAAAAAACAAACAACCCAATCCAAAAATGGGCAGAAGAACTAAATAGACATTTCTCCAAAGAAGATATACAGATCGCCAACAAACACATGAAAGAATGCTCAACATCATTAATCATTAGAGAAATGCAAATCAAAACGACAATGAGATATCATCTCACACCGGTCAGATTGGCCATCATCAAAAACTCTAGAAACAATAAATGCTGGAGAGGGTGTGGAGAAAAGGGAACCCTCTTGCACTGCTGGTGGGAATAATGTAAATTGATACAGCCACTATGGAGAACAGTATGGAG
>NC_041217.1:48805428-48813645 GCF_002837175.3 Physeter macrocephalus
TAGGGGGGGTGGGAGGGAGGGAGACGCAAGAGGGAAGAGATATGGGAACATATGTATATGTATAACTGATTCACTTTGTTGTAAAGCAGAAACTAACACACCATTGTAAAGCAATTATACTCCAATAAAGATGTTAAAAAAAAAAAAAAAGAGTAGCCCTGGACATCTGGGGAACCCCTCATTTTCTCTTCTACATATCACTCTGTAAATCCTCTTTTCTGTCCCTGCCTTCCACTCATCCTTTCCCACCTCTTGAAACCCTTTGTCTATGCCCTCTGCAACTCACAGTCCATCATCAGCCTAATCAGCTGTTTCTTCCACCCTTTTTCTGAAGCAGTTCCTTAACTTCTTGGTCTCATGAGAACCTGTAGCTTTCCTGAGGACACTGTCATCTGTGAAGTCCTGTCAAGTGATGGCTGTTTTTTTCCCACAGCCTTCATACCATGCTGCCTGTAGTAGGCATCCTTCTCCTTTCATGGCTGCTTCCTGTCTCTTCTCCCTCATTTTCCCCATAAAGCCCAGACTCTGAGTTCCATGTTGTAGTCATCTTCCAGCCCCTCCCCCGGCCCCCGTCATTTCTTGTTGATTTTAGCTCCTGGCTCATTATCATTATTTCCAGCACTACTCCAGCCTTAACTTGTGAGGATTCCAATATCTGCAGAGATGATTCTTTCAACATACTGGCTCTAAGTTCCTTGAACTCCTCTCCTCCAAGAATCTTTTCCTCTACCCTGCCTCATTGCTACAACTTCTCAGTATTCTCAGTTGTGTGCATCTTACTGTCTGACCTCCTATCTTTCTAGCTCATCCCTTTTTCCAACAATTTTTCAATCCTTTGGGACCTATGGGCCACTGATCCTGTCACCTTTTCTGCCCCTCATACCTCTGATATCCTCTCTTCCCTCTTCTCCCAGCTTGAATTCCATGGTCAGTCATTTTTATCTTTGCATACTATTTCCTTGCCCTTTTTTTGCATCATCATACTCGCTTGGCAATGTGATAGGTCAGTTAAATCCTGCTCCTCATCTATCCTGCCCTGCTTCCATGCAGCATAATGTGTCTGGAGAAAATCACTCCACCCTGCTGACAGTCTTTAAACTAATGGCTACAAATCTCATGTGAGCCTCTAATGCTGCTTGGCAATCACCAAACATTTCCTAGTCCAATTACTTTCCAACTCTACTGGACTAGTGCTTCTCAGTCTATGCATGGTAAAGGACCAAGTTTTTCCCTACCTCATCGTGAACAATAAAATACAATAATATGAATTGTGAAGAAAAATGAAGTTTTAAAAAGACGAAAGTCTAAGTCCAAATTTTTTATTAGATTGAACAAAAATAAAATTACAGTTCAGTAATAATCATAACATAGGAAAAGAAGGAATAGAATTACAAAAATTGTACATGTTCATGGAGAGTGTGCTGTACAATGAGGTGAATCCACTGATCACACCAGGCACAATTCTCAATTTCTGTGTGGCTAAATTGTTTATTGTGGACCATTAACAAACAGTTTGCAGAACAGCACAGGACCTTGCACCACACTTGGAGTATCACAATCCAGGATGATTTCTAAGATGATTTTTTCATGCTTCCTCTTCTATTCCAATTCCTTGTCTATTACCCTCACTTATAGCTGATTACTTTGCTGCTTATTTCACTGAGAAAATTCAGCCACTCAAAAGAGAACTCTTTTACCATGTCTACCCATCCACCAGCAACTATTTCTTTATACTCTGATTTCCCTCTTTTCACTGTGGTTGGATTGCCTACAATCCAACTGTCAGCCCTTCCCCTTGTGCCTATTCTTGCCTATTCAATGTTCAATAGCAGTTCTCCCTTACCTCTTTTACATCTTCAGCTCTCTGCTCTCTACTAGATCGTTCCCATCAGCATGCTATTATTTCTCCCATCTTAAAAGAAAAAATGAGCCTGCATTAATCTCACTTCTACTGCCAGTTACCACCCCTTTCTTTGCTTCCCTTACCAGCAAAAATTCTGGAAACTTCTAAACTCACTGTCTCTAATTCTTCTCCTCTCATTCTCTCTTAAGCCTACTTCATTCATACTCTGACCTATACCACCTTGTGAAAATTGCTCTTGTTAAGCTCACTGGTGACCTCCACATTGCTAAATTCAGTGGTCAGTTCTCACTTCTTGTCTTACTTAATCTGTTAGTGGCATTTAATGCAGTTGATCACTCATTCCTTCTCCTAGAACCACTTTCTTCACTTGGCTTCCATGACACTGTGCTGTCTTAGTTTTCTTCCTGTCTCTCTGGCAGTTCCTTCTGAGTCATCTTTGCAGATTTCTCTTCTACTCTCCAAATCTCAACAGGGGAGTGCTACAGAGTTCAGTCCGTGGACCTCACTTCTTTAGGAATCTCATCCAATCTTATGACTTCAAATACCCTCTAAAGCTGATGATTTAATTTTTTAATCTCAAACCTACACATCTCTCTTCTCTAGACTCATATATCCATCTGTCCATTATACACCTCTACTTGGATATGGCTTCGTCACTGTTTTAAGCACATCAGGCATGTTCCTGCCTCAAGACCTTAGCCTTGGCTTTTCCCTCAGATATTTGCATGACTCACTTTCTCACCTCCTTCAACTCTTTGGTTGCATATCACCTGCTCAATAAGCCCTACTCTGACCAACTTATTCAAAATTGCAACCCCTCCCTGTATCTCCATTCAGAACTTCTGATCTAATTACCTGGCTGTATTATTTTTCCCCTATAGCATTTACCATCTTCTAAAATGCTATATAATTTATTTATTATGTTTATTGTCTCTTTTCTCTTACATAAGCTTTTAGGGCAGGGATTTTGTCTGTTTTTTTCAGTGCTATGTCCCTCAGTGCTTAGAACAGTTCCTGACACATAAGTAAATTCTAACAAATATTGGTTGAATAAATTTTGAAAAAGCCAAATTATAAACTTTGATTCCTGAATATCCATTTTTTAAATTTAAGTTTGAGAGGAGATGAACCTTCTATCTTTTCTTTTTTATGTGATAAGTCTTGCCACAAGAGGTGTAATTACATATTTTTTCTAAGACTGGATAATAAAAGAGGGGAAAAATAATCCATAAGATGCTTTTCCATTGTTGAATATGAAATTCCATCTTTATTTATTGAGCATCTGTTATGTGTAAAGTATTGTGGTTGCAAAGATGCAGTTTGTTGGGAACACATTGAGGTAAATTAAAAGTTAAAACTGTTTGGAACTAGATACAGAGGTGGTGGTTGCACAACATCATGAATGTACTAAATGTCACTGAATTATTCACTTTACAGTGGTTAATTTTATGTTACGTGAATTTCACCTCAATACAATTTTTAAAAAAAGATTATTACATTACCACAAGGGAAAGATTAACTAAGATATTGCCTGGGGTGGGTTATCGTTTAAAGTAGAGAATGCCAAAAAAGTATCTACAGATAAATTTATGATTGAGCCATGTCTTTAGGGACAAATAGAAGCTCACTTGGAGGAAAAGAAGGATATTCCATGTATATATAAAGATACAAAGTCAAGAAACATCTTATATCTCTTTGGCAAACTGCAAAATGTTCAGAATTCTCGGAATATAATTTGCAACAGGAAAAATGATAGCTGGCAAGAGCTGAATAATAAAGTGCCTTGAAGGCCATGCTAAGGAATTTGGACTTTATTCTAGAAATGATTTGGACCATGGAAAGGTATTTAACAGGGCAATGACATCATCACATTTGCTTCTTAGAAAAGTTAACTCTGTTGATCACGTGGAAAATTGAGTGAAAGGGATCGGAAGGAAATAGATGAGTTACATTAGTGCAATAGACCAGGTAAGGGATGACAAGTGTATGCAAACAGTTTAATGCCCTGAGAGAGGTATGTTGTACCACTATAAGTTGGAGAAAGTGGATTAAATCTCTAGGATAAGAAAATGTTAAGGCATTGTTATACCTGCTACTTGAATTTTATTTAATATTCTGTTAATTTCATGATAGGAAAAGTTTAGAAATCCTTTTTTTTTTTTTTTTTTTTTTTTTGTGGAAGGACCAGAATATGCTGTCACTCTTTTTACCTTCCACCCACACTATCATGAAGAATATAACTCTTATCTTTGGAGTTTTGCATTGAACAATTTAGAATTCCTTGAAACAAGGAGTTTAAGGAATTTCCTGCTAAAATTATCTTAAAAAGCTGTTTTAAACCTTAATCACCTAATCACAGGGGTGTTTATTGCTGTATTAATAAGATCAATTAAGAGGGTTCTGTAAGGGTTTAAACTGAATCCTTAGCCAGGCACTGTTGGAATGTGGGAGGATTATATTAGTCTAGTATCACTCATGTATTCACTGTGTGGGATCTTTTAATGCTCTCTCTTAACTCTGCATGTTTCCTGTCAGAAATGGGAAGAAGTTTGCTTGGGCAATGTACATGGGAAGAGTGTTAAGTACACTAGTTACCAAAATGGGAATGTAACAGAAGAGTAGATCTGGGCAGAATTCTGAAAGAGGTGCCAGGAGTATCACCTTGAGAAATGATTCACTGATTCAGTAAATTGCTTCATACAAATTACAATTCATACAAATTGTGCCAAATAGACATTGCTTATGTGTTATGAATTTACTTCCCTGCCCGGATGCCAGGATAGGCCCCAGCTGGCTTGGCACCAAACCGTTCAAAGAGGACGTAGGAGGCCATTTGAATTCCATTTTGCTTGCAAGAGATAAGACCAAGTAAACTAGAGATTAAGGAGTTGAGGAAATGGTAGAGAAGATAATCATGAACTCCCCAGGGTGCAGCCAGTATAAAAATATAAAAGAAAGCTGAATTTGTGAGTTCCTTTCTTTTGGCAATAACAAGGCATTAAGAATGGTAAATGTGGCTCCTTTTTTCTTCAGTCAGACTCTACTTTCTATATTTGGAATTTTAAAAGCTTGATGCTAGTGCAAAGGCAGCAAGGTGGTAATAATGCAATTTCAAAATATTTTAAAATATTTTTCATGATTTTGGAAAACAGTATTTACACTCAGATATATTGATGAAAATAGCAGTTAGGCTTTGTGCAAACAGCTAAAATCAAGTGTTATTTATCCTGGGGTAAACTACCCATGGCATAGTTCATTCAGAACTACTTTCAAGTTATTCAGCAGATACATAATGTGCTCCTGTATGTGAGTTCACGTTAGGAGTTACAAAGAATAAGACACAATTCTTTCCCCTCTCCCCAGTACCAAATTTAGTTGTGGGAATAGGAAAAATAATTTTAAAATGGCATTTGATAAATAGCACAAGTAAACTGGATAGAATAAAAGAAAGAAATCCATTTATTCTAAAGCACTGTAGTCTCTGTCATTAAGATGCTATTGACAATGGGCAGTTAGCAAAGGAAGCTTAAGAAAGGAGGGGGATCAAAGTTATGTGTTATGAATATTAATCTGTAAGATGTATTGGAAGAGGGAAAGGTAGGAAGGAGACAGACCAATTAAGAGACTACTATTCCTCTGATCTAAAAACTTGAAGTGTTTCCCAGTGCTTCCTGAATTATTCATGGCCTGGTATTAAAGCCCTGCCATGTGGTTATAATATATTTTGGTGTTCTCACACTTCTCCCCCTTAAGAGGCTCTAGCTAAATTGGCCTACTCCTGGTTCCAAATACAGTAAAAAAATAGTATGCTTACCAACTTCTTGGCTGATGTTATGTTATTTCCTTTGCCTAAAATGGCCCCCATCTCTACCCATCAAATATTCATTTATTCATTTGTGAGTTGGAGCTATTTTAAGGTTTGGAGATTGACTGGTAAGTTAAGCTGTTAACTTATGTGGAATTAGTTGCACAAATGAATAATTATGATTCCATGTATAAGTATAGTGCCAGAGAAAGATCTGTTATTGGAGGAACCTCAGGGAGGTGTACCTTAACCTCCCTTAGGGAACTGATAGAAAGGAAGGTTCCTGGAAGAAGCAATGCCTGTCCTAAGCCTTAGGATGGTTAGGAGTTTACCTTGCAGGTATAGAATAGAAAAGAAAGTGAGGGAAAATATTTCAGGCTGAGAGAACAAACTAAGCAAAGGCATTGAACTACAACATAAGGAATATGTTAGGGAAATGCAAGCAATTTGGTGTTCCTAGTATGTAAAGTCTAAAGCTGGTTACTTATACAGTGGCCAGATTGTGGAAAACCTGGTAGACTATATCAGGGAACTTGCACTTGCTCTGTAAGACATTAGTTTCAAAACACTCTTTTAGCAGAACAACGCCTTTTGTAGAAAAGCTTATGCAGAAGCCCTGTACAACAGATAAACTCCGAATTATGCTCTGGCTGAAGCAGAGAGATATGTCCCTTGTCACATGCACACACAAACATACCATCACTTCTTTGAAAAACACTGCAAAGGAGAGCAACTGAAGGCCTTTAAGTCTCAGAATGGCTGGTAAGTTAAGCTGTTAACTTATGTGGAATTAGTTGCACAAATGAAAAATTATGACTCCATGTATAAGTATAGTGCCAGAGAAAGATCTGTTATTGGAGGAATCTCACGGAGGTGTACCTTAAATGACTATAATTGCATTTTAGAAATATTTTGGTAACTATGTAAAGGATAGATTTAAGGGGCAGAATATCACCAATGAAGAGACTGTATTAGTAGTTTAGAGAAGAGAGAATAAAAGGCTTTTGACACCAGCTGTGATGGAGTAACTGGTACAAGACTAGCCCTCCCATTGCAAACAAAATAAGACTGGACCAAAAAAATATATATAGCAGCCAGAGATTGGTTCATGATGGTGGAGTAGAAGGACGTGTGCTCACTCCCTCTTGAAAGAGCACCAGAATCACAACTAACTGCTGAATAATCATTGACAGGAAGACACTGGAACTCACCAAAAAAGATACCCCACATCCAAACACAAAGGAGAAGCCACAGTGAGGTGGTAGCAGGGGCGCAATCACAATAAAATCAAATCCCATAACTGCTGGGTGGATGACTCACAAACTGGAGAACACTTGTACTACAGAAGTCCACCCACTGGAGTGAAGGTTCTGAGCCCCACGTCAGGCTACCCAACCTGGGGGTCCGGCAATGGGAGGAGGAATTACTAGAGAATCAGACTTTGAAGGCTAGTGGGATTTGATTGCAGAACTTTGACAGGACTGGGAGAAACAGAGACTCCACTCTTGGAGGGCACACACAAAGTAGTGTGCGCATCGGGAGCCAGGGGAAGGAGCAATGACTTCATAGGAGACTGAACCAGACCTACCTGCTAGTGGTGGAGGGTCTCCTGCAGAGGCGGTGGGTGGCTGTGTCTCACCATGATGACAAGGAAACTGGCAGCAGGTCTGGGAAGTACTCCTTGGTGTGAGCCCTCCCAGAGTCTGCCATTAGCTCCACCAAAAAGCCAGGTAGGCTCCAGTGTTGGGTCACCTCAGGCCAAACAACCAGCAAGGAGGGAACCCAGCCCCACCCATCAGCAGACAAGCAGAATAAGTTTTACTGAGCTCTGCCAATCACCACTCTCTCCCATCATGAAACTTACACAAGCCTCTCATATAGCCTAATCCCCCAGAGGGCAGACAGCAGAAGCAAGAAGAACTGCAGTCCTGCAGCCTGTGGAACAAAAACCACATTCACAGAAAGATAAACAAGATGAAAAGGCAGAGGGCTATGTACCAGATGAAGGAACAAGATAAAACCCCAGAAAAACAACGAAATGAAGTGGAGATAGGCAACCTTCCAGAAAAAGAATTCAGAATAATGATAGTGAAGATGATCCAGAACCTCAGAAAAAGAATGGAGGCAAAGACTGAGAAGATGCAAGAAATGTTTAACAAAGACCTAGAAGAATTAAAGAACGAACACCCAGAAGAATTAAAGAACAAACAGAGATGAACAATGCAATAACTGAAATGACAAATACACTAGAAGGAATCAATAGCAGAATAACTGAGGCAGAAGAACGGATAAGTGACCTGGAAGACAGAATGGTGGAATTCACTGCCACAGAACAGAATAAAGAAAAAAGAATGGAAGGAAATGAAGACAGCCTAAGAGACCTCTGGGACAACATTAAACACAAGAACATTCACATTATAGGGGTCCCAGAAGGAGAAGAGAGAGAGGAAGGACCCAAGAAAATATTTGAAGAGATTATAGTCAAAAACTTCCCTAACATGGGAAAGGAAATAGCCACCCAAGTCCAGGAAGTTCAGAGAGTCCCAGG
>NC_041217.1:48813935-48814827 GCF_002837175.3 Physeter macrocephalus
GATTTCTCAGCAGAAACTCTACAAGCCAGAAGGGAGTGGCATGATATATTTAAAGTGATGAAAGGGAAAAACCTACAACCAAGATTACTCTACCGGGCAAGGATCTCATTCAGATTCAATGGAGAAATCAAAAGCTTTACAGACAAGCAAAAACTAAGAGAATTCAGCACCACCAAACCAGCTCTACAACAAATGCTAAGGGAACTTCTATAAGTGGGAAACACAGAGAAGAAAAGGACCTGCAAAAACAATCCCAAAACAATTAAGAAAATGGTAATAGGAAAATACATATCGATAATTACCTTAAAAGGGAATGGATTAAATGCTCCCACCAAAAGACACAGACTGGCTGAATGGATACAAAAACAAGACCCATATATATGCTGTCTACAAGAGACCCACTTCAGACCTAGGGACACATACAGACTGAAAGTGAGGGGTTGGAAAAAGATATTCCATGCAAAGGGAAATCAAAAGAAAGCTGGAGTAGCAATACTCATATCAGATAAAATAGACTTTAAAATAAAGAATGTTACAAGAGACAAGGAAGGATACTGCAGAATGATCAAGGGATCAATCCAAGAAGAAGATATAACAATTATAAATATATATGCACCCAACATAGGAGCACTTCAATGCATAAGGCAAATGCAAACAACTATAAAAGCAGAAATTGACAGTAACACAATAATAGTGGGGGACTTTAACACCTCACTTACACCAATGGACAGATCATCCAAACAGAAAATTAATAAGGAAACAAAAACAGCAGATTACACTTTCTTCTCCAGTGCACATGGTACATTCTCCAGGATAGATCACATCTTGGGTCACAAATCAAGCCTCAGTAAATTTAAGAAAATTGAAATCATATAAAGCATCTTTTCTGACC
>NC_041217.1:48815334-48817017 GCF_002837175.3 Physeter macrocephalus
AGAACAAACAAAACCCAAAGTTAGTAGAAGGAAAGAAATCATAAAGATCAGAGCAGATATAAATGAAATAGAAACAAAGAAAACAATAGCAAAGATCAATAAAACTAAAAGCTGGTTCTTTGAGAAGATAATCAAAATTGATGAACCATTAGCCAGTCTCATCAAGAAAAAGAGTGAGAGGACTCAAATCAATAAAATTAGAAACGAAAAAGGAGCTGTTACAACAGACAGCACAGAAATACAAAGCATCCCAAGAGACTATTACAAGCCACTCTATGCAATAAGATGGACAACCTGGAAGAAATGGACAAATTCTTAGAAAGGTATAACCTTCTAAGACTGAACCAGGAAGAAATAGAAAATATGAACAGACCAATCACAAGTAATGAAATTGAAACTGTGATTAAAAATCTTCCAGCAAACAAAAGCCCAGGACCAGATGGCTTCACAGGTGAATTCCATCAAACTTTTAGAGAAGAGCTAACACCTATCCTTCCCAAACTCTTCCAAAATAAAGCAGCAGGAGGAATACTCCCAAACTCATTCTATGAGGCCACCATCCCCCTGATACCAAAACCAGACAAAGATACTACAGAGAAAGAAAATTATAGACCGATGTCACTGGTGAATATAGATGCAAAAGTCCTAAACAAATACTAGCAAACAGAATCCAACAACACATTACAAGGCTCATACACTATGATCAAGTGAGATTTACCCCAGAAATGCAAGGATTCTTCAATATACTCAAATCAATCAATGTGATACACCATATTAACAAACTGAAGAATAAAAACCATTTGATCATCTCAGTAAATGCAGAAAAAGCTTTTGACAGAATTCAACACCGATTCGTGATAAAAACTCTCCAGGAAGTGGGCATAGAGGGAACCTACCTCAACATAACAAAGGCCATATACAACAAACCCACATCAAACATCATTCTCAATGGTGAAAAACTGAAAGCATTTCCTCTAAGATCAGGAACAAGACAAGGATGTCCACTTTTGCCACTGTTATTCAACATAGTTTTGGAAGTCCTAGTCATGGCAGTCAGAGAGGAAAAAGAAATAAAAGCAATACAAATTGGAAAAGAAGTAAAACTGTCACTGTTTGCAGATGACATGATACTATACATAGAGAATCCTAAAGATACCACCAGAAAACTACTAGAGCTAATCAATGAATTTGGTAAAGTTGCAGGATACAAAATTAATGCACAGAAATCTCTTGCATTCCTATACACTAATGATGAAAAATCTGAAAGAGAAATTAAGGAAAGGCTCCCGTTTACCACTGCAACAAAAAGAATAAAATCCCTGGAATAAATCTATCTAGGGAGACAAAAGACCTCCTGACTTCAGACTATACTACAAAGCTACAGTAATGAAGACAATATGGTACTGGCACAAAAACAGAAATACAGATCAGTGGAACAGGATAGAAAGCCCAGAGATAACCCCATGCACCTATGGTCAACTGATCTATGACAAAGGAGGCAAGGCTATACAGTGGAGAAAAGACAGCCTCTTCAGCAAGTGGTGCTGGGAAAACTGGACAGCTACATGTAAAAGAATGAAATTAGAACACTCCCTAACACCATACACAAAAATAAACTCAAAGTGGATTAAAGACCTAAATGTAAGGCCAGACACTATAAAACTCTTGGTGGAAAACATAGGC
>NC_041217.1:48817210-48845261 GCF_002837175.3 Physeter macrocephalus
ATACAGCTGGCCAAGAAGCACATGAAAAGCTGCTCAACATCACTAATTATTAGAGAAATGCAAATGAAAACTATAATGAGGTATCACCTCACACCAGTTAGAATGGGCATCATCAAAATATCTACAAACAGCAAATGCTGGAAGGGGTGTAGAGAAAAGGGAACCCTCTTGCACTGTTGGTGGGAATGTAAATTGATACAGCTACTATGGAGAACAGTATAGAGGTTCCTTAAAAAACTACAAATAGAATTAGCATATGACCCAGCAATCCCACTACTGGGCATATATCCAGAGAAAAGCCTAATTCAAAAAGACACATGCACCCCAATGTTCATTGCAGCACTATTTACAATAGCCAGGTCATGGAAGCAACCTAAGTGTCCATCAACAGATGAATAGATAAAGAAGATGTGGCACATATATACAATGGAATATTACTCAGCCATAAAAAGAAATGAAACTGAGTTATTTGTAGTGAGGTGGATGGACCTGAATCTGTCATACAGAGTGAAGTAAGTCAGAAGGAGAAAAACAAATACCGTATGCTAACACATATATATGGAATCTAAGAAAAAAATATGTCTTGAAAAGCCTAGGGGTAGGACGGGAGTAAAGATGCAGACCTACTAGAGCATGGCCTTGAGGATATGGGGAGGGGGAAGGGTAAGCTGTGACAAAGTGAGAGAGTGGCATGGACATATATACACTACCAAACGTAGGGTAGATAGCTAGTGGGAAGCAGCCACATGGCACAGGGAGATCAGCTAGGTGGTTTGTGACCACCTAGAGGGGTGGGATAGAGAGGGTGGGAGGGAGGGAGACGCAAGAGGGAAGAGATATGGGAACATATGTATATGTATAACTGATTCACTTTGTTGTAAAGCAGAAACTAACACATCATTGTAAAGCAATTATACTCCAATAAAGATGTTTAAAAAAAAAGATGTGGTACATACATACAATGGAATGTTACTCAGCCTTAAAAAGGAACGATGTTGGGTCATTTGTAGAGACGTGGATGGATCTAGAGACTGTTATACAGAGTGAAGTAAGTCAGAGAAAAACAAATATTGTGTATTAATGCATATATGTGGAAGCTAGAAAAGTCATACGGATGAACCGGTTTGCAGGGCAGAAGTAGAGACACAGATGTAGAGAACAAACGTATGGACACCAAGAGGGGAAAGTGGCAGGGTGTTGGTGGTGGTGTGATGAATTGGGAGATTGGGATTGACATATGCACACTAACATGTATAAAATGGATTACTAATAAGAAACTGCTGTATAAAAAAATAAAATTCAGAAATTCAAAAAATACATATAGCCGCTGTTTTCAGACATTGGACAATAGGCAGCCAAAGGCAATGATGGTCACCATTCTCCCTGAAGAAAAAGAAGGCTCAGAAGAAGCATCATACAAGGCAAAAAGGTTTAAAAAAAAAAAAGAAAAAATTTTCTCTCGTTACCGAACCTGAAAGATATACAATTTTTAGACTAATTCAGTGTAAACAAGTAAATGTGAGCTAGTAAACTAAATTAGGACAATCAGAATGGACAGAATCGTTTTTCTAAAATTGTCTTTTCTAAAACTGATTTTCTTTGGCTGTATACTAAGATTTGTAAACTCCAGCTTAGTTCATTTGAAGTTACTTGAAATATTATACTAACTTTTAAAAAGCAGGTCCATATCTTTAAAAGAATTATTTATGTAAGAAACAGTCAGTGGTGGTGTAAAAGCAAATGATTCTTAAGAATCACACATTTAGAATCAAAGTAAATACTATTCTCCCTTATATTCTGAGTCAGAGATAAAATGCCCTCAACTTTAAGAGTGATACTGTGAATAAAACCGTTCATCATATTTTAAGTTTCAACAGTGGGAAATGAAGAGTCTACATTGAAACTTTGAGAATATAATTGTGAGTGAAGTTTAGGCCCAAATAAGAAGTTTGATATGTTTTATTTATTCTCTTCTTAGACATGATAGAGGCAAAGTATATGGTAATAGAAACCATTTCTTTCTTTTTCCTGGATATGGCCTTTATAAATTTCCACAGATAAGATTGTAGGTCATTCCCTGCTAAAATGTCAAAAATAGCTCTTCTTTTCTCTATGCCTTAGGCCTTCATTATTTCAGGTAATAGGAGTTTTGGGGGAACTATTACAAAAATAGTTATGTTCATTTATGTTCATCTGTTTGTTCAAAGATCCAGACTACTTTTTTTTTTTTTTTTCCAAATTTACCTCCATTCTTTCCTAAGGCAGGTAGAGGATACATTTTTACCTTTCTTACTAGGGGGGAGTTATTTAACCTCTTGGTGCTACTCTTTTAATTATTTAAGTAGAGATCATTTCCATCCTGAAAGGGGTGGATGACTTAGATTACTGTTCTTAAAGTTTTATATTACAGAGAACTTTTAGAAGACTTATTAGCTTTACTGATGCTATTATTTGATATTCCCTTATTTTTTAGAATTTTACCTTTCTTAATTCCACCATTTGGTTTCTCAGTGTGCAAGCAGTAACAGTAGTTATGGTCATGAGGAAATGAAGAAAGAGTATGAGAATTTTCAGTCCTTATGAAGACATTAGAATTTTGCTCTTCAAATTCTCAGTAGCACAGAGAAAGCTTCCCTTAGTATCATTCCCTTGACCCCAGTCTTAGGAGTTGGATTACTAAGGCAAAGCAGAAACCATGTACATTTAAGCCCGTATCTATTCCAGTTTTGCTGGATCAATTGATATGCCCATAGTAATCATCTGGAGAGATAAATTATTCCTCATCTGAGAAAAGGGGATAATAATAATGGCTTCCTCATAATGTCACATATGTAAATTCCTTAGCCTTGCACATACTAAGAATTTAATGCTAGTCATTATTATTGAAATTTGTTTAAAATGTCTGTATTGGAGCCGTAAGAATTAGAGACTATGATTAATTGTTACCAAATTGGTTGCCTGGACCCGCACCAGGGTCCTATCCTAGGCCGAGGGGTCTCAGCCAGAGAGGTTCTTTTTCCACTCAGATTCAC
This sequence comes from Physeter macrocephalus, assembly GCF_002837175.3. Taxonomy (NCBI): domain Eukaryota; kingdom Metazoa; phylum Chordata; class Mammalia; order Artiodactyla; family Physeteridae; genus Physeter; species Physeter macrocephalus. The sequence goes on from NC_041217.1 coordinate 48,820,243, forward strand.
ACAGCCAATAATGAAACTGGCCAAAGAATGGAGGAGTGTGGGAATTTAGTTCGCAAATCAACTTCTCAACCTGATTTGGGCTGAGACACCATATATATAGAAGGGTCCAGGTAAAAGGGAAAGAATTGAGTAAAGAGAAGGAGTATTCATAAGATGTCTGAGAACGAGGCTGTGGTTTGGACCCAGAACTGAGGCAACACCTCTTTTCAGTCCTTGTATGGAATTTTCGAGTTGTCACGGCAATTGTCAACTGTCATGGTGCTCATGGTTGTGTCATTTAGCATGCTAATGTATTACAGTGAACGTACAGTGAGGCTCAAGGTCCACTGGAGATCAGGTTTTCTGCCATCTTGGGCCTAGTTGGCTCTAACCAGTTCTTGTTTTTCTGTTTGCAGCTTCCTCCTTTTGTAATTGAGCATGAAACTCAGATAAGGGCTGTTAGTTTCCATTTGAGGGAGGGGAGGAGGTATGATTCCCGGGCAACTGACATATTTTGCTAAACTATTTAAGATGTTACAAATACTATTCTTAATTCTGATAGAGGTTACTAATAAAATCTCATTGTGAAAAGTCTTTGCCCCTCTACCCCCAAAGTAAGATGACTTGGTCTTTTAGAATTACCGAAATAGAAAAAAAAAAAAGCAACTTAGAGCCATCCCATTACTCTACAGTGATAACCAATGCATAAATTGTAAAAATAGTTAATGGAATTAGAGATCTTTTGTACCATACATAGTTCTTATTCCACATGTACAAACAGAAAAAAAAGTTATGCCAGAAAAAGTATTTTTTAGGATTTCAAAAACTAATCTCACTTGTGGAATAAAATATGCCATTTTATGTATCAGTTACTATCTATACACTAAAAATGTGTATAGGTAGTATATCATTATCTCAAAGTGCTTACTTTTAAAATTGGAGAAAATTTGGTTGATTTTACTACTTTTATCTAACAAAACCTTCTTTTAAGAGAATTTTGGAGTGAAATCTTTCAAGTTAACTTTTATTTCCATTTACCTGATTGACAATTGGGCAGGAATGGGACTTGTGAACCAGTTTCTGATGTAAAAGAGTCTTATTTGTGTGGGTGTTTTGTTTTCTGAGCTCCCTAAGCAGGTACACAACTGGATGTGATTTGTACATACTTCATGTAAGTTAATTTGCATACTCACCTTTTCCTGATCTTTCAGTTTTCTTTTTAAAGAAAAGATTCCTGAAAAAGGGTTGGTAATAACTTTAGCCTTTGTGCATACATTATTTCTACATTTCTTCTGTTTTCCTCTGATGATTACACACTCCTACCTTCATCAACTAAAAACGTTATTCAATCGGAAGGTAGTTATGGCACTATTAAGTTTCATCTCTTTTTTGGTTTACTAGATACCTGTGGAGGGAGGACAGGAGCAGCAGACAGATTCCACCAAAGGGCGATGCCTGAGGAGAACTGTCAGTGTCCCTTCCGAGGGTCAGTTTCCTGAGTACCCACCAGAGGGCGCCGCTAAACTGGGTAAGCTAATGTAAAAGGAAAGAAATTCCTAGTTTTTATCCGGTAATTTATGGACTTGTTATTGAGTGTTACAATAAAACAAAACATCCTTCATTTACTGTTAAGTAAGTACTTTAAAATATAGTATGTTAACCAAGAATTAGATATCATTAGAAAGTTTTATTCTTTATAACCAAGTGGCAGCAAAGTTATTTTACAGAGAGAAAATTTATCTGAGCGCTAGTTGGTTGCTGTAAACTCCTAGGCAAGCCGGATGATGTGTTGTTTCTGATTTTACTGCTTGGCTTTAAATTTTGAAAGAACATTAGGTGATCTTATTGAGGCACTGAGATTCACTGGGGAGCTAGTTTTGGTTGGAAACTTAGTATTGAATGGTTTGTGCCCTGTTCACACAGCTCCTGGTGTTGTCTTGTATAATGTAATGTCAGATTAGGCTAGTTTAGCTGAGCTAATTTTATATGGTCCATGTAAATTATATTCAGGACTGTGGTTGGAGTGGGTGACAGAAGGGAGACATCAAAAAACACCACTTGAGTTGTTATATACTAAAGGAATTAATGTCAGTATCAAAGTTGGTGTTTCCCTGTTTCCTACCAAATGATTCTGTTTGGTGTTTTGCATGCTTACCAATGGATATTTAAATAATTAGACCAGTCAGATAATTTTAAGTGAACATAATTAAGATTAAGTAAAATAATGAAAGAATCTGAAAAGTAGGAGTTGCTTTGGTGTTTTGCATTGTGGTATTATTCTTTGTTTAGTGAACCTAGACATTTAGTCATAGACATTTAGTAGGTAAATAAAACAGAATCATTTATTGTCTCTAGGTTTGTTAGTATGGATAATTTTGTGATTTTGTTGTATTTTTGAAAATCAGAGTTTTGGTTTTTTTGTTTGTTTTTGCGTTTTCCTTCATTTCCTTTCATTTTCTAAATGGAGCTCAGATTCTTAGTCAGAATTTGAATCCTGTAGTTCTCTTTTTATCCTGTGACATTTATTGCTTTTCTAGACATTAGCCAGGTTAGCAAACACTTTTCTCCAAGGAGTCATACTTGGAAAAATCAAATTTTCCTCTCATCCATTGTACTTCTTTAGCATGTGTTGAAACCAGTTTAGGTGTGGGCTTAAATTATATTGCAAACCTTCCTGGATGTAACCATTTTATAACCTGTTTGTGTTTCATATACAAGTTCTATGTGAATTGGACTAGCTCAGAGTCACCTTCTTTCAACTCCTTTGCTGTCATTATTTGTAATGTTATGTTGATGACTCTCTTTGCCACTTCTCTAGGGTTCTTTGACTATTCACACTTTGATCCACAAAAGTCAGCTGATTTTTGAGGAAGTGTAATTGTAGTCTGAATAATTATTATGATTTTATAGGAGAGGAATACGTAGTAAATGGTTAAATGTCTCCAACATTCCAGGTACAGGTCCGAAAGACAAACTAAGATGAGGTGGCCAAGATGTGTAGTCCGGAGCCAATCCTCCACCTTCTGTCCTCGACAACAAGTCTGGCAGCCATCTTGACTCATGGCAGCCCATGATCATTTTTGGAGTGGATGTCCTAAATTAGCATTACGAGCTATGGCCCATAAATATTAGAGAGAAAAAGACCACTTTTAGAGCCATTCTTCCTTACATGCCAATCTAATGTTGAATTAGATAATTATTCTGTTGTTCTATTTTTATTTCTCAGTGATTTGTCTTGAGGCAAAATTTCCTGCTATCAGCTATTTAATTGAGCAATTGCTATATATGTAACATTTTATGCCAGTCTCTAAGAATGAAAAGAGATAGAGATAAGATTTCTGCCTTTAGAAAATTCTTACTTAGTTAGGAAGATAGATTATTGATGCCTATTCACAGTATATGCTATTATTGTTGTATATTGTGTGGCTTTTATTGATTTCTATTTTTTAAAAACATTCATTTATGTGGCAAATAATTATTGCGTGTCAACTATGTGCCAAATGCTGTTTTGGGAACTTGAGATATAGCAGTGAAAAAAAAATAGACAAAAACCTCTCCCTTAGTGGAGCTTACATTCTCTTGAGTAGTGACAGACAATAAGCAAGAGTAATAAGTAAAATATATACTGTGCTAGAAGCTGATAAGTACAGAGAAGAAAATAAAGTAGGGATCAGGGATAGGAAGTGTCAGGGAAGTATAATTTTAGCTAAGGTGACCAAGGAATGCCCCACTGTTGAGTGACATGTGACTAAAAATTTGATAAAAGTGTGGGTATAATGCATGTGTATACCTGTGAGTGAGGGGTTTCACTCGGGAACAGCCAGTATAAAGTAGGAATATGCTAAGAGTGTTCCAGGAACAGCATAGAGGCCAATGAGACTGGAATGGAATGAACGAGGAGAGTAGTTGGAGATGACATCATAGAGCTCTTTGGCAAGCAGATCATAAAGGTTTTGTAGGTCATCGTAGGAGCTTTGGCTTTTACTCTGGGAGGTGGGGAGCCACTGACCTCTATACTGAGACTAGGGAAGCAAGAATGGGAGTTTAGAAACTAATTAGGGTGCTATTGCAATAATCTAGACAAGACATGGAAGAACTTGGGCCATAATGGTGGTAGTGGAAGGGCTGAGAAGTGACCAGATTATATTTGAAGGTGGAGCCAAGAAGCCAGTTCGCTGGTTGGATTGGATGTGGGAAGTGAGAAACAGAAGAGTGAAGAATTTTGGCTAGAGCAACCAGAAGAATGAAGTTATTTTTTAAAATAAGGAAGACTGGGAGAAGCAAGTTGGAAAGTGGGACTGACCAGGAGCTCAGTTTGGACATCTTAAGTTTGAGGATCTTATTAGATACACAGATAGAAATAAGTGAGTCTGGAAATTAAGGGAGAAGGACAGACTGGAGATACAGATTCACGCTTTTAGCAAATAGATGGTGTTTGAAGCCATGAGATTGAGTGAGATCATCAAGGGAAGTGTATTTAGGTAGAAGAGAAAAGCTCAAGACTAAGTCCTGGAACATTTAGAGATTAGGAAGATGAGGAAGCATTAGTAAAGGATGGGCCAGAGAAAGAGAATGAAAATATAGAATTTTGTTTCCAAATAAGTAAGTCAAGTGTGTGGGGAAGCCCTTCTGTTTTTGCAGGGTTCTTTCCCTTTGCAAGCTCTGCATTCTCTTTGTTCCTCACCAGTAGAGGAACCCCAAGGAGGGACATATCAGTTTTTGCAGATGTAAAACCATGGCATACATTTTGATTTCAGGTGTGAGGCAGTCAGCTATGGAGAAATGCCCACTCATGAAAAACATGCACCTTTTATTCTACCTTAGAGAATTCATAAAAGAAAAGAGCCCTGTGAATATAAAGGATCTGTGAAGAACTTTTGTTAGTGGCTGCCAATTTACCGTCCTTCAGAGATTTCAAACTGGTGAAAAAACATGAATGTAAAAAGGATGGGAAGGCCTCTATTTCTTCCTCACACATTGTTCAACATGAGCAAATTCATAGTGATGGGAAACCTAATAAATGTCAAGAACTTAGAAGAAAAAAGTGTGTGTGAAGAGGCAGAGTGGGGAGTGGTTAAGCCCAGAATGTACTTCTCACTCGCTAGTTCTCAGTCTCTTGAATTCAGCAGCTTACAGATTACCCAAAATACAAAAAATTTATATTTACCCTGGCATTTGACACAGATTTTGATACAGCAAATTCTTTTCCATTGAAAATGAGATGTTTTCTTAAGGCATATCAACATCTGGCCTGAAGCACCCATTTCCAAATTTAGAAAACCTAGAAAAAACTATTTTCCCCTGGTAACACTTTCCAGATTTTAATTTATTCATAAAAAAAGATTTTTCAAATTGAAACCATGCAAAAGCATGATTTACTGAATTTTCAAAAGGAAATTACTTCTTCAGATGGTAGGGTCTTTGCATACAAACAATACAGGGAGGTACATAAATTGACCACATGAACTAGAACGAGTAAATATTCATTTTCAATGTAAATATAACCTACATGAATTCAACTTTTTTTTAAAAGCCACTGGACACCTTTCAAGAACACTGTTAAATAGAGGAAAAGTGAAAGCTGAACAGTGGACAACATTTTTGTGATGCATACATTTATAGAAGAAAATGTGTCTCTACTACTGCATGTGGTCTGCTGCCTGGCTGGGGAATAGCCCAAAGGTGTATTGAGAACCTTGTCCAGTCTGGTTGTTGTGTTTCTTTGACATTCCAGTAAAGTTAATGCTTTGATGCCCAAATGGGCAAAGCAAAGTCAGAGCCTGAAGTGAGCAAGAACCTTGTTTGCAGGTGATGTCAGAAACGTGATCATAAAGCTGGTTTAATTAGAAAGTGCAAACACTCATAAGTGCATGCTTTCTCAATTCTCGAAAACAACGTTCAAATTGAACTGACACATTCAAAACCAAACACATAGTAATTTAAGGCTGTAGAGATCTCCATGCCTCTATTTTATTACATTGAGATAAAATCTTTTTTTTTTTTTTTTTTTTTTGCGATACGCGGGCCTCTCACTGTTGTGGCCTCTCCTGTTGCGGAGCACAGGCTCTGGACGCGCAGGCTCAGCGACCATGGCTCACGGGCCCAGCTGCTCCGCGGCATGCGGGATCCTCCCGGACCGGGGCACGAACTCGTGTCCCCTTCATCGGCAGGCGGACTCTCAACCACTGCGCCACCAGGGAAGCCCGAGATAAAATCTTAAAAGTACCCCATGATCTTACTTACAAAATCCCTGGATTTAAAAAAAACTGTGCCTATGATATCACATTTGTTTCATTATCATGGAGTCCTCAAAACCCAGAAATATCTGGTAAATGTACTTAAAATTATAATTTCACATAGTATGCCTTTGATACATGTTAGCAAGCATAGGAAAAAAATATTAGAAGTCTTTTAGAGTCAAAGGTAGCTGTGCGAAATTTTCATGTTTATGTAAATGAAGAAGTCAAACAGAAAATCTAAAATAACACCACCAAAAAAAAGGGAAACTAAACTGGAAAAACTTTGAGGAAAAACCAATCTTGCACCTATGTTTTCCTAAGTTTATTGACCCAAGTGATGAAAATTTGAGGAAATTTTTTTCAAAAGGAATATTAAAAAGCAGCATATACTAAGACATTTATAAAATTATTAAAAAGGATAACTCATTTAATCAAAATTATTAGAGGATATCGATTATTCAAATCTTAGCTTTAACCCTGACCGCCTCTGTTAAATTAGGCTGAGGTCTAACTTTATGTGTAAACTAATGACTCTTTTTATTCCCAAGACATTCACGATTAGGAGTATTGAAGTATTTTCAAGATGCTAGAATCTTCTATAAAAATACAGGGTGGTAATGATAATATTGAAAGAAAGGGAAATGAGAGTAATGAAGATTTAATATTACAAGAAACATATCCTTCCATTTTTCAAATAATAGAATTTTATTTTTCACATTAATTTTTTTTTTAATTTTTATTTTGTATTGGAACATGTTTGATTAATAATGTGTTAGTTTCAGGTGTACAGCAAAGTGATTCAGTTATACATATACATGTATCTATTCTTTTTCAAATTCTTTTCCCATTTAGGTTATTGCAGAATATTGAGCCACATTCCCTGTGCTATCCAGTAGGTCCATGTTGGTTATCTATTTTAAATATAGCAGTGTGTACATGTCAATCCCAAACTCCCAATCTATCCCCACCACCCACCCTTCCCCACTGGTAACCATAAGTTCGTCCTGTAAGTCTGTGAGTCTGTTTCTGTTTTGTAAATACGTTCATTAAATAATAGAATTTTAAATGGTGATAAATAATGACTGTGTATAGTAGCACTCAATATTTAAATTGACTGTTACATTTATATATATCAAAGTATATGTGATTATATATCCTTCGCTGTGTAAAAAGCTTTTTAGTTTGATGTAGTTCCATTTCTTTATTTTTGTTTTTGTTTCCTTCGCCTAAAGAGACAGATCCAACAACTACTGCTAAGAACAATGTTAAAAAGCATACTGCCTATGTTTTCTTCTAGGAGTTTCATGGTCTTAGGTCTTACATGTAGGTCTTTAATCCATTTTGAGTTTATTTTTGTATATGGTGTGAGAAAGTAGTCCAGTTTGAATCTTTTGCATGTGGCTGTTCAGTTTTCCCAACACCATTTATTGAAGAGGCTATCTTTTCCCTATTATATATTTTTGCCTCCTCTGTCATTGATTAAGTGACCATATAAGCATGGGTTTATTTCTCTTACATTGATCTATGTGTCTTTTTTTGTGCCAGTCCTATACTGTCTTGATTGCTGTAGCTTATAGTATAGTTTGAAATCAGGGAACATGATACCTCCAGCTTTGTTCTTCTTTCTCAATATTGTTTTGGCTATTTGAGGTCTTTTTTGTTTTCATACAAATTTTCGGATGTTTCGTTCTATTTCTGTGAAAAATGTCATTGGTATTTTGATAGGGATTGCATTGAATCTGTAGATTGTTTTGGATAATGTGGTCATTTTAAAAATATTAATTCTTCCCATCTGTGAGCACAGTATATCTTTTCATTTGTCCATGTTGTCTTTAATTTCTTTCAGCATTATCTTGTAGTTTTCTGACAAGTCTTTTAATCCTTAGTTAGATTAATTCCTAGGTATTTTATTCTTTTTGATACAATTGTAGATGAGATTGTTTTCTTAATGTCTCTTTCTGATAGTTTGTTATTAATGCATAGAAATGCATCAGATTTCTTATGTTAATTTTGTAGTCTGCAACTTTACCAATTTCATTTATTAGTTCTAATAGTTTTTTTTGGTGGCATCTTTAGGATTTTCTATATATAGTATCATGCCATCTACAAGCAGTGACTGTTTTACTTCTTCCTTTCCAATTTGGATTCCTTTCATTTCTTTTTTTCTTGCCTGCTGTGTCTGGGACTTCAAGTACTGTGTTGAATAAAAGTGGACAGAGTGGACATCCTTGTCTTGTTCCTGATCTTAGAGGAAATGCTTTCAGCTTTTCACTGTCTCATATGATATTGGCTCTGGGTTTGTCATATATGGCCTTTATTATGTTGAGGTATGTTCCCTTTATACCCACTATGTTGAGAGTTTCTATCATAAATGGATGTTGAATTTTGTTGGAGCTTTTTCCTGCGTCTGTTGAGATGATTGTATACTTTTTATTTTGAGTTTGTTAATGTGGTGTATCACATTGATTGACATGCAGGTATTGAACTATCCTTGCTTCTCTGGGATAAATCCCACTTCATCATGGCATATAGTCCTTTTATTGTATTGTTGAATTTGGTTTGCTAATATTTGCTGAGGATTTTTGCATGTTATGTTCATCAGTGATATTGTCCTGTAATTTTATTTTATTTTTTTTTTAGTCCTGTCTCTCTGATTTTGTTATCAGGGCAATGGTGGCCTTGTAGGATGTGTTCAGAAGCATTCCTTTCTCTTCAATTTTTGGGAATAGTTTAAGAAAGGTGTTAACTCTAAATGTTTGGTAGAATTCACTTGTGAAACCCTCTGGCCCTGGACATTTGTTTGTTGGTAGTTTTTAAAAAATTACGGATTCAGTTTCCTTCCTGGTAATCAGTATGTTCATATTTTCTGCTTCTTCCTGATTCAGTCTTGGGAGATTGTACATTTCTAGGAATTTGTTCATTTCTTCTAGGTTGTCCATTTCATTGGCATATAATTATTCATAGTGATCTCATGGTCTTTTGTATTTCTGTGTGGTCAATCATAACTTCTTTCATTGCTGATTTCATCTGTTTGGTACCTCTCTTTTTATTCGTATTCTTTATGAGTCTGACTAAAGGTTTATCAATTTTTGTTTATCTTTTCCAAGAACCTTCTCTTAGTTTCATTGATCTTTTCTTTCTTTTTTTTTAGTCTCCTTGCATTTCTATTCTGATCTTTATGATTTCTTTCTTTCTCCAGTCTTTGGGTTTTTCTTGTTCTTTCTTTTTTCCTAGTTGTTTTAAGTGTAAGGCTAGATTATTTATTTGAGATTTTTCTTGTTTCTTGAGTTAGGCTTGTATCACTGTAAACTTGCCTCTTAGAACTGCTTCTGCTGCATCCCGTAGATTTTGGATATTGTGTTTTCATTTTCATTTGTTTCCAGGTATTTTTTGACTCTGATTTCTTCAGTGATCCATTGATTGTTTAGTAACATATTGCTTAGCCTCCATATGTTTGTGTTTTTTGCAGTTTTTTTTCTTGTGGTTGATTTCTGGTCTCATACTGTTGTGTTTGGAAAACATGCTTGATATGATTTCAGTCTTCTTAAATATAAAATATCTTAAATATATTTGTTTGTGGCCTAGGATGTGATCTATGTCAGAGAATGTTTCATGTGCACTTGAAAGGAGTGTGTATTCTGCTGCTTTTGGATGGACTATTCTATGTATATATCTATTACATTCAAATAGTTAATGTGTTATTTAAGGCCAGTGTTTCCTTATTGATTATCTGTCTGGATGATTTATCCACTGAGGTAAGTGGGGTATTAAAGTCTCCTACTATGATTGTCTTACTGTCATTTTTCCCTTTAATGTTTGCTAATATTTGCTTTATGTATTTAGGTGCTCCTGTGTTGGATGCATATGTATTTACAAGTGTTACGTCTTCTTGTTGGATTGATCCCTTTATCTTTATGTGATGTCTTCTTTGTCTCTTGTTACAGTCTTTGTCTTAAAGTGTATTTTTTTTGATGTAAGTATTGCTACCCTGGCTTTCTTCTTATAGAATTTAGTGTTATGTTTGGATTCCTTTCTCTCGTTTTGGTGTGTATCTATTATATATTTTTGGCTTGTAGTTACCATGAAGTTCATATGTAACAACCTGTCTATATGTGATTATTTTAAGTTGATGGTCTCTCTTTTTTTTATTATTTTTATCTTTTTATTATGAGAATTTTCAAACACAAAGTTGAATAATGCAATACACATCCATGTGCCCATTACAGAACTTCATCAATTGTCATCATTTTGCTAATCTTGCAGAAACAAGTGTTAATTATAATCAGAGATAAAACAGGATTCAAACTTTGTGGAAAAGAGTAAAATATACTTTTTTACCAACAGTCAAATGGTGAAGGTGGGCAAAATCATCTCATGGTGCAACATGGTAAAGTAAATAGAGGGTTAAGGTCCTTAATAGAAGGATGCGTCTTGCATGAAAGGAGGTGGGAGATATTTTATAGCCCCCTCTTCATGCTGCAGGAAGATTAAGTTGATGATCTCTTAAGTTCAAACACATTTTAACCACCCTACATTTAACACCACCCCCCGACATTTAATGTTTGTGACATCATATTTTACATCTTTTGTTTTGTCTATCCCTTAACTACTTATTGTAGATATAGATGATTTTACTACTTTTGTCTTGTAACCTTCCTACCAACTTTGTAAGTGGTTGATTTACTACCTTTACTGTATGTTTGCCTTTACAAATGAGATTTTTCCTTTTGTAATTTTCGTATTTCTAATTGTCATCTTTTCTTTTCCCCTTAGTAAAGTCTTTGAAACATTTTTTGTAAGACCAGTTTAATGATGATGAACTCTTTTGGTTTTTGCTTTTTTGTAAAACTCTTTATCTCTCCTTTAAATCTGAATGATAACCTTGCCAAATAGAGGATTCTTAGTTGTAGGGGTTTTTTTCCATCACTGTGACTATATCATGCCACTCCCTTCTGGCCTGCAAATTTCTTGCTGAAAAGTCAGCTAACAGTCTAATGCAGGGGTCCCCAATCCCCAGGCCACGGACCGATACCGGTCCTGGCCTGTTAGGAACCAGGCTGCACAGCAGGAGGTGAGTGGCAGGCGAGCAAGCGAAGCTTCATCTGCCACTCCGCATGGCTCCCCATCGCTCACATTACCGCCTGAACCATCCCCCGCATCGCTCACATTACCACCTGAACTACCACCCCCCACATCCATGCAAAAATTGTCTTCCACAAAACCAGTCCCTAGTGCCAAAAAGTTTGGGGACCACTGGTCTAATGGTTGTTCCTTTGTACATAACTAGTTGCTTTTCTCTTGCTGCTTTTAAAATTCTCTTGTTACCTTTAATTTTTGCACTTTTAATTATAATGTGTCTTGTTGTAGATCTCTTTGGGTTCATTTTTTTTGGGACTCTCTGTGCTTCCTGGGCTTGGATATTTGTTTCCTTTCCCAGGTTAGGGAAGTTTCCAGATATTATTTCTTCAAATAAGTTCTCTGTCCCCCTCTCTCTTTCTTCTCCTTTTGGTACCCCTATAATGTGAATGTTAGTATGCTTGATGTTGTCTCAGAGGTATCTTAAAAACTATCCTTATTTTTTTAAATTCTTTTTTGTTCAGCTTGGGTGATTTCCACTACTCTGTCATTCAGTTCACTGAGCTGTTCCTCTGTATCATCTAATCTACTTTTGATTCCTTCTAGTATATTTTTTATTTCAGTTATTGTAGTCTTCAGCTCTGTTTGGTTCTTCTTTGTATCTTCGAACTCTTTGTTAAACACTTCACTGTGTTCATCCATTCTTCTCCCAAGTTCATTGAGCATGTTTATGATCATTACCTTGAACTCTTTATTGGGTAGATCGCTTATGTCTTCTTTGCTTAGTTTTTCTTCTGGGATTTTTGTCTTGTTCCTTTGTTTGGAACGTCTTCTATCTCCTTGTTTTGCCTAATTCTCTTTCTCTGTATTAGGTAGGTCAGTTACATTTCCCAATTTTGGGTAAGTGGCCTTATGTAGGAGACATCCTATGAGGCCCCAGTGGGACACTCCCCTCTGGTCACCAGAGCTATGTACTCTAGGGGTGTCCCCTGTGTGGGTTCCATGGGCCCTTCTGTTGTGTTGGAGCTGACTACAATGGGTGGGCTGATAGGCAGGGCTGGCCCTTAGCCCAGAAGGCTGCCAGGCCCTGCCTCATTCAGTGGCTCCCAGCCTGTTGGTCCTAAAGCCATTTTTTAAATTTCACTCTTATGAGCTAGATTTAGATTAACAACTAAATCATTTCTTAAATGAGGAAATCGGTTCTAAGTCAAGGTATCAGACCACAGTCTCTTCTAAGTTATAAGTGGATGTTTAGATTCCTGATTTGCTCTTTTATCTTCCTCCCCACCCTCATCATGGAATAGTACAGATTAGTTCAGTTTTGTGAAAGGTGATTCCAAGGCAGTGCTGCCCATCTGGTTGTGCAAATTATGTGTTGCCCAGCAACTAGAGGTACATGTCATCTAATTCTCATTGTTGATTTGTCCTTATTTTTTTAAATATCCAGCAGATGGCAGTAAGGTGTCTTAAATAAAAAATTCCTTTCTGATTCAGTTAAGTCATTTGTATAGGCTACTGTCAGGGTTGCTGTAAATCCAGAAGACCTGGGGAAGGAGAAATCATGAAGGAAGTCAGTGTTTAACTGTGGACCAGCTACTTGCTAAGTTTAGAAACTGTAGCATATCTTAATATTTAAGTTAGTCTAACAAACTTTTTTTTTAACTTAAATAATATACATTCTATTCTTCAACTTTGACTGTATACTTTTATAACAATCTGGAAGGTCAGGCTAGAATTTTCAAATTTGGTCCCATGTCATGAGAAACCCTACAAACAGGCATGTGGACATCCTGGCTGATACATTCAAGCTCTGTTGGGGTTGGTGCCCCAAAACACAAACCAAGTAGAGCCCTCTAAAATGTGATGCCCAGGTGAGGGGCCTCTCTCGACCAGTCATAAGGCAATATTAACCTTAGTAAACCACTATGGTAGTTGGAGAATTGGGTGGGAATAGTAATGAGTGGCATCAGGAATGGTTTTTGATTCAGCCTGGACTTCTGAAGAAAAAAATGGTGGATCAAACATAAGCATATAATTTGTATTCCTCACAGAAACCCCACTACAACTATAGTAAAGGGATATTCTTTTAAAGACATTATCCTTCAAGGATAAGGAGAATGGCAAAGAAGAAAACAACCACAAAAAACAATAATACATAATAATAAATTGAAAGCTGGAAAGCAAATGGAGTGTGGTAAATGACCTAGCTGACCTGAGAAAGCCAAATCTTAATCTAGCAACGAAGAAAGCCAAGATCCAACCAGATTTTTACCGCAGAATCTTCAAATAGCTCAGGAATCGATGGCAGCAGGAACACATAGTAGTAGATCCCTCAGTCTTCTCCTCTCCCCCAGACCACTGAATCATTGCTCTTCCTGCCCCCACCTCTACCCTAATGGAAGGCTGTAGGTTAATTCTCTGGGGGAGAAAACTCAAGGGTCTCTAGACTGGGTTATACCAGGCAAAGTTGAGAGCACAGGGTACTTTACCAAATACAAGGGAATAAAATGAACACCTGCATACTGAATGATGAGACCCCTCCACCTGTCTCCCTCACTTGCCTTTTACCCTCCAGGCAGGAGATCAGTGCCATGGGGACATTTAACCAGCCCAAGAGGAAAGACCTAAGGACACTGACATTCCCAAAGCTAGTAGTCATCAGAGGGAAAGCCTCTAGCTTGAAAGAAAAAATCCAAAACAAATAAAAAACAAAAGGAAAAAGAAACTTGGAAGAACAGAGGTATGCAGGGAATAGAAAACTTAAAAAAAATATTTTTATCTTCAGAGAGAGAAAATATTACATATGTGAGACAAGAACTGAATGTTACACAAAGCCAAAATGCTGCTGTGTATTTAAAAAAAATTGTAACAGAAATAAAACTCAATAGAAGTGTTGGAAGATGACAATAAGGAAATATCCCAGAAAGTAGAGGGAAAAAAAGATAAAATAATTAGAGTGTCAGTTTAGGAAGTCAAAACAATGAGTTCCAGAAAAAGAAAAACAAGGGGAGGAAATCACTAGCAAAATAACTTAAGAAAATTCCCACAACTGAAGGATATGAGGTTCCAGATTGAAAGGAATTACTAAGAGCCTATGACAAGGCACATTTTCGGGAAATTTCAATTTGTCTCTGATGACAAAGAGGCCGTTTTACAAACTGCCAAAGAAAGGAAAAACAGATTACAAACTAAGGATCAGAAATCAGAATGGCTTCAGACTTCTGTCAGCAGTTTCAGAAGCTAGGAAACAATGAGGAATGCCCTCAGTCTTCTGAAGGAAGATTATTTCAATATAGAATTCTGTATTTAGCTGTAAGTCATGAATTGCACGTGAGGATAAAATAAAGACATTTTCAGACATACAAGGTTAAAAAAATTACCTCCTACACGTCACTTCTCCTGAGGCTAATGGGATACATTGTTAACCACGAACGAGCAGGATGTGGGACATAGGATAGGAGATCCAGTTCAGGGGAGAGATGGAGGGTGCAGAGGGAACCCGGTTACATAGCTCGGTAGCAGCCGCAGAGTGATGACAGCCAGTTCAGACTGGAGCAGTCAGAAGGCTGCCGTGAAGACTTCTCCAAGAAGACCAAATTGATATAACTGAATTAATTGAAACAACAGGAAACGAATTTGGGGTCAAATTGAGAATAAGGACATAGAAATCTAAGCAAATAAATGATGACAATAACTAAAGCAAGTTTCCATGCTTGTTCAATACTAGTTGTAATGTCCTCTTAGACTTGAGGTGACAAGCAACATAGATAAATGCGTTTATGACTAAAGCCAGCTTCCTCCCACTTTATTATAAGTATGTAATTCATAAAATTTACTCTATTTTAGAAGCTAGATAAGTTAAAATCAAAATAGCACACTTGAGTCATTCCTAGTTCTGCTCTCTCACCAATTCACTTAACATCCTTCTCCAGTAACTGTCACATTCTAATATTTAGTATATTATCTGGTTCTAGAACTGACTAGAAGTTAGGACACTTTAGGACTAGCTCAATTCTTCATCAGGCTTTTCTAAAAAGCAGTTTATTTGTGCTCACTACCTAATCATATTTTTCTGTGCCTTGAAATCTGATTTCATCTGCTACTGAAATTTCTAGCAGTCTCAGAAATGTGATAAGTTCCATAACTGCTGTCCTCTTCACCTTCTAACTCTCTTCAGAGTTTGTAATGGTTGACTTCCCTCCCCTCTTTAGAGCTCTCCTTTCTTGACTTCTGTAACTTTTTTTCTCGTGGTTGTGTTTCTCCCTCGCTGTACCTTCTTGACTATTTCCCTGTTTGTAAGTGCAGGTATATAAAGGTCTTATCCTTACTCTTCGCTTGCTTTGTCCTTTCTCTGTAGACGACTTCACCTATTTTCATGTTTCTAGATATCATCTTGGTGCCAATAACTTTTAAGTCCCTATTTCTGGCTTTAATTTCTCAGTTCCAGACCTGAATTCCCACTTGGTCATCTGAACATCTCTACTGGAATGTTCAAAACTGAAGCCATTCTCTTTGTGTAGTTCCCTTCTTTATCCCCTCCTTCCCCCACAGCCTGTTGTTCTCATGTGATTGCTGTTTCTGTTAATATGACCACCATCCTTCTAGTCCTTCTAACCTTACATTACTCATTTGTTTCTACCTAGATGTCTTAATAACTACCCATCTATCTCTTCTTGGTTCTATCTTCTTCCTTCATGTTACTCCTTTCACTGCTTGTTTGGCATTAATCTTCTTAAAATCACTATTGAATCATATTACTTTATTTCTTTAAACAGTTTTGCCGGATCTCCATTATCTATAGGATGAAATCCAGATTTGCAATAACACTACAGGTCCTCTGAATTCTGACCCAGACTTGGCTCTCTAACTTCCTCTTTCTTTACCCACCACAGATATTCTGGGTCCAGGCCTCATAGGACTGCTTCAGGTTTCCCGGGCATTCTCATACCTGGGCTTCTGCTCACATTGGGCCATCAGCCTGGATTATCTTGCTATGTTCTCTCACTCCACCACCCTCATCTATGATAGTCCCATTTGTCCTGAAACCCAATTAGATATCACCTCTTGGCAAGTTGTTTCTTTTATTCCACTAATTCCACTAATTCACAGCATTTATCTCTGATAAACAGCTCCTTTTTTACCTCTAATAATGAATGTATGTCTTTACGCTTTTAACAAGTTGTTGGTGTGTATCTTCTTCACTAGATTGGAACCTCTTAGTTGACAACACTATCTTCATTTTGGTGTCGCCATGGCAACTAGCAGTTGTTTTGTGCATGGTTGCAGGTTGAGTGAGTGATTGTTGAGCAAATGACTGACACATTAGAGAAACCTTTGCTTGACTTTTTCAGGTGAGGCATTTCAAAGTGAAAAGTAATCTTAGGTGTGGGAAGTATTTCCCCTCCACTCCCATCCTCTGCAGGGAAAACCACATCCACTTCAGAGAAATATTTTAGGAACGAAATTAGAGAATTAGTATCATTATGAGGCCACAGGGACTATAAACAGTTATACAGTCACAACTGTTGGTTCTGATAAATGCAAAGTTGGTATGTGCCATTGTCCAAGTTAACAAGTCATAGCGTCGAGTGTACTTGGTTGCAAATATCAGATCTGAACTCTTAGATTGTGCTGCTGGTTCATATTGTAACCATTGTTGTGTTAGTGAGCACAGCCTCTGTGCTTTTTTTAAAAAAAGATTTTGTTGGTAGTAAATAGCTTTTATTAAATATTTTCTTGTTCCTATACAGAATGGTAAGATAAAATATGTTCTTCTAATAATAGAAAATGATCTTTTTATCCTTTCTGCTGCATTTCAGGTTGATAGCATACACGTGTGTGCTATTGTTGGCGTTTCGGTTAAGAGATTAATTAGTCTATCAAAATCACAGGAGCAGATTTAGCAGTTATCTCACAGGTAGGGAGCTTACTGCTTTAGGAAAGAAAGTTCATACCTGTGACTGGAACTCTGCATTCTCTCTGAAAGGATTGCCTTTATCAGAGGCAGTTGTGAGGCAGTGGAAATGGCACAGGCTTTGAAGTTGCCCTAACTGGATTCCAATTCCATCTCTTCTCATCATTTTTTTCTTAAGATTTTTTTTGTGTGTGTGATGTGGACCATTTTTTAAAAATTAATTTTTATTGGGGTGTGGTTGCTTTACAATGTTGTGTTAGCCTCCACTGGACAGCAAAATGAATCAGCCATACACGTACAGATACCCCCTCCCTTGAAGTGGACCATTTTTAAAGTCTTTATTGAATTTGTTACAATATTGCTTCTGTTTTATGTTTCGGATTTTTGGCCCCAAAGCCTGTGGGATCTTAGCTCCCCAAACAAGTATCGAACCCACACTCCCTACATTGGAAGGCGAAGTCCTAACCACTGGATCACCAGTGAAATCCCGTCTTCTCATCATTTTTAACCCTCAGCCTCAGCTTCCTTATCTGAGGAGATGTTTATTATGATTTGAAAGAAGAATGCATGACCAACAACATAAATTTTGATTTGAGACAAACTTCAATTCTCTCTGACTCATGGAACCAGTGAGATAATAGAAGTGTTATGTTTCTCATTTTATGTTTCTCATTTTGCTTAGACAGGTTTAAACCAACCCAATAAAGAAATTTCAGGTATGGCATCTTAGGAAGCATCCTGTCTTTGTATCTCATGACTTTACTCATTTGTTTTTTCCATTTTTACTTGCACAGTTTGGCAAATTCCTTTCTTCTAAAGTACAGTCATAATTCACCATTCTGTTATGTAACTTGAGGTAGAAAGATGGGAGTGGAGTTGTTTATAGTGCATCTTGAGATTTATTTTTAAGACTTGATCTAGGCTCTTGGCTGCTATAGAAACTTTCCAAAAAGGAAAAATATATGATTCAGATAAGTTGAGCAAAATTATCTAAACATTGCTTACTTTACTTGCGCCAGCAGTGTCTCCCTCTCCTCTCTCCTTCCCCTCCCTCTCCCCAACCCTTCCCACCCCCTCCTCCTGTTCTTTTTTTTGGGGGGGGGGAGGTGGGGAGGGAGCAGGATTGGCTCAGCTATTTACTGAAGCCTTTTTAGTTTATATTTCAAACAGAAGGATTTGTAAATCAGAGAGGTGGAAAATCTAGTTGAGTTTGTATCCAAAACAGACTGGAGCTGCCTCCAGGGATGAAGCGTGTTTTGTTATGACCCTCTTGGCACTCCCCTGCCATCTAATTTCTATAGTAACAATACTTAAGAAAGGAAGCTCCTAAGTTTCTCATAAATCCAGTGTCTGCTGGATTGTTCTGACTACTTTCTTTTCTCTGAAATGTACAGCCTATTTACTCTCCTGTTGTCTTCAGAAATTTGCATGTTAACTTTTTCCCATTTCAATTGACAGTTAATATATCACAACAGGAACTTCCCATCCATTTCATTTTTTTCCTTTGCTTACAAAATAATTTTTATTTTGTCTGTGTTTGCCATGTTATTTCTAACTACAGAGTAGAGAATAACAGGAAAAATTCAAGGTAGAAAAGAGTAAAAAGAAGATGAATTCTTGGGATAGGAAGGAAGTGAAAGAGACTGAAGTAGAAAGAGAACTGGTAATAAAGATTATTATTTTATGTCAGTTCATTTTTTTATATCTTAGAGCCCTTTGGGTTTTTTTCCTTTTACTTTAATCAAAGTAGTGCCATCAAAGAGTCAAAAACATATTTAAACAAACCTTTTATAATTAATTTATAAAAGTAGGAACTGTAGGGAAGTATTCAGATGTGTGTATTAGGAACCAGATGAGCTAGGGAGGGAGCCTGTGAAATAATACATTGGGAGTGACTGACAGTAAGAGAGAGAAAAATATATTTAAAAGCAGAATATCATCAGCAGTGCACAAAACAATTAGATAAAAATAGCCTTGGAGTAGCTGCTCAAAGCTAGAAAGTTCCACAGTGGTAGGTAAGCCTCCCAAAAAAGAAACCGCATGCAAAATAGGAATGAGGAGAAAATGTGGCCTCTTCTAATAATGTTTAATGTCAGTGGTATAGCATAGGGTTATTGATAAAGATGAGCTTTTATAACTAAATGTGTTTCTATGGTTAATAAATTAGAATTATACTAAAATTTCCATAAGCTTTCCCAAACTTAGCAATGAATTTAACTGCTCTGTTGTATTTGTGCCTAAATAATACATTCTTATATAGTACTTGTCTTAGTTCCTGCTGCTATAATAGGATACCATAGACTGGGTGGTTTAAACAGCAAACAGATTTGATGTCTGCTAAGGGCCCTCTTCTGGGTTGCAGACTGCTGCAATACGATTGTTGTTGTTGTTGTTTTTGATAAATTCAATAAATTCTTGAATAAGTATGCTGTGTAGACTTTATCTCACCTCCTGTCATGTTTTTTGGATACAGTACCATGAACTGGCTATTTTAAGTGTGAATCTCTGATTCTTCCTGTTTATTAGTATCACTGATTGCTCTATCAGTTTTATCTCTTTATATTTTTAGAATAAAAATAAAGAATAGTTATGAATATGAAGAAACAAGAAGTGTGGCCAGATAGACACAATGATGATGAAATAGTGACCATGCTAATGACTGGCTATGCAGTCTGTCATCTACTCCTGGCAGTAGTCCTGTGAAACAGACGCTGTTATTATCCTCATTTATAGACAAGAATACTGATGCCAAATGAATGGCAGAACCAAAATTCAAACCCAAATATGTATGACTCAAAATCCAGTTTATTATGGTGCTTCCCCATCCCTTTGTACAAATCGCAATTACTGATTGGCTATTTCTTATTTTAGAATGACTTAAATTACTGACAAGCGGCTGTGAGACCTTGTCTCTCTTTTCTCTCTTCCCAAGATTTTGTTCCCGATTCAAAGCCCTACAGAGTGACTGACTTAGCAAATTACCTTTCCTTATGGAGATAATCCTTTCATTCATCATATATATTTTAAAAATTTGTATTATGTGCTGCACACTGTTCTGGCCTATGTGAATAAAGCATTCAAAACAGTCAGCAGTGCAGACCAAAGCCCCTGCCTTCATGGAGCTTACATTCTGGTAGGAGTATACTGACAAAGATAGACAGCTCTACATTATGTCATATGGTGATGAATGCAGTGGGGGAAAATTGAGGTGGGATACAGGATCTAGAAAGTACTGTGGGTGGGCAAGAAGGCAGAGGAACATTATTCTATATGAGATGACCAGGGAAAATCTCACTGTTTAAGGGACATTTGGTCAAGATCTGAAGGAAGAATTCCCAGAACTGAAGGTTATGAGTTTCCAGGTTAAATGAACCTGTTAAGTGCTCAGCAACGTAAATAAAGACCTATTTCAAAGCACACCTTCAGGAAATTTCAGAACATCTGAGATAAGGAGAACCTCCTAAAAGTTTTCAGGGATTTAAAACAGAAACAAAAATATGCTATACAGCATTCGAATAAGAGTGGCGTCTGAGTTCTTGACAGCAATGTTAGAGGGTAAGACCATGGAGTAGTGCTATTAAAGTTCCAAGCGAACATGACTCTAAACTGAAATTGTATTCCAAGCTAAATGATCTGTCAAGTAACAGAAGGGATAAATCCAAAAGGACAAGAAAAAGACAAAGGGAATCCCCAGAATACTGGTGAAGGGATGTCCTGGGATGGCATCCATGTGGTTGGCTGAGAGAGTGTCCAGTCCAAACTGGGGTAAGAGGATAGAAGGCTTTTAGGGCCTTCTCAATTTAATCTCAATATATCTAAATAATATTCTTATACCACTAGGTTTTATTTAGAAATGTTGAGATAAATACCAAAAGACAAGGCTAAAAATTAAAAGAAGGAATGCCTTTGATGGGGTGGGTTATAGGGTTGCTATTTTTTTATTAGCCTATTTGATTTTAAGTATAGTTGAGATTTTTCCCACAATGTACATATATTACTTAATAAAGTAATGTTTAATTTAAGGAAACAACCTTCTGAATGTGTAAAATCAGCATGATAGTTACTACTTTACAGGGTTGTGAAAAATAACATGTTAAAATTAAGTTCCCCAGAAGAATGCTGGCACATACTGGGTGTTTTTTGTTTTTTGGTTTTTGTTTTTTTTTTTGCGGCACGCGGGCCTCTCACTGTTGTGGCCCCTCCCGTTGCGGAGCACAGGCTCCGGACACGCAGGCCGAGCAGCAACGGCTCACAGGCCCAGCCGCTCCGCGGCATGTGGGATCCTCCCGGACCAGGGCACAAACCCCTGTCCTCTGCATCGGCAGGCGGACTCTCAACCACTGTGCCACCAGGGAAGCCCTGGGTGCTCATTAAATGTTTGTTTCTTTCTCTCTGCCAGTTTTGCTGTATTTTCTGTAAGAAGAAGTCTTGAGTTCCATGCAATTGATGTATGAACACATTTAAAATCCAACTAGTTTTTAAGTAGGGTACTGAAATTTCAGACTTTAAGTACAAATTATGCATAGTTTAATAGATTATGGCAAACATTCTAGATGCCAGATTTTTCATGAGAACAACTCCTTTCATTAAAAAACAGTCACAAATAGTAAATATGTAATCAGAAATGAGGTACACAGCAAACAATTAATTTGATGAAATTTAATGCCCTTTAACCACTTTGGATGTACTTCTTACTATCAACTGGACAGGAAAATCTATCTCCAGCAGTATTTAGATCAGTATTTATTATACATTCAATAAATCTTGGTTAATAATATTGTTGACTAAATTGCCTTAAGTTATCAGAGTCATTGTGGCAGGAAAAGTATAAATGTTGTTGACTGCTAAAGTGAAGGCACCAGTTTATTTCAGTTCCACTTTATTACAGCATTACTATCAGGTGACTAGTAAACCCTGCACAATCTTTTCTCAAAATTATTTCATTGGATAAGTCCAGAAGATTGAGCTAATATTAGCCCGTAATATGAGGAACATAAGTGATTTGTTAGTTTGTTTTACTGTTGCTGCTTGAAATATATGCCCAAAGTTCTATAAGCTACTATCCTACATACGTACTGAGAAATTATTTCACAGAACATTTCATTTGTACCTCTCCTTGGGTAATTTATAATGTCAGCATTTTCTTATTGAGGCACCTACTGTTAGAGTATAGGGTATATGTAGTGTCTTATCTCTAATAGTCTTGGTAAGAGTAATACTTTTTTGACAAAGTTACAGACTTCTTCACATGATTGTAGTTGCAGGGGGATGTACTCTAGACCATGTAATGAATGCATTAAAAGTGGTCTCTGGTAAAAGAATTAAACATTTTTATAAATGGAAGGAAAAGAACCATTTAGAGAATCCAAGGTGATGATAGCTTGTGAGTCCTGGTAAATGAAGAAATCCATAAAGATATTTATCACAAGAAGGTGAGCTTTTTGAGGGAAAGAATGCCATGTCAAATCAGGGATGAATGATAAAAACTGTTCTTATTTCCTCCCCCCCTTTTTACAGCCTCCCTCCCCCAAACACACAGAATACTATTTTTATTTTATTTTATTCAACAAATGCTTACATAGTGGTTTGTGCCAGGGATTGTTCCAAGCACTTTGCAAATACTTACTTTATGAGCTAGGTACTATTATTATCTCTGTTTGTTTACTTTTTTAATATTTAATGAGACCAAGGCAGGGCTTTTCCAAGACTCTGTAAGTAGTAAATGGCACAGCTGGTATTGGAACCTGGTAATCTCGCCCTATAGTTAGTCCTCTGAAACTCTGTGCTCTTTCTGCTCCTCACCTTAGAGTGGTGAGCAAAAGAGGCTGAGTTCTTAGGACTTCCCTGGTGGCGCAGTGGTTAAGAATCCACTTACCAATGCAGGGACACAGGTTCGAGCCCTGGTCCGGGAAGATCCCACATGCTGTGGAGCAACTAAGCCCGTGCGCCACAACTACTGAGCCTGCGCTCTAGAGCCTACGAGCCACAACTACTGAAGCCCACGTGGCGTAACTACTGGAGCCCGCGCGCCTACAGCTCGTGCTCCGCAATAAGAAAAGCCACCGCAATGAGACGCCTGCACACCACAACAAAGAGTAGCCCTCCGCTCGCCGCAACTAGAGAAAGCCCGGGCGCAGCAACGAAGACCCAACGCAGCCAAATATTAATTAATTAATTAATTAATTTTTAAAAATCTCTTCTAAAAAAAAAAAAAAGAGGCTGAGTACTCCTGAGTACTATGACGCTTTCAACGGTTATCTCCTTATACCGTTAAAAAAATAAATTTATTAGCAGAGTTGTCTGTTTTAATGTCACTTAGTGGAAAATAATATGTAGTCATTTATTTGAAAATATGAAAACAAAATATGTAGGTTTCTTGTTGCTATTGGCAATCTTAGGAAAAACTGTGATGAATGAAATTCTGTTTACTAAAGATGCAACTTCTCTACCAAGAACATGTTTGGCACTTAATAGCACTCAATAAATATTGAGCCTAATTAAACAGTGAACAAGGATGCACAATATATTTTCAGCATTTTCCAGTTCATCATATTCTTTTTAATTTCATGTGTTATAGAATTTAAAATATGTATCATGAAAGCCTTAGGAAATTTTGAATATTTTATAGGAGATCATTTTAATCATGCAACAGCTGATGGTACAGGGTAAACCATGATCCATAACAATCACATTTTACAAATTCAAGCCTAGAACTTCTCTAAGGACAAAACTATATCCTTAAAAGCAGTGTTGTGATCTTTCTCTTGCCAATGAGATAGAAACCATTGTATTTATTTCCTGACATGAGGGGGAAAGGGATATTTCCAGTTCCCATACACAAATATCCCTGTTCTTATTTCTCTGGATGGCCTCTTGAGAGATCTAATAGTGGGAGTGTGATTCTGTCCTTAGTCACCAATGACTATTTCCTTAGCAAATTCATTAACCCCTCTTATATCTCTCAATTTTTGTCACTTATAAAATATCCCTGAAGTATTAGACTTCCCCTAAATATAGCTGTTTTTCACTTATTTCTGTTTTCTATCAATATGACATTTTAAGACCAGCATGTTAAATACATTATTTAGTTTTAAATTAGTTCAAAAACCCAAGCCATAGACGCTCTAACTTTATTATAACCTGGGGCAGATTTATCTGTCAATAGTAACCATTATTGAAGGTAGGTTAAAGAATAGTACAGGCACATAATCATAATTTTTGAATATGTTAAAACCCAAATTTTTGTTTTTTTATTAGGGTTACATCACCCTATCACTGAAGCAAATCTCTCATAGATGATTTTCAAGTTTTTCATTGGCTTTTAGCTTCAGCAATAATAAAGTTAGATGCCATGTTCTATTGAGGAGAGAAAATACGTTATCCATTGTGATGGACCGAAAAATTTGTTATTAAAGCAAATGGTAAATCAATCCTTGAATGCAGTATTTTTGTTGCTGCACTACATGGTGCTTTCTTTGTAGGATTGCTGGTTTGGAATTAACTATGTGCCTTGTCTCATAATTCTGTACCTTTTGTACCATTGCTTTTGCCTTTTCTGAAAGACTGTCTAATTTATTTATTATGTAGAACTTTATTCGGTAACTATAAAGAATTTTTTTTTTACTGTATGTGCAGAAATTTAGAAGGAAGTTTAACCTCTTGAAAGTTATTTTTCATATTTACTGCTATTTTCTAAAACTGAAAATGATTATTTATGGAGTTATTTTTCATGTCCATAGTGTTTTACACTTGACTTTAACAGATTGGCGGATCATTCATCTCACCTTTTTTTTTTTTTTTTTTTTGTGGTA
>NC_041217.1:48845425-48859935 GCF_002837175.3 Physeter macrocephalus
GCCGCTCCGCGGCATGTGGGATCCTCCCAGACCGGGGCGCGGACCCGGTTCCCCTGCATCGGCAGGCGGACGCGCAACCACTGCGCCACCAGGGAAGCCCCCATCTCACCTTTTAAAATAAGAAAAAATCTCATATCATTACATAGGAACTTTCAAAAATAATCCTTCTCAAAAAAATAGGGGGAAAATGTATGTATTTCAAAATGTAATATTTGAAATGAAAATGTAATAACACTAGTATCATAAAGTGGAACAGAGATGCACTCTTGGAGCCTAGAATATAATTGAATAAAAGGGTCTAATTTTTATCACTATCACCATCCTAATGGTTCAGAAGTAATGACTAGTAAGTACCACAGATTAATTTTCCCCTTGCTTAAAAATTTCAATTTTCCTTTGGGGAATGGATTTTTCTATTAAAAAATAATCAAAGAGGGAAGAGATATGGGAACATATGTATATGTAAAACTGATTCACTTTGTTATAAAGCAGAAACTAACACACCATTGTAAAGCAATTATACTCCAATAAAGATGTTAAAAAAATAATCAGAACCATCTTTTTAAAAATCAAATATATTTGACACATAAACATTGTATGAGTTTAAGGTGTACAATATGTTACTTTGATAATTTATATATTGTAATATGATTAACGTTGTAATGCTATTTATCACATTACATAATTGTAATATAATTTTGTTGTCTATATTTATTACATTGTGCATTAGATCTCTATGGCCTATTTACTATCCATTGCAAGTCTGTACCCTTAAACAACATCAGTTTTATCCCCCCAAACCCATCCCCTGGTAAGCACCATTTTACTGTCTGACTTGTTTGTTTTGAGTTTGACATTTTAGATTTCATATATAAGTGATATCATACCATATTTGTCTTTCTCTGTCTGACTTATCTCATTTAGCATAATGTGTTCAAGGTCCATGCATGTTGTTACAAATGGCAGGCTATCCTCCTATCTCATAGCTGAATAATATTTCATCAGTATATAAATCGTATCTTTTTTACCCACTCCTCTGTTGATGGGCATTTAAGGTTGTTTCCGTATCTTCGATATTGTGAATAATACTGCAGTAAACATGGGAGTGCGTATATCTCTTTAAAATACTATTTTCATTTCCTTTGGGTATGTACCCAGTAGTGGAATTGCTGGATTGTATGGTAGATCTATTTTTAATTTTTTGAGGAACATCCATATTATTTTCCATCGTGTTGGATCAATTTATATTCCCATCAATAGTGTATGAGGGTTCCCTTTTCACCACATCCTTACCAGCACCTGTTGTCCGTTGTCTTTTAGATGATAACCATTCTGACGGGTGTGAGGTGATAATATCTTATTGCGGTTTTGATTTGCATTTCCCTGATGACTAGTGATGTTGAGCATCTTTTCGTGTGTCTGTTGTCCATTTTGATGTCCTCTTTGCTTCATGATTTATCTCTTGGAGTTCTACTAGATTTTAGCTTGCTTTAGTTAATTGTAAGAGAGTAATGGAAATTGAGTGAAGTGGACTTTACCTGCAGTATGCACTAGTGTTTTCAATTATATAGTACATGTATATGTTGTTGTATCAGTGGTATGCCAAAGATGACTGTACCATAACATCTTTGCTTTTTATAAGTAGATTTATGGAAACAGTAGCCCACACTTGCAAATATTCTTTAAAACTAAGGCAAAAATAAATGCCTAATGACATATTTTTACTGAAACTGAAGTGTTATCTGCATTATATGGGAAAGGTGGACTAATAGTACATCAGTTGTGACAGCAGATTAGCTTAACAGGAAATCAACAAGCCAAGCCGTGCAGATAGTTATATATGTATTTTAAAGCCACTGAAGAAAATGAGTTTTTGAAGGCTTTACTAAAGTTCAGTTTAAGCTCTTCTTTTAAATGAGGAGGGCCAATGTCACAGGCATGTCCTTGGCTCTGTGAACACATTGAGATATCCATTAATATCCAACCCTATCCCAGAAAGCTTTTAGTTGCTTCTTACTGTTTATTAATGATTTTTTTCATAGAAATAGAAGTGTTGCTTTTGTTTCTGTAGTATATTATTACTCATACACTGAAATAAAACTAGAAAAAGATTTGCCTGGATTTTTCCACAAAGGTTTTGCTTATTTTTCTTTGAAGTATGGTCCTATTCATATGACAGCCTGAGTATTGAGAAGGGTGACTGATGTGTGATTTTGCCTGCTCTTTATAATGCTTTCTCCTGACCAATGGTCATTTCAGGTAAGCAAATGCAGTCTACTAAATCATCTTAGCTGGAAAAGCAAGACAAAGCTCTAATGCCTAGCCAGAAGTTGTAAAAACGTTGTGTGGCCATCAAAATTGTCAGTTGTCTGGCATGTGCCTTTTCTAAACACTCTGAGTACTTTGCTAACCATATGACTAACAGATCCTCTGATCTTCATAATGCCTTTTTATCAGAAGAGAAGTATATGCCTTGTAGTCCCATCATATACAAATAAAATGGAATAAAAATTAGAATTTCAGTGGCATTTCTGAATAAGTGGGTGACTTTGGTGTTTGTCATTCTAGTTATAAACAATGGTTTCCTTTTCTAATACGAACTCTGAAAAGAATGCAGTAGGAAGGCCACAGCATCAGAATGTCAGTCTGGTTTATGGGGAGACATTAAAAGAAACTGTGTTTATGGTTAGAAGAAGCTGTGTCTCTGACCATCTGCTGTTCAGAAGAGGGAGCACACGTACAGACTGGTGTACACCTCAGTTTGACTGCTATCAATATGTGTATCTGCTTGGAGGAGGAGACGATATGTATTACCAGTATTTTTTGTTTGTTTGCTCATTTGTTAATTTGTTTGATAAGAAAGTGGATGTGCAAGTAACTTTTAATTATATGCAGCTAGCTTTTTTGTGTGTGCCCTTTGATTTTCAGAAAATCATGCATCTATAGTTTTAGGGTTTCTTAATGGCTGTTACATTGACTTCTATACCTGTACCAAAGTCAGAATTCCATAATTACTTTTGTAAGGGGTAGGGAGAAAATATACTATCCATATTCTTCAAAGTTCACAAAAAATACTGTTTGATTCATAACTAGAAAAAAATATCCTAGCCTTTTAGAAACAAAACCAATATTCGTTGACACTGAACTTGGAAACTCACATCGAGACAGCCTTCAGTAGTCCATTTATACCTGTTTTCAAGCTATTTGTTTATTTAGCAGATATTTATTAAGCATTTATTATGTGGCAGACATTATATAAGTTCCAAGAAGGACAAGAACAGAATGCTGTGTTAAGTTATAATAGGACCATAGTTTGACAAGGTGGTGACCAAACTTTAAATTTGATTGATGCTCTTATTTATGTTTGAATTATAATATGGAATTCCAGAACCAGAAGAGACTTTTAAAATTACCTACTCCAACCCTTCATTCAGTGTGTGAATCTTTCTTATTATTCATTTGATCATTGCTGATACTCGACTATTTTTGACTTACAAAAATGGCATTTTCACATAGTTCAACCTAGTAGAACCATTTAGTAAGTACAGTGCTGGATCATGACTGCATAAGATGGATTAGTCAAGACAACCCTATCCAACTCTCTGTATAGGGGAGAAATGTGAAACCAGATACTGACAACATAGTGACTATTTGCAAAAATAAAATGGCTCAAGTGCCCTCATCTAACCAAAATGAATATGCTGGGTGCTGAATTGAGCTTTCTAGTTATGTGATCCAATATATCATTTCAAAATGCCTTCAGACTCTATGAGGCTCTTCTAACCCATGAGGGATTTTCTGCATGGACATGGATTTCAGTTACTTTGTAACTTGAGCTCATGGCTGGAGTGTGAGCCATTTACTCATGCTTCTCCAGCTTCTTAGAGAACTCCTTCTTAGTGTCGTAGTTTAAGATTTTATCAGTCTCTTCAGTGTCTACCTCAAAAGCTGCATTTCTGTGATCAAGGCAGCACAACACATGGCTGTGGGTTCAGAGACATTAAAAATTATTCCAAGAAGCAACATCTAGGGATCAGGATTTCACCTATTATAAGTAGGTCCTAATTGGGTAAATGATGAAATGACTATTTTCCCTTCGTATATAATTCAATTGGCTTCAATTAGTTAACTTGAAATCGCACAAACCTGAGACTAATTCCTTTATATTCTTGTTTCACCGCATGTACATACACAGTGCTAGGCTGTGGCATCAGAAAATGGATATGCTATGGTCCCTGTCCTCAAGTTATTCTAAAGCACTCCTCAGTGTAAGTACTTACACAGGTTTGGTAATTGAAATATATTCTTTCATCCATCCATCCATCTCTCCATCCAGGCATCACTGATTAAGTACCTATTAAGCCAGGCACTGTTCTAGGCTCTAGCAATAAGCTTAAAACAAGACAAAGCCCCTCCCTCATCTACCTCATGTTCTGGTGGGGAAAAGAGACATTAAACATCAGTACATAGTATAATGTTAGAGAATGATGAAGGCTATAAAGAAAAAAAATAGTGGAGAATAAAAAAAATGCAGAGGAGAATGTAATCAACTCTGGGTAGGAAATAAGGTAAGCCACACTAAGAATATAATTTTAAATCTGGGTTTTGAAGGGTAAATAAGAGTATGACAGGCAGACCAGGCAAGGTCTAGATAGAGAAGCAGCAACATCAAGGCTAGAAGGCATAAAATGGGATTATAAATAGGAATGCATACTTGTGAAAAAGATTTAATATAAAAACTAATAAAATATGGTGTATAATACCCTTTGAACAGTGTTGACTAATGGAATAACATCATATTTGGGTATATGAAAAATTGTTTCCTCAACAGTGCTTCTCAGATTTACTCAAGTACCAGAACTCTAGGTAGTAAAAGTGCTTTTTGCAGAACACAGTAAATTATTGTTATAATTCACCTTCAAATATCTGAAAATGTCATTATCGATCTGAATTTGGAACTATTCCAGGCACCTTTAAGGTTAATTAACAGTAACAGATTCTAACATTTTAAAATATATTTTAAAAGAAAAAACTCACACTTGAGAAAATCGTATACATGAACTTTCTCTGTCATGTCACGGAAGATTGCTATTATTCTTTTTTATCATCAGAACACGACACGAGTTCAGTAGCATAGTTTGAGAGCTACTGCACTACAGTTATTCATCAGATGGGCTGCCAACCCGTGTGGGAAGAGTTAGGGAGTCACTGCCTCTTGTAGTAGGCAGCCCCTTCGGAAAGCGCCTTGCAATGGCTCTGAACTTCCTTTTATTGAGCTGAAATCTCTTTCCCTGATAATTTAGACTCACTGCTTAGACTCTAACTTAGACTCTGACTCTTGGATAGAATGATGGAAATCATGACTTATTTTTTATAAGTATTCTGAGGAATAATAAGTAAAAATAATTTTGGTATACTTTGCACTATTTTAAGGTTAATTGTAAATGAGACAAATAATGATAAAGCTTAAAGCTCACCTGGGTGAGAAAAGGGTAGGGGTTGTTGGTGTTTTGTTTCATATAGGGCAGGGTGGGAATATGTGGTCTGTAGGTCTTCATGGTCAGATCCTTAGTTTGTTCTTTTCTGTATAACTTTTTGTTTATGTCTTTTCCCTCTGTGACTCTTATTTGAGTAGCAATAGGATTTATAGGAATAGTTCTTCTGAAGTAGAAATAGGAAACTCAAAGTAAAGGCAGAGGAAAATGCAATGTTAGAGTATTATGATCCTTGAAAGAAAATAAAAGCAGATAACGAAAACCAAATTATGATGAAATTAAAGGAGACTTTAAATGTGAATCATTGAGACTTGGAGAGAAAAAGGGGAGGGGAAAAAGGGGTGCCAAAGATACATTCACACTCATCACACATATGTATGTATGTGTACATATACAAATATATCTGTGTGTAAATTTATATCTAGATAGTATAAGAGAGAGATATATAATACATATATATAAACACATAAATAGAGATAGAGTATATTTGTTTACATTAGCTGTTTGTTAAATGGTAGATAAAAGATTGAAACCGGGCTCTTCTCATGTCTGTCCCGTTCTACTGTCTGAAGTGGCAGGTGGAATCTGCTCAGTGATTCAAACAGTGAATTTTTTAATTGCTCAATCCTGACATGCTAACCTCAGCAAACGAGCAGCTGCAGAATGTGTTAGGTCATCATACCAATAATGAAGATTACATCATTGACCTGCCTTCCTTTTTTGGAATGTAGAATAAAACAAACCCTAGAAATACGTCAGATTTGAAAACAAACCAAAATAATGACTGAGAATAGTGATATTATCTATAGTTTCATCACAACTAGTTGACTAATCAGTTAGGAGCCATTGTGTTTATAAAATTAATTTTTAATTATTCTTTATTTTTAAAATGAAGTTCTAGCTTAAGACCTGAATGAAAGGTTTCAGAGAAATAAAAATTTTCTTTTCTGAATTTAAAATATTTCTATTGCGATAAGGTAACACACTGAGTGACTTTAAGATAATAATATTTGTGTTAACAGACTTCTATATATACATCAGCTGTAAGATATTTCCCTGGGTTTTGTACTTTGAAAAGTTTATGTTTTAATTCAGCACAGTAACACTCAAAATAAGAATCTCTGAAATTTGTTTTATTTTTCTATCCCTAAAATAGGACAGATTTTGAAGTAGATTGCTTTAAAAAAAAATGAATCACTTCTTAAAACACACAGATGTACACATCCACCCTTGGGACAGAAGAAATGAATTACCTCGCTTGGTAAATCGCATTGCTTCTCCTGAACTAGATTGCCTCCTGCATCCAGTGCTGTGAAAGAGAGGCGCCCTGAGCAGGAAGGATAGCCATTGTTCAGTGCTCTCTAGCAAAAGAACTGGGCGGGGAGGGGTGTGGGGGGGGATGGAGTTTGACTGGCGTTGGCTCTGGCTTTTCTACATTCCAATCTGTCTGAGGCACAGAGCGAGAGCAAAAAAAAAAAAAAAAACGTGGAGAGAGAGAGAGCACAAGTGAGCAAGCACGGTGAGTACCATACGGTATAGAAAGTGTTTTGACTGGCATGCCGGAAAGATCATGTTAGCAACACCCAGAAACTTCACAGAATGCAGACCCCAGGTAAGAGTTCCTAGAGTCTGTCTGAGACAGAAATTAAAAGTTCGTATATATTTAAAGGGAATGTGTGCTTTTTCAAAATTACACAAATGGAATGACTGTTTACTTTTGTGCTTATTTGCTTTAAAAAATAGGTTGTTTTTCATTACTGTGAGTTCACAGGAATACCGTGTGGAGGCTGTCAACATCCAGTACAAAATCCAGCTCAAGAATAGCCTTCTGAGAAACTCAGATAAATTAAAGGTGTAATGATCATAGCAAAATACTAACACTGCAAAATTTACTTGTTCTTTTAATAATTTGAAGTGGATTTCTTATTCTGTATCTTCCCCAGATTCTTTATGAAATATTAAGATACCTGGGAATGGATACAGCCCATTTCTCTCTGAGGGAGACAAAATATATTGACCATTAATAATATTGTAACAACCTTGCTTGAATCTCAGTAGCGTGTAGTAAATCTCTTTAATTCGGAAAGCTCAACAGGTTGGATCCATAGACAACAGTAAGAGTTGAAATGAGAACTTTGCTTGTTTTTTTTTTTTTTGTGGGTTTTTTTGCCCAAGCAGGCTTTTAATATCCTCTGCCAATAGATGACAAGTTAGAACTTTAATTAGCTCATTGAAAGTTAAATCTGAAAGAGACTTGAGAGACATCTACTGCAGTCCACTCTCTCCATTTTCAATGAGAAAATTGAGGTCTAAGGGAGTTGGTGCTTGCTCAAGATCACAGCATTACAACAGAATTGAAAAGAAAATCCAGGTCTCGTTATCTGCAGTTTACTGGTTTTTTCATGGTACTAGCTATCAATACATTTAGGCTTTATACTTTATCCATACTGTATCTGCTGGCTCAGGTACCATGAATTATTGCCTAAAGACCAAATGCATCAAAAACCTAGATTGAAATCTTATGGGGAGGAAATACTGGGGGATGGATGTCATCAATATTGATATCATATTCTTGTTTGAAACCAAAAATATATAACAAAATATCAGAATAAAAAATAACTTTCAGTTAAGGAAAATAACTGTAGTTTGTTGCTTTTCTATAAACAATTACATAGCTGTGGCATGTTCTGAATATCTGTATATGAAATTAAAATTCAAATTGATTTTAATTTCTTTTAAAGACTTTGGGACTTAGCAACTGTATAATTTAAGTAAGTAAGTAAGTAAGTAAAGCTGTTTTGGGGTAACTTGTATCTGTTTACTGGAAGCAAAACATCATCCCATATTCACTGCCTTCTCTGTTTATATTTTTTTAATGTAAGATAACATTTTAAAATTCTCCAACTGTTTGAACCAGTTGCTTCCTTATCCAAGGTCCAGCTCTGTTTCCTCCATTTATAAGGGTCCTCTGTTACTTCACCTCATGAATTATGTGTTAGAGGGTAACTTAAGTGGAGGATCTTGAGAGTCACAACAGACAGTGAACATCTGTCTTCATACGTTTTCATTTAGTCCCTAAAAAGGTTGCTGCCCTTTCCATTTTTCTGGAGACCATTGTGGGGTTGAAAGAGGCCACACTATTCTAGTGAGCTAAATAGTAAAGATAGCCACTGTCAAAAGGATCTGTCATGGCTCTTTACAATTCCTGGGAACAAGTTAGCTTGATTTGGCTATAAGCACAGTGAAGGGATGCAGTGTTTTTGTGTTAAAGCTTGATCTGCTATTCCAGTTTTTGACTAGGTCTGTGTAGATGCAGTTGTGATTTATAAGTTTGTGAGGGATGAACAGTAAGTTGTAAGGAACAGTTTCACTACTGCTCTCGGCTATCAGAAATCAAACTACAAAGTACATTCTCTACGCAGAAGGAAACAAGAGACTGTCTTACTGCTGAATCCATTATTAAAACACACTGTTTATAAAAGGACTGATGGCTGTGAGAATGAGGACATAATGCTCTATCCAACTTAACAGTGTTCATGTTGTGTTACACAGGGCTTAGATTTTTTCTCTCATCTTTTATCCTGCTGGAGTATGTGAAAGGACTGCCATGATATATGTGTGTATATTATGTTATGTGTATATATGGTGGGTGGATGGATGGATGGATGGATAAAGATGGACTTTTGGCCTTAGTGTATTTCCCCATGTTAGAAACAATCAAGTCATTAATCTATTGCTGGTATTTTACTGACCTAACTTGAAAGAAACTACTTTATTAACCAATCTGATAATTATAAAATTACTACCATGCATTGGAAAGAGAAAAATATTAGAAGCAAACACATACTCCTTGTTCTGTCCTGAACACAGATGTCAGATTATGCAGGTTTATACTTTCTCTGTTAGAGAAAAGCAGTGTGCTAATAAGGTGCCCATTTTATGACCAAAGACAGATTGTAAATGGGAAGGGAGTGGGTAGGGTGAAATGAATGACATGAGGAAAGAAACTCTCTTATGTATGTGAAACAATTTTCTTTTGACCATCGTTTTTTTGAAGGCAAACCCATTTTCACTACTCATGATTTTTTTTCCTTGATACTAGTTTCTCTAAATTTTTTTTCATGAAATATATATCCATATAGTTTATATATTAAATTTGCAAAGAAGGAAAGAGCTCTGCATCATAGCCATTGACATTTTTCTGATAAAAGTTTGGCTATAGTTGATCAAAACTTTTGTCTCATTAAGAGGAGTTACTTCTTTCCCGCTGCAATTTCTCTCTACTTCTTGGGTATAATTCAGTGTTTTGTAATGCTCTGAGTTGTCAAGTTAATTCTTTACTCATAAAGGTTACCTTATTATCCACTCAAAACTCTGGGAGTCCTATTATGTTGACCACATGGTTGTGTTTCCCCTTCTGCTCCAGTCTTGACCTTTTTCAGCAGCCTGTAAAGAGGAAAAGTGTTAAGCTGGTTTTGTTCTTTCTGTTCTTTCACGCCCTCTAGTGGTTGTTTGTGGTTGTTCTTGTTTTCAGTTCCCTATCAGTGAAGCAGGTGACTGGTGAAATCAGGTTCAGCAGATTCTTACACTTGAGGTGCATGAACTTTCTAAAATATCTAATTCTTTAGTGCAGAAAGAGAAAAAATTGATTATGTCCTGTTGTTTCCTAGTGAACAGTGAGTCAAGAAAATGAGTTATGACTCAGCAATATGAATCCTCTTATAGCTGTCTTTTCTTTCTCTTTATTTTTGTCTTCCTTTGTATGTATGTGTGTGTGTGTGTGTGTGTGTGTGTGTGTGTATATGTGTGTGTGTGTGCGCGCGCGCGCTGATGGGGATTCAGTCTATCAGAGTTTCACATGTAATTATGGGTATGATATCTGCTTGTGTCGGGAAGCCTTAAGCGTTGCCACTGAGAATATTTTCTTTGTGCATACTTGACAAGTAGGAGAGACTTACTGAATCATCATTAAAATTCAGATGAAGGTCTTTATCTTCTCTGGTACCTTCCTCGCCCCTACTCAGACTGTACCATTCTGCTGAATGAGGAGCTCTCTGAACTTATGCATATGGAGAGGGAGCCAGTGAGGAGTTCTTATCAATAATTAGACTCTATAAAACTCCACATTTCTGTCATTCTCAGGTTTACGGTATTTTATAAATAAGTGAATTGCTGAAACAGCAACTTGTAAAGTTAGTTCAGGTTAATACAGTTCTGTTCTTTGAAGAATAAAAATGACCTGGTTCTGCTTGCCCTTCTTTGTCAGACTTTCAAAAGTAAGTAAGCAAGCAAGTTTAGCTGCCAGGATCAAGCCGGTGTCATTCAGGATCAGGTGTCACCTAGGATAGCCAGCCTGTTGGCCAATTTGCTTACTCTGATTATTGCATTTAATTCCACAGACTATAGAATACCTTTGGAAAAACTTAGCAGCACTGTTGTATAGTTAACTATTCATAGATATTACCTTTAGTTAACATGAAAACTAGAAAAACTGTATATTCTTTCACTTTTTAACACTCTGGTTTGTAACTTTCTTGCTAAATTACATTTCAAATGGGTTGTGTGTAGTTGATTTGATTTCTGGTCTCTTGATTCAGATAGGAGAATATAAGATGTTTGGGTCCCTACTTCAATAATCCCTTTTTCTAGGAACACCTAGACTATAAAGCATCAGTTAAATAAATGAAATAATTTATTTCATTTGTTTACAAAAGGAATGATGTGTCAAAGGGAGTGCAAGAAGAGCCACAAAAAAATCTAGCCCGTGTGAATACATTGAAAGAATTGGGTTTGCTCAGTCAAAGGACAGGACAAGATGTGATGTGTCTGTGAACAGGGAAGGATAATCATCTTTTATGTACCAAGAGCTCAGTATGAAGAGCTCATTTCTAAGATTTTGTTCAGTATGGTTATATTTCTTATTAGCATTTTCTCAAAGTATGGGAAACAAATCACTCAAAGAAAGGGTAATAGATTATTTACCTTCTGCATATGGTAAAGGAACTGTATCACAGTAAGTATTTGGTCTGATTTTTGTGAGTCTCCATTATACAGCTGAAATATAAGGATATTTTTAATTAATTAAGATCTTTATTTTATCTTCCATACAATTAGCTTACGTACATCTTGAAATTTTTCTTGAAGCATTTTTGCCTCCACTTAATACTCAGTGAAACATCATGGTAGTTTCCTGAAACAATAAATGCCACTCTGTTTTATGAGTACCAATTTTTACTTGTAAATATTTGCACAGTGACAATTGCTAAAATTATGAAATATATTTTTAGTAACTTTGGTTTTATTCATTTCCTTTCCTTACAAATACAGCACTCAGTAAATATTTGATTGATGATCAACTTTTCCAGGTAAATTTTCCGAAGAAGTAGCTTTTTTTCTTTTTTTTTTTTTTCTTTTCCAATTGGAGCCAGTGTTGACCATCTTTATTAACAAAACCAAAAACATGGTGTAAGGAAGAAATCCAAGGAGTTATTGCTGTCATTACAAAGAATGAAAACCAGTCTCCCTTGGAAACATTTTTATTTACAAAACCAAAGTGTACTATTCAAAGGGAATTTATTGCAATATAAAAGGCAGAAGTCTTTTTAGAAAGTTTAGAAGTTACTTGTTTGTTTTATTTGTAAATGGAAGGGTATTTAAAACCAGAAGGCTTTTTTTTTTTTTTTTTTTTTTTTTGCGGTACGCAGGCCTCTGACTGTTGTGGCCTCTCCCGTTGCGGAGCACAGACTTCGGACGCGCAGGCCCAGCGGCCGTGGCTCATGGGCCCAGCCGCCGCGCGGCACGTGGGATCCTCCCGGACCGGGGCACGAACCCGCGTCCCCTGCCTCGGCAGGCGGACCCTCAACCACTGCACCACCAGGGAAGCCCCTGGTCCTTTTTAATAAAGAAAATCCAACCAATTATTTACCAGTTTTTCTCAGAAACATATCTTCTGAGAAACTGCAAAATGTGAACAAACTGCAAAATGTATTTGACAATCAAATTTTAATTAACTAGAAATAGTGAGCTTCAAGGACATGACTATTTTATTGCTATAAAATACTGTGATTTATGACAGCTTCCTAGTAGGTTTCTTCCAGTGTCAGAAATTATAAGCCCATTTCTGTTTTGCTTAGTTCTGGAATTAAATATTTAAAGGTAGACTTTTTGTTTCTCTTTTCCGCTGTCAAACCTGTGTTACAGGAGAATAGACACTGGTATTTTTAAGGCTTTCCAGGTTTAGTCCAGATGTTGCTTATGTTACATTTTTCTCTGACAATCTGAAAGAGATATTTTAAAATTTTAATATCCAATCATAATATATAACGAACTCCTACACACCTATGTGAAAAAGGCAAGACTTCAATGCCCATTTTACAAAAGAGCCTATCCAAGTGGGTCTTCAGTATATGAAAAGGTACTCAGTTTCATTATTCATCAGGGAAATGCAAATTTAAACCAGAATGGAATTGCATAACCATCAGAATGTCTGAAATGAGAAAAACAGAAAATACCCAGTGTTGACAAGGATCTAGAACAAAGGAATTCTCACACACTACTGATGAAAGTATAGATTTGTACAACTACTTTGAAGAACTATTTGACAGTATCTACTAAAGCTGAACAATGCTCTGTGACCCAGCAATTCCACTCCTATATGTGTACCTAACAGAAATGCATACATAGGTTCACCAAAACACCTGTACAAAAAATGTTTGTAATAGCTAAAAATTAGAAACCACCCAAATGCTCATTAGCAGTAGAATGAATAAATTGTGGTTTGCTTACACAATGGAATTCTATACAGCATCGAAAAGAACTGCTGCTTCCTGCAACAGAATGGATAAATCTCACAAATGTATATTGAGCATGAAAAGTTCGTCTCAAAAGAATATATACATTGTTTGATTCCACTTTTATATAGTTCAAATTCATCTGAGGTGATAGAAGTCAGGATAGTGGTTATCCTTATGGGGTAATGACTGGAAAGGATGTATAAAGGAGGCTTCTGGTTGCTGGTAATGCTGTTTTGTTTTGTTCTGTCCTGTTTTGTTTAATCTAGGTGCTATTTACTGGGATGAGTTCCATTTGAAAAACTTTATTGACCTGTGCACTCATTATTTATAGACTTTTCTGAATGCCTGTTATTCTTTAGTAAAGAGTCTGAGAAAAGATATTTTTATAATCTTTCCATTTTGCTAAAACAAAACCACAAAATAGAAACAAAGACAGTAAGCAAACTTCCAGGATGATGGTATGATATTCTTTGAAAGTCCATTTTGTTTACATAGAGGGTGAGGAATGACCCCATGTTTATTCTTAAATTGTAAGTTGCCTAGGGAATTCCCTGGCGGCCCAGCAGTAAGGACTCAGCACTTTCACTGCTGAGGGCACGGGTTCAATTCCTGGTCGGGGAACTAAGATGCAGCAAGCCGTGCGGTGCAGCCAAAAATAAAATAAATTTGCCTAGTCTATGTTTGCAGTCAGGGACTTTACATTTGGAGTCATTTAAAGGGTTAGATGGGGAAAGCCTCAGATAGACTGGGCTTATAAGTGCATCTTCAAAACAAAATTGCAGGATGTGAATAATAGAACTACCAGGCTTTCCATAAACTTTCAAAGTACCATTTGTAAGCATTCAAAGACATATAAAACACTAATTTTCATATGACTTAAATATTTTATAGTAGTAACAATTTATATATATATTTCTGTAGTGTATATAAAGATATAAATTTACTCACACCAAACACATTAATTTTTACATAGTTATTAATTAGTTCTAGATACAAATTTAATAAGTTTTCTGTACCTTTGGCTTTAATATCATTTTGCTTTAAAAACATTTCTATGCTTTTAAAGGATACGTGATTACTTGTTTTATTGGAAGAAAAATAAAACTTTTTTTAAAAGCATTTTTATTGGAGTATAATTGCTTTACATTGGTGTGTTAGTTTCTGCTTTATAGCAAAGTGAATCAGTTATACATATACATATATCCCCATATCTCTTCCCTCT
>NC_041217.1:48862434-48863533 GCF_002837175.3 Physeter macrocephalus
GGTGTGAGATGATATCTCATTGTAGTTTTGATTTGCATATCTCTAATGATTAATGATGTTGAGCATTCTTTCATGTGTTTGTTCGCAATCTGTATATCTTCTTTGGAGAAATGTCTAAAAGAGCTTTTTCATCAGTGAAATGTGGAAGTATCCAACACAATAAATGGAAGATACTTAATAAATGTTAATTTCCTTCTTTTTCTTCGCAAAAATACAAACATGATATATTCTTGAGCGTGCCTTTCTTCTCTTCTCACATAAATCGCCCCCTTCCATCTTATCCTTCCAGTTCTGAATCATTAAAATGCATGTGTTTAGCTCTATTTATGGATCATTTACAGCAATCTTCTCCACTAGATCCTTCATATTTCACGCTTTATTCAAGCTCAGTGTTTTCATGTTAGCATACTAAATTAGTTTTCTATTGCTGTTATAACAGCGATGCACTCAGTGACTTAAAACAACACCCATTTATTATTTCACAGTTTCTATAGAACCAAAGTACAGGCAGAGTGTAGCTGGTTGTCTGCTCAGCGTATCACAAGGTCAAAACCAAAGTATTAGCAGGCTGCATTCTCATCTGGAGCTCAGAGTCCTCTTGTAGTTGTAGGACTGAGAATCCTGTTTTCTTGCTGGCTATTGGCAGGGAGTCATTCTCAGCTCCTAGAGACCACCTTTGTGTCTCATTCCTGTGACACTCCCGGAACATGGCAACTTACTTCTTCAAAGCCAGTGAGAGAATCTTACTGTAGTCTACTATGATGGAGTCCAGTATAATATGCAACATAATCACAAGAATGACTATACCATCATCTTTGCCATATAATACAACCGAATCAAGGGAGTGACTATCCCATCATATTAACAGATCCAGGACCCCACCTACACCCAAGGGTAGAGGATTATACAAAGATGTGAGTACCATATATACCCACATCATAAACACCAAAGCCTTTGTGCACGATTCTTTTTTTTTTCTGATTTACATGCTCTTTATTTTAGTTATTTATTTTTTTAACATCTTTATTGGAGTATAATTGCTTTACAATGGTGTGTTAGTTTCTGCTTTATAACAAAGTGAATCAGTTATACATATGTT
>NC_041217.1:48863909-48874659 GCF_002837175.3 Physeter macrocephalus
TCTGCATCTTTATTCCTGTCCTGCCCCTAGGTTCTTCAGAACCATTTTTTTTTTAGTTTCCATATATATGTGTTAGCATACGGTATTTGTTTTTCTCTTTCTGACTTACTTCACTCTGTATGACAGACTCTAGGTCCATCCACCTCACTACAAATAACTCAATTTCGTTTCTTTTTATGGCTGAGTAATATTCCATTGTATATATGTGCCACATCTTCTTTATCCATTCATCCAATGATGGACACTTAGGTTGCTTCCATCTCCTGGCTATTGTAAATAGAGCTGTGCACGATTCTTAAGTGTGCTTTTTTTCCCCCCTTTCATATCAAATGTAGACTATTCATTGAAATTAATGATTCTCTAGTTCTCTAGTTCTCTAGGCAGGTTAACAATCTCATCTTTATTTCAGTTAAATTAATATTAGTTTTTATGAGGCCTATGCTTCTTTTCTGTGATAGCAGCATTTTCATTTTCAATCTGCCACCCATTTTTAATAAAATAAAGGAAAACACAATATAATCATGCAAATATTGCCGAACAGATTCTGATGCCAAATAAACTGTTGATGAACATGTGACCCCACCTCATATTTATCATCAACTGATGAATGACAGTCCTGAATTTTTAAAAATTTCTGAATTAAAAAGTTACAGACCTATCCATTCTTAAATTATTTTGCTGTTGAAGAATGATCTGAACTCTAGGGAACTCCCTAGGCCTCTAAAGATGTTGTATATCCTGCCCATCATGACAATTTCCTGCCCATTTTCTTTTTTTTTTTTTTTTTCTTTGTGGTATGCGGGCCTCCCCCTGCTGTGGCCTCTCCCGTTGCGGAGGACAGGCTCCGGACGCGCAGGCCCAGCAGCCACGGCCCACGGGCCCAGCCGCTCCGCGGCACGCTGGATCCTCCCGGACCCGGGCACGAACCCGCATCCCCTGCATCGGCAGGCGGACTCTCAACCACTGCGCCACCAGGGAAGCCCGATGGAAGTAGTTTTAATGCTATTACTTTAAAAATACATAGTTATTATTGTTAGAGAAAATCCTTGCTCTAAGAGAAAAATCTTACACTAGACTATGGGATCCTCCCAGACCGGGGCGCGAACCCGGTTCCCCTGCATCGGCAGGCGGACGCGCAATCGCTGCGCCAGCAGGGAAGCCCATCCTGCCCATTTTCAATCCTGCCTTCTAATTATAGATCTTTCCAAATGCATATCTTTTAATGCCTCATAATTCTTGGTAACCTGTGCCGCTCTTATCCCTTGAACTTTTATTTATTTATTTTTATTTTGCTTTGTTTATTAGATTATGTTTTTAAACATAACACTTGAGATACTAAGTAATTTTCCGTTTTAATTTGTAGTCCTTATTAAAGTATTGTGTTCTCTTCTGTGTGCCATATCTAAAAAATTCTGGACGTGTTTTCAGTGATGGAAAGGCTAGAAAATAAGATCTTGAAGAAAACTTAGACATTAAGGTTGTTCAGTGTGAGGAACATAGTAATACAAAATATATATGAAAACACTGTCACAAACTATTTTCCCTATCCATTAAGAGGAGAAAAAAGAGAATGCGGCAGTATGTAGAATCTGAGTGAAATAGAAGTATGTAGGTTTGGGGCTTTAAAACTGTGACTCTTAGGATCTTCTTCTTTGTGAAACATCAGAAGTTAAATCTTACTTTTCCTGAGGTCAAATAAATCCTACTTGAAAACCAAAGAAGTTAATTGAATAAAGTTTCAAGTTCCATGCCCCCTTGATTATATATAATTTTCTAATCCATTATAATAATTGAGTATTATGTGGGTCTATTTTAAATAAAATCTTAATTAAAAAAATAACAGTAATAGCTGACATTCCTAACAGTTCAAACTAGGCCCAGGTATAAAAGCTCTTCCTTCCCCCACACTCCAGGAATTCTATTATTTTCTGCACATATAACTAAAATTAACAATTAGTATTTATCCTACCAGGCTCTCTATATGTGTGTGTGTGTGCGTATATGTATGTGTGTAAATAGCACATGAACATAGACAATTTTTCTGTGTTTTCAGCAGGATCAAATTATACATGTTGTAGTTCAACTTGTGTTTTTCACTTAAGAACATATTATAGGCTCTTTGTTTCTGGTAATGGTGGGCTAGGTTTTCCGAATAACCCTCCTACTGAAAACAACTAAGTGAGATAAATGTATTTTTTTAAAAAAACTGTCTTCTTAAAAGCATCAAAGAGATACTTCTAAATAATCCACAGATCAATGAAGAAATCATAAGAGAAGTTAGAACCAAATGATACTGAAAATATTATATATCAAAACTTGTATGATTTAGCTAGAGTAGAACTTGGAGTTCGAAAAATAGTACCATAGTAAAGAGCATAGAAGGAAAGAAAAAAGGATTAGAATAGGAATTAATTAAACAAATCAAACATACAGTGGAGAAAATCAACAAAGTTAAGAGTTAGTTATTTGAAAAGACATAAAATTGACAAACCTTTGGCAAGACTGATCAAGAAAAATATAATTATTATCCGGAATGGAAAAGGGTATGTTGCTATCAATGCTGCATATGGTAAAAAATACTTACAGAATATTATAAACAATTTTATGGAAACAAATTTTTAAATTAGATGAACTAGTGAAACTTTTAGGAAAATACAACTTGCTGAAAACTGACACAAGAAGAAGATCCTAATATTGTTAAAGAAAGTCAATCTGAAATTAAGAGCTTTACCTCAAATAAAAATCCAAGCCCAGAAGACTTTGCTTAAGTATTCTAGCAAACATTTAAGAAGATATAATTTCATACAATGGAACACTACTCAGCAATAAGAAAGAATGAAATTTTGCCATTTGTGGCAACATGGATGGACTTGTAGGGCCTTATGTTAAGTGAGGTAAGTCAGGCAGAGAAAGACAAATACTGTATGATGGCACTTATATGTGGAATCTAAAAAATACAACAAACTAGTGAATATAACAAAAAAGAAGCAGACTCGCAGATATAGAGAACAAACTAGCGGTTACCACTGGGGAGAGGGAAGAGGGGAGGGGCAATATAGGATTGGGGGGGAAAGGATTATTATGGGATTACTGT
This sequence comes from Physeter macrocephalus, assembly GCF_002837175.3. Lineage (NCBI taxonomy): Eukaryota > Metazoa > Chordata > Mammalia > Artiodactyla > Physeteridae > Physeter > Physeter macrocephalus. The sequence goes on from NC_041217.1 coordinate 48,867,004, forward strand.
AAGTCCCCTACATACGAACCTTCAGGTTGCGAACTTCTCAAAGATGCGAACGTGCATTCCATCAATTTCAGACGTGAGTGAAATTGCAGCTTGCCCTCCATCTCCTATTGCTGACGATCCTTCAGCTCTACCATCTCCCACCTCCTCTCCCTCCTCCAGTCAGTAACTCTTCTTGCCTGTTCACTCGATGCCAGCCCCTGTATGCCAGCTGTTGTACTGTGCTACTGTGTACTTTTCAAGGTACTGTACTGTAAGATTAATAATGTTTATTTTTTGTGTTTGTTTATTTTTATGTATTATTTGTGTGAAAAGTATTATAAACCTATTGTGGTACAGTACTGTATACCCGCTTGTGTTAGTTGGGTACCTAGGCTAACTTTGTTGGACTTACAAACAAATTGGACTTAAGAACGCTCTCTCAGAATGGAACTTGTTTGTATGCGGGGGACTTACTATATGAAATTGTGTGTGTGAAACTTTTGAAAATTGTAAAGCACTATAGAATTTAAAGAATGTTTCACTCAATTAAAAAAATTGAAAAAAGATATAATTTCAGATTACACAAATTCTTTCTGAAAAAGAAAAGAGACTGTACACATTAGCTAATTTTATAACACTGGCATCACTTCTATACCACCTGGCAACATTACATGAAAGGACAATTATAGGGCAATCTTATTCATTATCACAGATGCCAAAATCCTAAACAAATATTAGTAAATAGAATAATACATTATAACAAAATTGGGTTTATTATACCAATGCAAAGTTTGTTTAATATTTAATAATTAGTATAATTCACTATCAGTGAACTAAAGGAGCAAAACTTAAAATCATCTCAATTGTGCAAAAACCATGTTTGATAAAATTTAAGAACCATTAATAATAACTCTTAGCAAAACATGAATAGAAAAGAACTTCCTTACTCTGATAAAGGGTATCTACAGAAACCCCTCAACAAACATACTTAATGGTTAAAAGCCCCCCTTTCAGATGAGAATCAAGACTATGATGTCCACTGTTACTTCTGCTATTTCACATTATACTGGAGGTCCTAGTTAGTACAGCAAGGCAAGCAAATATTATAAGGATTGGAACGATACAAAATTTTAATAATTTGCTGATGATGTAATTGTCTGTTCAAGAAATTTTAAAAAAAACAGCAACCTTTACAGATAATGAGTTTAGCAAGGTTGATAGATACAACATCTGGAAACAAAAATCAATTGCATTTCTGTATCAACAACAAACTAAAAGTGAATTTTTAAAAAAGATAACTATTTACAATAAGATAAAAAGTAATTACCTAGGAAATAAATCTAGTAAAAGATGTACAAAACATCTAGAAAACTATAAACTTTGTTATTTTTTTATTGCACTTCACTTTATTGCATTTTGCAGATAACTGAGTTTTTTACAGATTGAAGGTTTGCGGCAACCCTGAATCAAGCAAGTCTATTGGTTCCATTCTTCCACAGCATTTGCTCACTTCATGTCTCTGTGTCACATTTTGGTAATTCTCACATTTCAAACCCTCCACCAGCAAAAAGATTACAACTTGCTAAAGGCTCAGATGATGGTTAGCATTTTTTTAGCAGTAAAATATTTTTTATTGAAGTATAGTTGATTCACTTTGCTGTACAGCAGAAATATAAAACTTTATTAAAAGAAATTAAAGAATAATTGAAAAGGGGGCTATACCGTATTTCTGGAATCAGAATATTGGTTTGTAGGATGTTAATTTTCTGTCACATTTCTCTATACATTCAATACAATCCCAGTAAAAATCTCATGAGTGTTTTATAGAGGAATTTTACAAATGGATTATAAAATTTATGTGGATTATAAAATTATACAAAGGCCCAAGTATAACCAAAATCTCTAGAAGAAATATAAATTGGTAGGACTTGCTCTATCAGCTATCAGGACTTTTTATAAAGCTATAGTAATTGAGACAAAGTGATATTGGCTTTAGAAATAGACCAATGGAACAAAGAGTCTTAAAACAGATCTGTACATATATGTACATTTTATTTTTAATAAAATTGACACTGCAGAGTGGTGGTGAAATTATGGTCTTTTCAATAAATGGTACTGGCTCAACTAGTTATTCAAATAAAAAAAAAACAGGGAAGTGATTCCTTCTTCACATGTTACACAAAAAACAATTTCATATGGATTGTAGACCTAAATGTAAATGACAAAATAATAACATGGAATATATCATATTTTTAAAATTGAAGTATAATTGATTTACAATACTGTGTTAGCTTCTGGTGTACAGCACAGTGATTCAGTTTCGTGTGTGTGTGTGTGTGTGTGTGTGTGTGTGTGTGTGTGTGTCTTTATGTGCATATTCTTTTTCACATTCTTTTCCATCATGGTTTATCACAGGATATTGAATATGGTTCTCTGTGCTATACAGTAGGTTATCCCTCCCCCCCACTCTTTCCCCTTTGGTAACCATAAATTTGTTTTCTGTGTCAGTGAGTCTGTTCCCATTTTGTAAATAAGTTCATTTGTATCACTTTTTAGATTCAGCATGTAAGTGATATTATATGATATTTGTCTTTCTCTGTCTGGCTTCACTAAGTATGATAATGTCTAGGTCTATCCATGTTGCTGCAAAGGGCATTATTTCATTCTTTTTTATGGCTGAGTAATATTCCATTGTGTATATATTCCACATTTCTTTATCCATTCATCTGTCAATGAACATTTAGCTTGCTTCCATTTCTTGGCTGTTGTAAATAGTGCTGCTGTGAACATTGGGGGTGCTTGTATCTTTTCAAATTAGAGTTTTCTCCAGATATATGCCCAGGAGTGGAATTGCTGCATCATATGGTAACTCTACTTTTAGTTTTTTAAGGAACCTACATTCTGTTCTCCATAGTGGCTTTACCAATTACATTCCCACCAACAGAGTAAGGAAGGTTCCCTTTTCTCCACACTCTCTCCAGCGTTTATTTGTAGACTTTTTGATGATGGCCATTCTGGCTGGTGTGAGGTGATACCTGATTGTAGTTTTAACGTGTATTTCTCTAATAATTAGTGATGTTGAGCAGCTTTTCATGTGCCTCTTGGTTGTCTGTATGTCTTCTTTGGAGAAATGTCTATTAAGGTCTTCTGCCCATTTTTTATTGGGTTGTTGGGTTTTTTGGTTATTGAGTTGTATGAGTTGATTGTATACTTTGGAAATTAAACCATTGTCGATCATATCGTTTGCAAATATTTTCTCCCAGTCCATAGGTTGTCTTTTCATTTTGTTTACGGTTTCCTTTGCTGTGCAAAAGCTTATAAGTTTGATTAGGTCCCATTTGTTTATTTTTGCTTTTATTTCTTTTGCCTTGGGAGACTGACCTAAGAAAACATTGGTACGATTTATGTCACAGAATGTTTTGCCTATGTTCTCTTCTAGGAGTTTTACAGTATCGTGTCTTATTAAGTCTTTAAGCCATTTTGTGTTTATTTTTGTGTATGGTGTGAGGGAGTGTTTTAACCTCATTGATTTACATGTGGCTGTCAAGCTTTCCCAAAACCACTTACTGAAGAGACTGTCTTTTCTCCATTGTATATTCTTGCCTATATCATAACGTCTTTATGGCTTTAGGATAGAGAAATAATTTTTAAATCACACAGAAAAAGCACTAACTGTAAAGAAGGAAAAAGTGATCAATTTTACTATGTTAAGGACTTCTCTTTATCAAAATACACTGCCCAGAGAGCAAAAAGGCAAGCTACATAAACCAACAAAGAAAATAATACGAGAATATATCAAGCACTCCTACAAATTAATAAGACAAAGCTCAATAGAAAAGTGGACAAAAGATTTGAATAGGCACTTCACAGAAGAAAACCAGATGGTCATATACATTTGAAGAGGTGCTTAGCCTGATTAATAATCAAGGAAACCCAAATTAAAACTATAAGATATCTCCGTACAACCTCTAGGTTGGCTGAAATTTAAAATCTGATGAAACCAAAGTTGTCAAGAGTATAAGAGCAATGGGAGTTCTTACATTGCTAGTAGGAGTGAAAATTCATACAGTTTCTTTAGAAAAACAATTTGGCATTATCTAGTAAAACTGAAAATAATGCTAACCCAGTAGAAATACATATTTATGTACATGATGATACATGTACAAAAATAAAAAACATCCATAATAGTCTTCAAATGGATACAACCTGGAAAAAAATCAATAAATTGGGATTTTTAAAAAGTATGGTAGTCATGCAATAGAATACAGCAATGAAAATGAAAAAACTATAGTGACACACAACAATATTAATGAATCTTAAAAATATAATCTTGAGCAAAAGAAAACAAATTCAAAAATACATATGTTGTGTTATACCATTTATATAAAATTCAAGAAAGGGAAAAACAAAACTGTGTATTGGAGAATACACATTTGGGTGTTAAAACTGTAAATAGACACAAAGAATGTTTAGCACAGAAGGCAGGATTGTGGTTATCCATTGGGTAGGGGGAATTGGGATCACATGGAGTATTTGGGGACTTATGGGTTGCTGGCACTGTTCTGATTTTTGCTTTGGTGGTATTAGGTAATTCATTAAACTCTACACTTAAATTGTATGCTATTTTAATATTTCAAATAAAAATAATATGTTGAAGACATCTTTTCATTTCATTATATTTACAACTGTAGATCCTTAAAGGCTGCATATTATTCCATTGCAGATTTATCTATTCCCCTACTTAGGAACACTTATTGTTTAGTTTTTGCCATTACCAACTTTTTATTAAACAACTTTGTACATATATCTATGTTCAATTGCTTGTGCTGATATTTCTGTAGGATTGGTTCCTAGAAATAGAATCAAAGGTAGTTTACATTTCGTACTTGATAGATACTGTTAACTAGCCTTGCAAATTTGTGCAAGATGTCTTTTTCTTTCCTATTTGAAGCTTTTAATTTTTATGTTTTTATTTTCTTTCTTTCTTTCTTTATTTAAAAAAAAATTTTTTTTTTTAATGGCTTGATACAAGAGAAGTTTATTTACCTTTTACATCCAAACAATGGTGTATTGTATCAATGTTGACCCCAGTTGTGGTTATTTTACTATACTTTTGCAAGATGTACCATTGGGGAAAACTGAGTGAAGGATACAGTTTTCTTGGGAGATCTCTTTGTATTATTCCTTCTGACTGTATGCAAATCTATCATTGTCATAAAATTAAAACTTAATTTAAATGGAGATATGTACGTGGGTGGTCTTCATGGGCCAGGCCTTGGAGAGGAGCAAGTCACGACTGCTCACATCCCATTGGCTAGAACTTCGTTACCTGGCCATACCTAACCACCTGGGGTTTTCATTTATTTATTTATTTATTTATTTATTTATTTTATTTGTAAAATTCTTTTATACAGCAGGTTCTTATTAGTTATCTAGTTTATACATATTAGTGTATATATGTCAATCCCAATCTCCCAATTCATCCCACCACCCCCTGTTTTCCCCCCTTGGTGTCTAGACGTTTGTTGTCTACATCTGTATCTCTATTTTCTGCCCTGCAAACCGGTTCATCTATACCATTTTTCTAGATTCCACATATATGCATTAATATACGATATATGTTTTTCTCTTGATGACTTACTTCACTCTGTATGACAGTCTCTAGGTCCATCCACATCTCTACAAATGACCCAATTTCATTCCTTTTTATGGCTGAGTAATATTCCATTGTGTATATATACCACATCTTCTTGATCCATTCATCTGTTGATGGGCATTTAGCTTGCTTCCATGACTTGGCTTTTGTAAATAGTGCTGCAGTGAACACTGGGGTGCTGTGTCTTTTTTTTTTTTTTTTTTTTTTGCGGTATGCGGATCTCTCACTGTTGTGGCCTCTCCCATTGCGGAGCAGAGGCTCCGTACGCGCAGGCTCAGCGGCCATGGCTCACGGGCCTATCCACTCCGCGGCATGTGGGATCTTCCCGGACCGGGGCACGAACCCGTATCCCCTGCATCGGCAGGCAGACTCTCAACCACTGCACCACCAGGGAAGCCCTACCGTGTCTTTTTGAATTATGGTTTTCTCTGGGTGTATGTCCAGTAGTGGGATTGCCGGGTTATATGGTAATTCTATTTTTAGTTTTTTTAAGGAACCTCCATACTGTTCTCCATAGTGACTGTATCAATTTACATATTTAGGTCCTCTGCTCATTTTTGGATTGGGTTGTTTGTTTTTTTAATATTCAGCTGCATGAGCTGTTTATATATTTTGGAGATTCATACTTTGTCCATTGATTCGTTTGCAAATATTTTCTCCCATTCTGAGGGTTGTCTTTTCGTCTTGTTTGTAGTTTCCTTTGCTTTGCAAAAGCCTTGAGGTTTCATTAGGTTCCATATGTTTATTTTTGTTTTTATTTCCATTACTCTAGGAGGTGGATCAAAAAAGATCTTGCTGTGATTTCTCCTTTGCATAGATCAGTTGACTGTAGGTGCGTGGGTTTATCTCTGGGTTTTCTATCCTGTTCCATTGATCTATATTTCTGTTTTTGTGCCGGTACCATATTGTCTTGATTACTGTAGCTTTGTAGTATATAGTCTGAAGTTTTTCCTCCAGCTCCGTTTTTTTCCCCTCAAGGTTGCTTTGGCCGTTTGGGGTCTTTTGTGTCTTCGTACAAATTTTAAGATTTTTTGTTCTAGTTCTGTAAAAAATGCCATTGGTAATATGATAGGGATTGATTGCATTGAATCTGTAGATTGCTTTAGGTAGTATAGTCATTTTCATCAATCAATTTCATATTGATTCTTCCAATCCAAAAACATGGTATACCTCTCCATCTGTTTGTGTCATCTTTGATTTCTTTCATCAGTGTCTTATAGTTTTCTGAGTATAAATCTTTTACCTCCTTTGGTAGGTTTATTCCTAGGTATTTTATTCTTTTTGTTTGAATTGTGAATGGGATTCTTTCCTTAATTTCTCTTTCTGATCTTTCATTGTTAGTGTATAGGAATGCAGCAGATTTCTGTGCATTAATTTTGTATCCTGCAACTTTACCAAATTCATTGATTAGCTCTAGTAGTTTTCTGGTGGCATCTTTAGGATTCTCTATGTATAGTATCATGTCATCTGTAAACAGTGACAGTTTTACTTCTTCTTTTCCAATTTGTATTCCTTTTATTCCTTTTCCTTCTCTGATTGCCCTGGCTAGGATTTCCAAAACTATGTTGAATAATAGTTGCGAGAGTGGACATCCTTGTTCCTGATCTTAGAGCAAATGCATTCAGTTTTTCACCACTGAGCATGATGTTTGCTGTGGGTTTGTCATATATGGCCTTTATTATCTTGAGGTAGGTTCCCTCTATGCCCACTTTCTGGAGAGTTTTTATCATAAATCGGTGTTGAATTTTGTCAAAAGCTTTTTCTGCATCTATTGAGATGATCCTATGGTTTTTATTCTTTAGTTTGTTGATATGGTGTATCACATGGATTGATTTGCGTATATTGAAGAATCCTTGAATCCCTGGGATAATACCCACTTAATCTTGGTGTATGATCCTTTTAATGTGTTGTTGGATTCAGTTTGCTAGTATTTTGTTGAGGATTTTTACATCTTTACTCATCAGTGATACTGGTCTGTGATTTTCTTTTTTTGTAGTATCTTTGTCTGGTTTTGGTATCAG
>NC_041217.1:48874848-48918897 GCF_002837175.3 Physeter macrocephalus
GAAGGATGGGTGTTAGCTCTTCTCTAAATGTTTGATAGAATTCACCTGTGAAGCCATCTGGTCCTAGACTTGACTTTGTTGGAAGATTTTTAATCACAGTTTCAATTTCAGTACTTGTGATTGGTCTGTTCATATTTTCTGTTTCTTCCTGGTTCAGTCTTGGAAGGTTATACCTTTCTAAGAATTGATCCATTTCTTCCAGGTTGTCCATTTTATTGGCCTAGAGTGGCTTTTAGTAGCCTCTTATGATGGTTTGTATTTCTGTGGTGTCTGTGTAACTTCTCCTTTTTCATTTCTAATGTTATTGATTTGAATCCTCTCCCTATTTTTCTTGATGATTCTGGCTAAAGTTTGTCAGTTTTATCTTCTCAAAGAACCAGCTTTTAGTTTCATTGATCTTTGCTATTTTTTTCTTTGTTTCTATTTCATTTATTTCTCTCTGATCGTTATGATTTCTTTCCTTCTACTAACTTTGGGTTTTGTTTGTTCTTCTTTCTCTAGTTCCTCTAGGTGTAAGGTTAGATTGTTTATTTGAGATTTTTCTTGTTTCTTGAGGTAGGCCTGTATTGCTATAAACTTCCCTCTTAGAACTGCTTTTGTTGCATCCCATAGGTTTTGGACCATCGTGTTTTCATTGCCATTTGTCTCTAGGTATTTTTTAATTTCTTCTTGATTTCTTCAATGATCTCTTGGTTATTTAGTAGCGTATTATTTTGCTTCCATGTTTTTTTTTTTACGTTTTTTTCCATGTAATTGATTTCTAATCTCATTGCATTGTGATGAGAAAAGATGCTTGATATGATTTCAGTTTTCTTAAATTTACCAAGGCTTGATTTGTGACCCAAGATGTGATCTATCCTGGTGAACGTTCTGTGTGCACTTGAGAAGAAAGTGTAATCTGCTGTTTTCAGATGAAATGTCCTATAAATATCAATTAAATCTATCTGGTCTGTTGTATCACTTAAAGCTTGTGTTTCCTTATTAATTTTCTGTCTGGATGATCTGTCCATTGGTTAAGTGAGGTGTTAATGTCCCCCACTGTTATTGTGTTACTGTCACTTTCCTCTTTTATAGCTGTTAGCTTTTGCCTGTGTATTGAGGTGCTCCTATGTTGGGTGGATATATATTTATAATTGTTATATCTTTTTCTTGGATTGATTCCTTGATCATTATGTAGTGTCCTTCCTTGTCTCTTAGAAAGGAAAATTCTATGGCTATATATGTTAATGCTTTGGTAAAATTATTTTTCTCTCTTGCTTATTTTTCTATTAAGTTGTTATGCTCTTTCTGTTAATATGGAGGAGTTCTTTTTATGTTCTTTTTTTTTTCTTTTTATGTTCTTGATAGTCACCCTTAACAGTTTTGTGTATTGTGAATATATTCTCAATTTGTAGCTAGTCCTTTCACTTTCTTTTTTTAAGGTGATTGGATGGACAAGTTCATAATTTTGTAAAGACAAACCTATCAATGTTTTATAGTCAGTATTTCTTGTTTCTTGTTACAAAATTATTTCCTACCCCAAGGTCTCAAGATATTTTTTATTAAGAGTTTTAAATTTTTGTTCTTGACATTTAGCCTTACTCCACCAGGAGTTGGTTTTTATATGTTTACACTTTTTTCATGTTGAAACTTTTTCCTGCCATATTTTTGAATAGTCTTTCTTTTCCCTCATGGATTTTTTTTTTTTTTTTTTGCGCTACGCGGGCCTCTCACTGCTGTGGCCTTTCCCGTTGCGGAGCACAGGCTCCAGACGCGAAGGCTCAGCGGCCATGGCTCACGGGCCCAGCCGCTCCGCGGCATGTGGGATCCTCCCGGACCGGGGCACGAACCCGTGTCCCCTGCATCGGCAAGCGGACTCTCAACCACTGCGCCACCAGGGAAGCCCCCTCCCTCATGGATTTAACAGCACCCCTATCTGTCATATGTAAAGTTTCCTATTTTTCTGCAAATGTCTTAAATTTTTCTTATTAAGCTTATCCCTACTTTATAGTTTCCTTCTTCTTTTTTTGAATGGGATCTTTTATCCCTTTAATTTTTCTAATTGGCAGTTCTGATGTATAAGGAAACTCTCAATTACTGTATATTTATCTTTATTCTAATCATCTTACTGAATCCTTTTATTGTTTTTCAGTTGATTGTCTTGTCCCCTGTTGCCATCCTCACTTAGGGATACATCTTATTTTCTGCGTATACTTATGATTTTGTTTCTTTCTTTTTGATATTTATATTCCTTATTGCTTGTCTTGTCGTAACCACATTGGCTAGAACCTCTTAGCAGTAACATATAATAGACCCTGGCAAGCCTACATCCTGTTAAAAAAGTGCTGATTATAGATATCTTTATGTTGATCCTAACCTTAAAAATAATGTTTTTAATGTTTTAAGTTTGTATATAATAGAACTACTGGTTTCTATATCCTTTTTTAAGTTAAGAAAGTTCCAGTCTATTCCAAATACTCTAAGATTACTTTCAGATGGAGTACTGGATATTATCACTTGCCTTTTCAGTATCTCTTGATGTGATCATTTGGTTTTTATCTTTTAATCTATCATAATAGTATATTAAAATGTTTATTTATTTCTCCCAAGTCACAGATATAAAGCCAGGAAGACTAAATCTGGTAGGTCATTGGTAATATAAATATTGTCCTTTCTAGTATTCTCAAAACCCCTTTGAATATTTAAGTATTTGTTATCCAGCATACTGACCTTGTGATTATCCTTTTACTCTGCTTATCTAATTTTATTTTATGAAACATCACTAATGAATTTCCCAAGAGATTTAAAGTTTTGTTATTTTTAAATTATCTGCAGAAAAACCTGGGGATCTTTCTTCATGCTGACTAAATACATCACTGCTGAAACATAAGGATACATTTAAGGAAAGCAAGGCAGTGACTTATTACCATAGATTCCACACCAAAGCCAAATGATGTTATCTTTCGGTGAACTGTGAATGATTATCTTATAAATGGCTGTAGGACTTTGACAATCCTTTGACTGTGTTACTGTTGTTGAATTAAGTTCTTTTATCTATGGCAGTTTCTTCTGCCCCAAACCTCAAGATATTTTCAGTATAAGAGACCTTAATAAAATAGAGAAAACAAGAAAAGAGATTTGTGTTTATAATTTTGTAATATTTTTCTGACAGCCCACAAATTGTACAAGCTTCAGGCCCCTCAGCCCCTAAGTCTGCCTCTGTGTGTAAGCCAAGAGGAGCAGGAATGGGTGTTGTTTTCTCCAGTCCTAGCCCCCACCTATACTGTAAGTGCTAGAAAGCTGATCTCTAATAATATGGTGGGGAACCAATAGTTTTTTGGTTACTTTCAGTAATTAAAAATGCCCCTCCCACCACCCTAACTTGAGTGGGAGATGCCCAGCTGATTCTTTCAGTCCTTCCACCCCCTCCCTTCCTTTTCTGGTTCTAACTCCTCTGATGTTGGAGCTGGGAAAGGGGATTAAGAAAAGGGACACAAGTTTTTACTTAGCTGAACATACAATTACAAGGCTATAGGCTGCTCCACTGCTGCATCTTGGTCAGTGTATTATTTTGCTAAGGCTGCTGTAAATAATTACTACAAACTGGGTTGCTTAAACAACAAAAATGTATTGTCTCATGGTTCTGGAGGCTGGAAGTCCAAGATTAAGGTGTCAGCAGGGTTGCTTCCTTCTGAGGACTGTGAGAGATATGTTATTCCTTGCCTGGTTTGCTGACAATCTTTGACATTCCTTCACTTGCAGAAGCATTACCCCAATCTCTGCCTTCATCTTCATATGGCATTATCTCTGTATGCATGCTTCTGTGTCCTAATTTCTCAATTTTATAAGGATATCAGCAATATTGGATTAAGGTCCAGTCTAATGATCTCATGTTAACCAGGTATGTCAGCAGTGGCCCTATTTCCAAATAACGTCCTGTCCTAAAGTACTGGTAGTTAAGACTTCAGTCTATGAATTTTTAGGAGACAAAATTCGAACCATGTTTTTTATCCTCCTCTTCTTCCCCCGCCTTTCTCCAGCAGGTCTACTGCCTCAGCTCTCTAACCTAGAATGAATTACTAGTCAGATACACCCAGTCTTTATAAGTGATTCTTTTGGTGTGTCTTTATTAGGTTGGCGGGGAGGAGATAGATAGGCAGGGAAAGCACTCCTTTCTAGACCAGCACTGACATTTTGGAAGATAATCTTTGAATCCTCTTTGCCCTGCTTGTAAAGACTGAGAACTTGAAGAAGCAGAGAGGCCACCTCCCAATAACCCAGAGGAGGTATCTGGCCCCAGTTGTTTTCCACTTTCTTTGAAATGTGGGGATACTTAATCCACTTTGGGTTTATTTTAAATGTGGGAGGCAATAGGAAATAACCTACTCAATGTTCTTTTTCGAATAGAGGGAGGGGAAGAATCATTTCAGTCTGTGCACAAACTAAGTAGGGGAGTGGATTGTTCAGGCAATTGTAACCTAAAATTCCTTCAAATAATAAAGTACTATCCCCTTACCCTTTTTTTGGTTGTACTTTTTTTTTCTTTCTTCTTTTTTTTTTTAATGTACTGTTCATTAAGGATCAGCTTACTTTATTTTATTTTATTTTTTTTTTGTGGTTTGCGGGCCTCCCTCTGCTGTGGCCTCTCCCGTTGCGGAGCACAGGCTCCGGACGCGCAAGCCCAGCGGCCATGGCTCACGGGCCCAGCCGCTCCGCGGCATGTCGGATCTTCCCAGACCGGGGCGCGAACCCAGTTCCCCTGCATCGGCAGGCGGACACGCAACCACTGCGCCACCAGGGAAGCCCAAGGATCAGCTTACTTTAAATGAGAAAGACCTTAAGGATACTTTGTCTCTTTAAATCTGGGTGGTAAGTGTAGATCATCAGAGAAGTATAGACCATGAGCTTCTTGAGAACAAGTTCTTTTTCTGATTCATCTTTAGATGCCAGAGTTGTATGTGTTCCATTTTTGTATGAATAACCTTCCCGGATAGATAATAGTAAAGAAGTTCTGCCTTTTAAACTCATTTAATATCAAATGGAGCACGTTTTGCATATCTGTTGATGCAACTGTTTTGTTCCAATTCATTCTTATACAAAAGCCCGATTTGCAACATATTCAAATATTAACCAAAAGGAAAATAAATAGGTGACTGCAGTGTTTGTTTTTTGAGCATGTCTATGTATGGTGATTTAACAATCCAAGTGAAAATAAATTTATTAAAATTTTTGATAGTTACTGTTTTTAATGTAAAAAACTAGATGTGAAACCACTTGATTTTTTTTTTAAATTTTATTTATTTTTTGGCTGCATTGGGCCTTCATTGCTGTGTGCAGTCTTTCTTTAGTTGTGGCGAGCGGGAGCTACTCTTTGTTGTGGTGTGTGGGCTTCTCATTGTGGTGGCTTCTCTTGTTGCAGAACACAGGCTGTAGGCGTGCAGGCTTCAGTAGCTGCAGCATGCAGGCTCAGTAGTTGCGGTGCGTGGGCTCAGTAGTTGTGGCTCACAGGCTCTAGAGCACAGGCTCAGTAGTTGTGGCGCACGGGCTTAGTTGCTTCGTGGCATGTGGGATCTCCCCAGACCAGGGGTTGAACCCGTGTCCCCTTCATTGGCAGGCAGATTCTTAACCACTGTGCCACCAGGGAAATACGAATCCACTTGATTTTTTGAGTTGCCAAAACATTTCTGTAATAATATATACATTCATTGTCATAATAATCATTATGTATCCATAATCTTTAGTACCCATTAATTTTTATTAGGTACCACATGTCCAAAGTTAGGTTTTCTCTTAAATCCACCAAACATTATATATTTTTCCTCCAAGCATGTTACATTCCCTAACTTGAAAAAATTACTTAAAATGATGAATAAAAATTGACATGGTTTCCATTGTAAAATTAGCAGTAACAAATCTGTCAAGCACAGCATCAAACAGCTTCATTAAAATGCCTATAGGGTCAAACAACCATGTCACATATCCTGATCCGGCATGGAAAAATATTTTTATTTATTCATTCACTTAACAAATATTGAGTACTTACCCTGGGCCAAGCATTGCACTAACTTTCCTTTTGTTAAGAGATACTTGTGAAAAAACAATCAGGTTATCAGAATCACTTATTGGTAGAAAGGAATAAAACAAATGTCTGTACTCTATGAAATCCAAGTTGATCTTTTCATACCTTCACTTTAGAAACTATGGGATTTGCCTTCCTGATTTTGTTGGGATCTTTAGATTCCTACACAACTTATTTACCCTTGTTGTACTATCTCAGATCATTGAGCAATGAAAATAATTTTGCTTCCCACTTAATGACTGTTCACCTTTCAAACTTTTCCCAAAATGTCTAAAAATTTTATGGGAAAAAAAACTCTAATATGGAATGTGGTAAAGAGGGTCAGCTCTGGAATAGGAATATGTAAGTCCTGGCACCACCCACCTCCAACCCCTTATTGGCTATATGACTTTGTCACTTCTCTAAGCCTTAGTTTTCTTTAAACCTTAGTTTCCCCAGATATAAAATGGGGGAAATATTACTACCACACAGGGTTGTTATGAGGAGTAAATGAGGTTAAACGTGTTGACTGAAAAAAAAACCCACAATATGAGAGTTGTGAGTTGTTTTATTTGGAGCAAAATGAGGACTATAGCCCGGGAGACAGCATCTCAAGATAGCTCTGAGGAACTGCACTGAAGAGGTTGTGGGGGGGAGGATCAGTATATATGTGATTTTGGTGAAGGGAGACACATGCAGTCAAGCACACATTTTTGCAGAAGGTTGCTGCTAGTCTTGTGAAGGTTGCTGCTAGTCTTGTGAAGGTTACTGCTAGTCATGAGGAGCAGATATCTCTGTTAAGGATTTTAGTGCTTTTTTTAGATATGAGAAGATGAAAGAATTGGGGCTCATAAAATCTTATCCTGAGAATATCTAACTATGTGAAGGCCTGTTCTGCCAGTTTTTCCCAGAGCACAGAGTGCCTCATTCCTGATATCCACCCTGAACTCCTTTCAGTGTGTGTTGAAGGTCAGCAGCCAGCTGCAGTGGCTAGTGACTTAATTCTTGTAGAGGCAGATGGCAAGTGCCGATTTTCAGTTGACACATATAAAGCACTTCATGTACTACCCTTGTAAGTGCACAATATATTTGATCTTTTATTATTCACAACAAATGTTCAAACTATTGGTTCTAGAGACATTAAAGAAGATATTTTCAGTTTACTTGCATAGCAGTGATAATCTTAGATGTGTAGGTTTATCCATCCATCTACCCACTCACTCAATAAATATTGAGGGTCTGTTTGCTTGATATTGTGTTAGATACTAAATACAAGACTCCAAGAATTGCTTTGAGTACAATTTGTTGCAAAGTTTAACTTTTTATTTTAAAGAAAAATCATTTAAGAATAATTATACACAAGGAGAAACACGCCAAGACACATAATAATCAAACTGTCAAAAATTAAATACAAAGAAAACATATTAAAAGCAGCAAGGGAAAAACAACAAATAACACACAAGGGAATCCCCATAAGGTTAACAGCTGATCTTTCAGCAGAAACTCTGCAAGCCAGAAGGGAGTGGCAGGACATATTTAAAGTGATGAAGGAAAAAAACCTACAACCAAGATTACTCTACCCAGCAAGGATCTCATTCAGATTTGATGGAGAAATTAAAACCTTTACAGACAAGCAAAAGCTGAGAGAGTTCAGCACCACCAAACCAGCTTTACAACAAATGCTAAAGGAACTTCTCTAGGCAAGAAACACAAGAGAAGGAAAAGACCTACAAGAACAACCCGAAACAATTCAGTAAATGGTAATAGAACCATACATATCGATAATTACCTTAAATGTAAATGGATTAAATGCTCCCACCAAAAGACACAGACTGGCTGAATGGAAACAAAAACAAGACCCATATATATGCTGTCTACAAGAGACCCACTTCAGACCTAGGGACACATACAGACTGAAAGTGAGGGGATGGAAAAAGATATTCCATGCAAATGGAAATCAGAAGAAAGCTGGAGTAGCAATTCTCATATCAGACAAAATAGACTTTAAAGTAAAAACTATAACAAGAGACAAAGAAGGACACTATATAATGATCAAGGGATCGATCCATGAAGAAGATATAACAATTGTAAATATTTATGCACCCAACATAGGAGCACCTCAATACATAAGGCAAATACTAACAGCCATAAAAGGGGAAATCGACAGTAACACAATCATAGTAGGGGACTTTAACACCCCACTTTCACCAATGGACAGATCATCCAAAATGAAAATAAATAAGGAAACACAAGCTTTAAATGATACGCACGAACCCGTGTCGCCTGCATTGGCAGGCGGACTCTCAACCACTGCACCACCAGGGAAGCCCTGACACGTTACTTTTAAGCTTCTGTTTCATAATAGTGTTACTACCTTTTTATTTTTTTTTAAACTGCTTTACATTTTGATACCACTTTTCACTGGAGGATATCAAGCACCTTCTATTACATGTTTTAAATAATCATACAATAGGAATGCTTTAATGCTGACTATATTGGTTTTTCCCTCTTCCTAAAAACCTTGCAACCCTTTACTCAAAAGTCAATCTTGCAGAGGTGCCCTCCCTGGCTACCCTCTAAAATTGTAGACCTCTCCAATATTAGCTATCCCTGTTCCTTGCTTTACTCTTCTTCTTGGCATTATTCACCATCTAACACAATATATATTTTACCTTTTAACCTTGTGTATTGTTTATCTCTTCCCCCTAGAATATAAACTCCATGAGGGCAGAGATTTTGCCTCTTTCATTCACAGCTGAATCTGAGGGCTTAGAACAGTTCTTGGCACTTACTAATCACTAATGTTGTCAGATAAGTGAATCTGAAAGCATAAGTACAGGCAGCTATAAGAAAAATCAGGAATATTAAGTAATTGAAGAGAGAGCTACATGTTTTATACTCTTTATTCAAATAAAAATTGTTTCCTGGGCTTCCCAGGTGGCACAGTGGTTGGGGGTCCGCCTGTCGATGAGGGGGACGCAGGTTCGTGCCCCGGTCCTGGAGGATCCCACATGCAGCGGAGCGGCTGGGCCCGTGAGCCATGGCCGCTGAGCCTAAGCGTCCGGAGCCTGTGCTCTGCAGCGGGAGAGGCCGCAGCGGTGAGAGTCTTGCGTACCGCAAAAAAAAAAAAAAAAAAAATTGTTTCCTATAGGACCATGAGATTAAGGAAGTGGGAGGAAAGAAATGACTTGTGTTTAATATCTTGAGAGTAAAATAATAAAGACAATTATTCAGTTCTTAAAATGAAAATAAAACTTTTTTAACCCAGGCAAATAATTCTTTTACTTTTTTACAATCATAAGGACCTGGCAGAGATCTACACATATATTAATTACTTAAAAAATATTGACTGAATTGACAGTGTGGGCCTAAATCAGGAGTCAGTAAACTACACCCCACAGCATTTTTTTTTTTTTGTAAATAAAGTTATATTGGAATACAGCCATGCGCATTCATCGACATATTGTCTATGACTGCTTTTGGGCCCTAATAGTAGAGTTCAAATAGTTGTGAAAGAGACTGTATGGGCCACAAAGCCTAAAATGTTTACTGTCTGACCCTCTATGAGAGAAGTTAGCTAACACCTGCCTAAATTAGTCCTTGTAGGATATAGATTATTATAGTAAGGAACCTTGGCCAGATATTGAGAAGTTCAAATTTCTCTTCTTTGACTACCTATGTTACCTTGAACAAGTTTAAGTTTTATGATCTTTGGTTTCTTCATTTGTAAAATGAAGATAATACCCACCTTAAATTGTTGTTTAAGAATTTTAAATGAGATATTATATGTAAAGCACTTAGTGAAGTGACCAGAAAATACTTTAGTAAGTTGTAGCCCAGTAAGTGGCGTGTGCATGTTCACGCATGTGCGCACACACACCCGGAAACATAAATGCCCTCAAGTAGAAACTCTTTCAATCACATTTTCCAGGTACTTTCAATATTATTAGGAAAATAATGAATAAAATAAATTCAACAAATGTTGATTAAGTCCTTACAACACTTCAGGCACACAATAAACCACCAAAACCTACAGGATTTAGTCATTTGTTGAAAAGATTATAATCAAGCATTGTTTCTTAACTGTGAGTCCTACTCACAGTGTTTCAGTGCCTTTGATTCATATTTTAGCAAAATGTACAGTCCACTGTAAAAATTGTTACATTATCAGGTAAGTTTCATTGCTTTATCTGTAAGGAAAATTTTACATAAGGAGGACTAATACATACTTTTATGAAGATGAGGGTCATATCAATCTACCTGCACTGGTCTCCTGACTATTACTGCTTCTAGGCCTCTTTATTGGTTTTTCCCTCTTCCTAAAAACCTAGCAACCCTTTACTCAAAAGTCAGTCTCTCAGAGATGCCCTCCTTGGCTACCCTCTAAAATTGTAGGCCTCTCCAACATTACCTATCCCTATTCCTTTCAGGAATGTATGGGATTCTTTTGTTGTAATCTATCTTTGGTCTAGAGAATCACAATCTTACTTTCAGTAATATATCATTCAATTAACATTTATTAATCCACTATATACTAGGCATTAAAGTTTTTTTTAATTAGTAGAACACACTTTTGCCTTCTAAATGTATAGTGGAGGAAATAACTACCTAAACAAATAATTTCAGTAAAGTACTAGGAGCAATAACAGTGCAAGTGTGGATGAGAAAGCTATTAACTCTGCATTAAAGTATCAGGGAAGACCTGGAGGTGATATTTGAGCTGAGCCTCACTGGATCAGTTTGATGTTGTCAAGTACATATGGTTGAATGATACCTCGCAGAGGAGGTACCAAAATCAATCAACAAAAATTTTTGAGCACCTACTGTGTGCCAGATAATGCTCGTACTGGAGAAATACCAATGAACAAAGCAGGTAAATTTTTCCTGCTCTTGTGTAGATTACTTTAAGTGGAACATGCAAAGGCATGGGAGTGAGGTAAAAAGTAAGGGGTTGAGCCAAGGAGCGTTTGGGGGCCCCTACCAAGAAAAAAACAGGAGCCATATCACACCAGAAAGTTGGAACTCAATGCTCTAGGCCAGTGGTTTCAACCTGGGAGCTCCAGAGATACTGATGCATTATAAAGTTATTACAAAGGGATTATCAATCCATGCTTAGATGCTAAACAAGCAAGACATTTCAATAAAATGTCTTCTATAAGTATTTATCACTACTTTTCAATTTATGTAGTTATTTTGAGTAATAAAATATAGATTTATTTAAACATATGAGTTCATAATACCCTTTTTTTTTTTACATTTTCTATTTTCTCAATCAATTGGTACTATTGCTATAACGACTTTTAAGTCACTGTCTGTCAAAATGACTAATTTTAAAAAGAGATCGTAAAATATCCAACCTGAGATCTCCTGCCAATGTGGAAGCTGTTGAAGCTTTTAGAGCAGCCAACCAAAACTTCAGTAAATACTAAGTGCACTCCCAGGCACTGCTCTCGCCACCAGGGTTACAAAGCTGTGTCCTCAGGGAACTTAAAAAGTGAACAAGAGTCCAGAAGAAGAATAACGAAGTAAACATGGAGAGGAGGGTATGGATTCACCATATATTGAGATAGTACCCTTAAGCAGTAAGAATTCACTCTGAAGGCAGATTTCTAGAATAGAAAGAAAAAGTAGATTATTGGGAAAAGAGCTAATTTTTTGCTAATGCAGGGGAAAACTCTATCTTTTCAAGAGAGTTTTTTTTTTCCTCATAGTAACAAACCCAATCAATCTCCAGAGAACAGGGATATGAGGTCTCTCAAAATACCTCTTCTGCTTGATTTTTCTCTGCCTATTAATAAGGTATAAGCCTGTGAAATAATCCTAAATCAAACCATGTAAATACGTAATGTAAATCAGATTTAAAAATCCATCTGGATCTGACTCCTTCACAATGACATTGTTAAGTGTGACAGGAGTTGAAGGACAGTTGTTTGCTCCATTAATGGATCTTTGAATCTTCAGCCCAACAAGCTCACTTCTCTTACTTCTTTCAGATTTCAGCCTTCTTTCCTTTACACACACACACACACACACACACCCTTTCCTTTCTCGCTAAGAAAGACAAAGCTATTGACTACAAGCCCAGAGTTGCCCCCAAGTTCCGACCACCGGCTCGAATTCTTATGAAGTGGACTTGTAATATCCTTAATGTTGCTGTTGGCAGTCAGTTACAGATTCCATTATTGTCGATCAATGCAGTCGCCATGCGAGGTGGGGGGAGGGATGGAGGAGGAGCAGAAGAAAGGAGGGATGAGAGCTTCCTATTCACAGATTTATCAACCTGCCTTTGCTCACAGGAAATCTTCATAAAGGGGGCTGGGATGCTGTTGAAACAGCTAAAGCAGGAAGGGGTTGGGGGCTGCAGTTCTTTCCGGCTGACTGAAAGGAAATTTGAAAACCTTTCTTCTCAGAACAAAACAAAATGCTAAAATTGTTCTTTTGCCTTTGTTTTTGTTTGATGATATGATTTACTTAACTGATTAGCTATTGTGCTGTCTGGTTATCTAAGCTGCTTCAGTGTAGGAACCTGTTTCTTTCTCTTTGAGTATCTTTATTCTTTATTTTCCTTTGCTGTCTCCTGACATTGAACACAAATCATTATTCAGTTTTTTGCTGGCTTTTCTTTCAGGCTAAAGCTTAACACCAAGAGACTGAAGGACAAATCTCTCTTTCCTTCTCTTCTATCACCCTGTTTTAACCCTCTCTATTTCCTTCCCCCTTCCCCCCAACCCCCCGTATTAGATTGGTGTCACAGAGGCAGAATTCAGAGTAGAGGGAGGATCACATTTTCTCTCTCATTATTACAGCCTAGCCAGCAATTTTAGTATTAGACCCCCAAGAATTTAGTCTCTCTATCTTTCTTTTCCCGCTCCATCATTCAGTAATTGTGCTCTGTATGGAAAAGTTTTCTGGCTGGAGAATGAGTCTCCTTTCCCCCGGTGATGTGGCCGAGTGGTTGGATAGTAGCACGGAAGAGGAGAAGAGCCTTCTGTCGTTTCTGGGTACGGTAGGGCTCTGCTTGTTCTTTTAACCCTTTGTTGTCTGAACTTCTCTTACTTTGGGGAGTAGGACCCTAAATTTTCTAAAATCCACTTCTGTATTTTGAAAAGGGGGAAGAGGAATTAACAGAATATGTTTAAGTTGTTTGCTTTTCAAGTTTTGTTTATGTCTGTAGAAATAGTGCCATCAACATTGGCTATGAGAAATAACAGTCAGTTTGCTTGGCTTTAACAAAGAGTGCCAGCTCCATGCAAGGCTTACCATGTCATCTGGTCAGCTGTTCGTGGTATGTAGAGAACTTCTACTAGCCAAAATGTATTATTGTTTTACTATACCTTTCAATACAGTGATGATGGGACTTGCCGCGTGAGAGTGGGAGGAGGCTTTGTGTGCAAGAAAAGCCAACATATGGATTGAGAAGTAGCTTTTATGCAAGGTTTAAAATATTTGGAATGTTCATATATAAGATTTCGACTGAGTACATAAGATAGGACACATGGACCAGCTATTACTTTAACTTTCCATTTACGGGTGCTTTCAAATAAATTTCTAAGTAAAGCAATTATTGGTTATGGAATTATTGATATAATAAACAAATTCCTAGGAAAGTTAGGTTGTAAATTCAATTGTATCTTAAGTTAATAGGAGAGCTTGATACTTATAAAAATCCTACTTGTGAATACTTTTGTTAGATTAATAATTGCCTTCAAATTTATCATTTTTATAAATTTGATTTATCTTATATTTCCTTAAATATAAGTATACCTTTATTATAAATGAGCAGAATTTATGGTGTTCTAATTTATTCCTCATAAATATTCCCTATGACCTACGAAAAGTCTTCTGCCATTCCAAAAGATATCTCTGTCTTATTTTACTTTCTTTTATTATATTTAGCATATAAGTTTCTGTTTTATTAATTCAATTATGTTTTCAATTTTAACATTCCATAAATGATTTCTTTTTTTATGCAGTTTAGATGTAAAGAGTCATCCTAATCAGGTTTTTTTTAAATTCTATAAAGACTCAGATACATATATTTAGATATTAATCCTATTCTTAATTTGTTTATCATAGCTTTGCTTATCTTGGGCATTTGGTGACTTTAAGAAATACATGTACCTCTTAACTCCTCATTTCTCTGAAGCTGCTCTAAATCTACTTGCTTCACATTCCCTTCCCCCACACACATAGAAAAATATCAATATCCCTGAGTAAAACCAACCACTTAGACCCTACTGCATCGTGGGCAAGGAGGGTAGTCATCACTAAAGATCTTTCCTTTGCTCTTGCATGATATTTTTTATGAATTTTAATCATCAATCCTCGAGATTAATTCATTTCTTTTTTTGGCTGTTTCCCTACTATGCCTAAAAAGGATTTGATCAAATAAATAGAGATGGGCAAATAAAAACTACTACAGTTTGTGCCCCCTCTCACCCACCCCCACTCCCATTCCTCTTTATCCACAGATGGGGATAATAAAGACAAAGGATGTTAGGACATACTTAGAAGAAAAGTGCAAATTCCTACAAATTATCCACCTAGTGGAAGGAAACCTGAGAATATATAATAGATAAAACACAGGTAAGTCAGAGTCATGATTCTGCTCAAGGGCTGTAACAAGAAGTTAGTTACTGAGTGAATAGAAGCTATGTATCCCATGCCCTGCTGTGGCAGGGTTGAGCCCTGGATGTCAGCAAGTCTTAGTTTAGGGATTGAAGCTCAGTCCTGAGCACCGGTAGCAAACACCTCCAACTGTGGATAAACAGGAATTTACTAAACTCCTCCAGAGGAACTAGGAGCAAACTCTCTTTGATATAGCTTGGAATAACTTGCAGTGAGTCATTTGCTAATGTAGTTACTATTGATGAGAATGTGCTTTTCCCAAGGAAGATGCCAAGAGAAAACAGTCTACTTTATGGTGAATCTAGGATAAGTGGAACTGAAGGGGACATTGAATCAGATAACCTATGCAACTGTGCTTTCTTTACCTAAGGAATTTTATGGCAGATATCCTTCTAGGAGAGGAGATGAAAGAAAAATACTCAATGCTGGTTAGGCTTTACTACTTCATCTTTGCACAATAGCCACTTAAGTGATGTGCAGGCCTTCCTATTAATTTAGTGCACTGCTGGTTTGATGAAATTTCATGAAACTGTGCCCTCTTCATTAGTCTATTTAAAAATTCCATGGCTCCCTCATCACCTATCAGATAAAACACCTTACTCTAGAATTTATTCTGGCCCTTCCACCTGACATTCCAGTATTCCTTTCGGCAGTGGTAGGTCAGAGGTAGGGAGGACCCTTCATTCCACCAAATTCATTAACTTTCTCTATCTTGGACAAGCACTGCCCTTTCCTACCTTTGCATGTGCTGTTTCTTCTATCGTCAATGTTCCTTCATCCAACTGAACTTTCCAAGACCTAACCCTATTTCAAATCTTGCTCATGAACAAGATACTGTGCTAGGTACTATGGCTGGATACAAAGAAGTATAAGATAGAGCTGCTTGTGAGAAGCATAGAGTTTGGTTGGGGAGAAAACATGAACTATGTACAATTAAGTGAGAAAAAATTAATGATAATTCAAGACAACAATGGAGAAAATAAAATAAGGCAGTACCTGATTGTGAGATGATTTATCCAGGCAAAAATTTCTTTGAGGATTTGAAGAAGGGAGACATCATTTTTGATTAGGAACAGTGAAGATTGCCTTATAGAGATAGGATTTAACCTGAATCTTAAATGATAGAATATATTTTTATGGAAATGGTGGAGTTTGCTGTATGAAGGGAGTCTCATGAAGAATATTAAATTATTTTCATGTCCGAAGAGTAAACTGATTTGAAAAGAATGGAAAGTTCATGTAAAGTAGTGGTAAGAGATGATACCAGAAGGATATTTGGTGGCTCACTGTTTAGGATCTTTCATGACAGGCTAATTAGTGACAATTTTATCCTGAAAGCAGTTGAGAAGAATTAAAGATTCTTGAGCAAAAAAAAGATATGGTCAAAATAGTTTTTTAGGAAGACATATCTGAAAGTGTCACACTAGGGGAAGAACCTAGAAGTGATTAGACCTCTTTGAAAGCTATTACAGTAGTCCAGATATGAAATAAGTGCCTCTATTTTAAGATTTAACCCTCTATATTATAATTCGTTGTTTATTTATTATTAATCTAGATCGTGAATGCCTCCACAACAGGGGCTCAATCCTCTGTCTTTTCAGCACCCAGTACACTCCAGATGCACATGAATATTTGCACAGCTCAGATGAATAACTGAAATGAAAATATGGAGAGATTATAAAGGATCTATCAGCAGAATTGGTGACCGATTAGAGGAATGGGGAACAAAATGAATCAAAGACTGTTTTTGAAGTCGGAAGGCTGATGGTACTACTAACAGGAGTAGAGTAGCTGGCAAAGGGAGTCAGTTTTTAAGGGAAGAGGGTAGTTTCTATTTAGATATATTGAGTTTGAGTTGACTAGTACACATCTGGATAGAAATATAGTTCTGATGATTGGCAATGAAGTCACAGGTAGAGAGCAGCATCTGGGAGCCATCTAGAGAAGACAGATTGTTGAAGCATTTGTAGGTTATCTACTGTTGAGAGACTGTCAAGAAAAAGTGGAGAGCAGGGACTGAATCTTGAAGAACACCAAAGGTAGAGGTGGGGTGGGGTAGAGAGGAAGAAGAGATACAGAACAATCCTAATGGAAAGATAGAAAAGGTCAACAGTGTGGTCAATAGTGTCATTGGTTACAAGAGCCCAGGGGAAGTCAGAAAATATTGTACACTGAATTAGACAATTGGGAGGCTTTTAATAACCTGTGAAGGTATCGATGCTATTTCATTCATTAGAGTTAAGGGAGAAGAAATCAGATTTTATAATATTGAGAAAGACAGCAGATGGTGAGACAGTGAGAGCCACAGGTTAGGTCTCTGGTCTGGAGAAATCTGTGACTGATAGAAAGGAAAAGGTATTGAACATACAAGAGAGGCGGATAACTGAGAGAACAAAAATCCTTTATGGTTTTGAGGGTGAGGGTGAGATTAAGGGCACAGAATTAACCTTTTGAGGGGGAGAAGGGAGAAACTCATACAGGAATCAAAGATGCATGCAGAGATTTAGCCATAGAAAGTAGGAAAGATGAGGGAGATAATAGCCATTGTATTAATCTTATGGCATTTGTCTTATCCAGACTTGCATTGTAGTTAGTTATTTGTGTATCCATTTATGTTGTTATTTGTGTACCCATCCAGCACTCCCCTGCTACTGCAGGGTAGGGATCTTAATATTTGGCATTTTCCAGAATAGTAGTAAATAGGTGCTTAATTAATAATACTTAATAAATACTTTTTTGAATGAATGAATGAATGCTATTCAGATACCCACAAGTTTGAGATTCAGCCATTTTCACAGTTATCTAAATTATTCTGGCAGATCTACCTTTTACTACTGGTCTCTATTCTCATACCTACAAGTGCCATTTAAGGTACATTGGTAGTGTTTGCAATTATTATTGAGCGCATTATAAATTGGTTTTCCAAATTCTAGAAATAAAGAAAATACTTAACAAATATTTTGTACTCCTTTAAATTTTCTAAACTGGTATACATGAATTCATTTCATTAAGTCATTCAAGTAATAGGATAATTCTATAAAAGAGGAACATGATTTTTATAAAATCTAAATATTTTTAAGTGTCTAAGTGACTCTACTAACTATAGTTAATAATTTGGCATTAGCAACTATTACCTGATTTTTTTTAATTACACCTAACATCGGTGGAAAGCATATTCAAAAATTAAAACTCTCATTTCTGGCAATATGTCAGACTAGATATCCTGAAAAATAATACAGAAACAACTAGAAATGTCATATTAATGAAAATTTTATTTTATTTTTTTAATTGAAGTATAGTTGATTTACAATGTTGTGTTAATTTCTGCTGTACAGCAAAGTGATTCAGTTAGACATATATATACATTTTTAAATTTCTTTTCCATTATGGTTTATCACAGGATATTGAATATAGTTCTCTCTGCTATACAGTAGGACCTTGTTGTTTATCCATTCTGTATATAATAGCTTACATCTGCTAACCCCAACCTCCCACTCCATCACTCCCCCAAACCTCTCCCCCTTGGCAACCACAAGTCTGTTCTCTGTGTCCTGGAGTCTTTTGAAACAAACATTTAAAACTAAATGGCTGAACTCTCCTCTCAGGAGGGAAAGGAAATTCCCAGGAAGAGAACAAAAGAAAACAACTAAAAATCCAGGTAGTGAATTGCCCTGGGGACATTTGCCAGTCTCAGAATTCCAAAAAGTTAAGTTTTAATGGCCACAAGATAGGAGATAGATTTAGGGACCAAACAAAGAGAGGAATTAGAACCGAAAGCCCCACCCCATTGTTCCCCATGGATGGGGTTCCTTGTAGAGTGAAAGTGGAAATTTAAAAATCTGCTGCTCACTGACAAAATTGACAAATCTTATTTATCTTAGACTGGACTGATGCGGGAGGGAGGAAGATAAAAATCCCCTGAGAAATCATAACCACAGTTCTGATAAGGTAAAACAGAAATAGTGGACAACAATAATATGTCAGAGATAGAAAGGTTGAAGCATTTTAAGATCACTGAATTATTCAAGAGAAGGATAGAAATCAGGATTAGCTTTAGGCTTTAGGTACACGTGTTAAAATGTTAAGGACAACTATTAAAAGAATAAAAATAGAGTGCATAATTTCAAAAACAGTAGAGGAGAAAATGAATTTTTAAAACTTGATCAATCTGAGAAAAGACAGAAAATCAGAAAAAAGCATAGAAATAAAGTAAACAGAAAACACAATAAGATGGTAAAAATAAAAGCCAACTATATCAGAAAACAATATATAAAAATGTTAAAAAGGTAAAGTATGTTAGACTCAATTTTTTTAAATGCTGTGAATAAGAGAGACATAAGCGGGACTTCCCTGTGATCCAGTGGTTAAGACTTTGCACTCCCCCTGTAGGGGGCACAGGTTCCATCCCTGGTCGGGCAACTAAGATCCCATGCCATGTGGTGTGGCCAAAAAAAAAGAGAGACACACACACAAGGACCCAAGAGGGTTAAAAGTAAAAGTTTTGGTGGTGGGAGAGGGATAAATTAGGGGCTGGGATTAACATATACACACTACTGTGTATAAAGTAGGTAACCAACAAGGACTACTCAATATTATGTAATAACCTAGAAGGGAAAATAATTTTTAAAAAGAATATATGTATGTATGTGTAACTGAATCACTGTGCTGTACACCTGAAACTTACATGATACTGTAAATCAACTCTACTTCAATAGAAAAATAAATAAATAAATTTTTAAAATACTTATTTCCTCAAAAAAAAAAAAAAGTAAAAGTTTTGGGAGAAGGTATATCAGGCAAATACTAATTAAAAGAAAGCTACCATAGCCATTGAAAATGAAATCAAATGGATCTTTATGTCAGAAAGTGTTACTAGAAATAAAGGAGGTCCCTATGTAATGATAACATAAAAATCGCTAGAAAACTATAACAATCTTACATGCACTCAGTAACAAAGCCTTAAAATTTATAAGGAAAAATTGACAGAAGTATAAGGAAAAATTGATAAATCTACAATCCTATTTACAAAAATTTAGTAAGGGTATAGAAGACATAAAAAAATTAGCTTGAGTTAATGAACATGTATAGAATCCTGAATCCAACTTATGTAGTCTTCTCAAGTACATATGGAATCTTTATGAAAACTGACAGTGGATTGGGGCATAAACAAATCTCAACAAATCAAATTCTTTATATCATACAAACATATTCTCTTTTTTTTTAATCTTTCTTTCTTTCTTTCAATCTTTCTTTCTTTCTTCCATTCTTTCTTTCTTTCTTCCTTCCTTCCTTCCTTTATTTGGCTGTGTCAGGTCTTAGTTGTGGCATGCGGGGTCTTTTGTTGAGGCACGCAGGCTCTTCGGTGCACGGCCTTCTCTCTAGGTGTGGCGCAGGGGCTCCAGAGCACGTGGGCTCTCTAATTGTGGTGCACAGGCTCAGTAGTTGAGGTGGGCAGGCTTAGTTGCCCTGCGGCATGTGGGATCTTAGTTCCCCGACCAGGGATCGAACCCGTGTACCTTGCATTGGAAGGTGGATTCTTAACCACTGGACCACCAGGGAAGTCCCCCAAACATATTCTCTTGATCTAATGAACTAAGTCAGAAATTAGTACTAAAAAATTTACTCTTAAAATTTTTCTTTTTGGAAACTTTTAAAGTTACTTATTATAACTCTTTAGTCAAAGAAAAAAATAACGATGGAAATTATAAAATATTTAGAACTAAACATCCTGAAAATAGTACATATCAAAACTTGTAAAATATTGCTAAAATAGTTACTAAGTGAAACTTACAGACCTAATCTTTTCTATTGAAAAGGATAAAATTAAATGAGCCGATTAAGCATTCAGCTCAACAAGGCAGAAAAAGAAAGAATAGACCCAAAGAAAGTTTAGGGAAAGAAATAATGAAGATAACAGCAGATGATAATGAAATAGAAGACAGAAATTAAACGTAATAGTATCAATAAAGCTAAGAGTTGTTTCTTAAAGAAGTCCAATGAAAATAGATAAAACTGTCAAGATTTGACCAAGACAGAAGAGAAACCACAAATAAACAATGTTAGAAATGGGAAAAAGGACACAATTACAGAAAATCAGAGACTTAAAAAATAGACTATCGTGAACAACTTTATTTGAAAATTGAAGAAAATGGACATTTTAAAGAAAGATATAACTTATTAAAATTGGCTACAGTAGGAATAAAAAAAGTAAGTAGGGCTGCTACCTATAACCATTAAAGAAATTGAATCAATAATTTAAAATCTACCACCGATTGTGGTTTGATTTCTCATATAGCTTGACTTCTGAAAAAGAATAAATGCTGGATCACACTTGCATTAATATTTACATTCAGTGATAGTTCAGTTTTTCATTGCAAGTGAATAAATGGTATCTAAATTGAAAAAAAAATGCTAAGAACCATGCTAAAACCTAAGCATGGCAATTCATATTGAGCCCCACAGGTGGTCATGGTTACCTTAGAGTTTTTAAGTATTACATCCTTTGTTGAGGGGATATCCTTAGAAAAGGAAAAAAAAAAAAAAGGAAATTGTTTCAAAATTTTTCTTATAGGGCTATGCAAGTAAAAAACTAAAGGAAATCAAGGTGAACAGATATCTCAAGAAAATGGAAATTAATAAGAAAATATCAAGACTTAAACCTGATTAATTATGTTTAAGTGTGCTTCTTAATAAAATCTGAAAATTTGTGAATTTTTAAATAGAATGATGCATAGAAGGAAAAACTTAATCTCCCATGAAACTTCTTTATCAATATCTCAATTATAGTGGAATATTCAAGTTAATAGACATAAAATGAGAGTGATTCTTAAACTTGATTAGTGATACACTTTAATGCCATATGTGAATTAGAAGTAACTAGAAAATTTATTAATAATTTTATTATGAATTAAGTTGAGCCATATGAAATTGCTGATATTTTTCCATTTTAACATACAAAAAAATGGCAATTCTATATGATCACATGTGTTTATTAAAGGAGAAAAAAGGTAACCAGACTATGCTGAAATTTTTTAGTTGTTTAGTTAAAATTTATTTGTTAGCAATTATCTTTTATTCTGTTTCAGTATTCCCTGCAAGGTAAGCAAGAATGGGTGCAAATGGTTTATGGAAACATTGTGGGAGAAATACTTAAAATTCAGAGAATTCTATTTATTAAAATTTATTTTATTTGAAAATTTAGACAGGATCACCACTGTTCAAATCTTGCAATGAAAGACCTGAATTCATGTAGTTTGGCATCCAAAACTAGAGAACATATAATCAAGTAATGTGAACTTATACAAATATATTACTTGGAAATCAAAGAAATGTGAATAATTAGGCCTGGTTTTATGGAAGCAGATGAATTGAAATTGGTATTGAAGGTTACCTAAGATTTGGCAGATAGGTGAAAACCATTAGCAAAGACAGACACAGAGGAATTAATATGGCCGGCTTAAGATCAGAGATCATCTGACTAAGGCAATTTGTTGGAAAGTGTTGGCAGAAAAGAGTGACTCTGTAAGGTGGGGGCTAGGTGATATTTTTTCAATGCCTGATTGTCTATCTTTAAGATTTCTGGGAAGGTAATTACATTAAGAAAGTACTGTTTGAGGGAGATTAATCTGGTAATGATGAGCAGGATAGCTTTAAGGAGAGACAGGAGTCAGTGAGATTAGTTAGGAGGGTCCTGCCGTAATCTACATGAGAAAATAAAAAATCCTGGACTAGAGTGATATGTGGTAGTGGAAATAAAGAGAACAAAATGAAGTCAACGTTCAAAGAGAGACTTGATAGTGTTTGGTGGCTAAAGGGGTGCCAATCAACATTATAGGCTCCTCCCGTTTCTGTTACTTTCACTAGTAAGTGAGGTCCGCTGTAAAGATTTTTTATTTTTTGTGCAGCACTGCATGCATATTTGGTCCTCAGTAAATGATTAAGTTCTCATCTTTATTAGAGGCTTAAATATTTCTATGTTTTCAATACTTTCAATGCTTTCTATTAATGTCTGTTTTGGAATAAAACCCAAATTAGTCTTAGAAGACCCTGGCATAATCAGGATCAGATCTTTTGAAAAAAGATTTTAGAGATGAACAGTGAAATTATGGTATGAATAAATCAGATTTACCCAGAATTATATTTGAAACATACTAATAAAGTCAGTTATAGAAAAAGTTTAGATAAAGGTCTTAGAGCATCTCTGTAAATTAGAAGACCTATTGTCTTCCAGAGTTGAAGACAAAATATTATTCACCAAAATGAAGCTATGAGATTAAGAAAATCTTATAAATAACTAGATTGAAATGTTCAAAACAGTAACTTTATGTTGACCAATGCTTTTTTTTTTTTTTTTTTTTTTTTTTTTTTTTTTGTGGTATGCGGGCCTCCCTCTGTTGTGGCCTCTCCCGATGCGGAGCACAGGCTCCGGACGCGCAGGCCCAGCGGCCATGGCTCACGGGCCCAGCCGCTCCGCGGCATGTGGGATCCTCCCAGACCGGGGCGCGAACCCGGTTCCCCTGCACCGGCAGGCAGACGCGCAACCACCGCGCCACCAGGGAAGCCCCTGACCAATGCTTTTTATCTATTTTTGTCTCATAGAATTGGCCTAAGTAGTTATCTTTCCACTTAGGTGTACTGAAGATTGCTTTATGAGGATAGAAGGGCAGGTTTTCTTTTTTTTTTTAAGACTGTTCTTTTAGAGCAGTTTTAGGTTCACAGCAAAATTAAGAGAAAGTTACAGAGGTTTTCCTGTGTACCCTTGTCCCCACAAATGCATAGTCTCCCCCCATTATCATCACCCCCACCAGAGTAATACATTTGTTACAGTCGATGAACCTACGCTAACACATCATAATCACCCCAAGTACATAGTACAGTAGGACTCATTCTTAATGTTGTATATTTTGTGGTTTTGGACAAATGTGTAATGACATGTACCCACCCTTACAGTATCATACATTATATTTTCACTGCCCTAAAAACCTTTGTGCTCTGCTTATTCATCCATCCCCCTAAGGGTAGGTTATTTTTTTGGAGGGCTTTTTGTCACTTTTTTTTTTTTTTTGCGGTACGCGGGCCTCTCACCGCTGTGGCCTCTTCCATTGCGGAGCACAGGCTCCGGACGTGCAGGCTCAGCGGCCATGGCTCACGGGCCCAGCCGCTCCACGGCATGTGGGATCTTCCTGGACCGGGGCACGAACCCGTGTCCCCTGCGTCGGCAGGCGGATTCTCGACCACTGCGCCACCAGGGAAGCCCTGTCACTTTTTAATTCAAGGAATCAGTGGTAGATATTCTTTATAGCTTAATTCCTATTTTGTTCAAATTTTTTCACCATTACATTAAGCAAGTAACTTTTCTCCTTTACCACATTGCCTCACCCCTCTTTGTTTCTTGGTTAGAATGTTCTTATTAGCATTAGCATTCTAGGATTGAGAGTTTTCTTTGATGGGGTTTTGTTTGCAGTAAATTATCCCCCAAAGAGTATGATTTAATTCTCTTTAAAATATGAAGAATCATGTGCACGTGTTAAAGTTCTTTGAGTTATTTTTAGGAAGAAGTAAGAAAATTGAAGTCTCCATGATTGTTTATCTTATTTTTCTTCATTACAATCCATTATACAAAACACAAGAACAGGATAGCATGCATGGTGATTAAAAGTATAGCCTCTAGAGTCAGATTGCATGGGTTCTAATTCTGATTCTGCCCTTTACCAGCCTGCAAACATGGGCAGAGTAATAGAACATCTTGCTTCCTCATCTGTAAAATGGCGATAATTCCAATTCCAGAGAATTGTGAGGATTGAAGAGAAAATTAATATAAAACACTTAGCATGTAATAAGGAATAAAAATGTTAGTTTGGTGTTGTAGTTATCCTTGTTATACTTTTATTATTACTACTAAGATCCCTGGTTGTTATCACTAAGAACCATAGATATGCTTTGTATTTGAAAATTAAGATAACCATATAAATATCTCTAAACTGTTTTCTTAGTCTTTCCAGTTGGCAGTGAAAAGTGTTCTCTATCATCTCATCCAGTATAATCATGTGAAACCCTAAGTTGAAGAAATGGAATACTTGCTTGACCAGAGAGAAATCTGTTCTCCTACTATATTAACAAGAAGAATTTTTAAAAAATAATAATAGGGAATAAATTTGTTGAAGTAAAGAAAAGGTGGGGGAGACTAGATGGCTTTACTTTCTGAGAATTCACCACATTTCTGTACTTAGCACCAATCTGTACGTATTGAAATGTGTCTAGGGCATGCAAACTTGAAAGGACTGCTTGTTTGAGTGAAGTACTGCAGTCTAAGTGATACAAATTGGATGAATTAAAGTGGCTCTGGGGATTTGTACTTCAGAGCAGCTGAGTGGTAGTGACTGTCAGTGCCTCAGCTTTACAGCAGTAAAAGTGAGATACAGCAGAAAATGTCCTACTGAAAATCAGGTGGTGAAGTCTATAAAACACCCAGGTGCTACGTTGTTAGCAACTATATAAATGCAGGATGTAATTTTCTCCTCTTTGCTCTTGTCACTTTTCCTTTATAAAATTCTTCTCTACCTTCATCTTTAAACTCTCATTACCTTTAAGGAATCCTCCAACAAAAAGTATGAAACGTCATGAAGCCTTTTTTTTTCTTTCATGTTTGCCATTTGTTATTAAAGGCCCTCTTGCTAAAGAGGTACAAACCCATTTCCTAATACTATTCCTTCCTTCCTATTCTGTTCCTTAAGTGTCTTCTGTGCCTCCTGTGAAAGAAGCATTCTCCTAATTTAGAATTCACAGCATGGAGAAATAAGTTATTTGCTTATTAACTCATTCATTAATAACTTGAGCCATGGACTTATCACATCCTATTTTGTCATCATTTATGCAATATAAGGGAAAATAGATGATAGCGAAGTGGATTCATTCACAGCAACACTATACACATTGAAATTCCAGTGACTTGAATGGGTGAACAAACATTTTGGTGTGTATTTAATTTTCTATCATGCTTTGTTGAAATGTTTTTGATTTTTGAAAAGGTTTTTGAAGTGAACTAAAGAATTTCCTTTTGATAACAATAGAGCACTTGTTTCCTAAATATAATGTCAAAAATATTAATGGGGCCTGTGAATAATTATAATTGACAGAGCATTCACATTCATTCATGTTTTATAATTCTGTACACAAAATTACTAGGAATTGGCTTGGATTGCTATTAATGTGAAGTATTTAGACATACTGTATATGCCATCTGACTGCATCTGTGAACATGTAATGTTTTTCTGGTCTAACTAGAGAATTTTGCTGTAAGAAGGATATTTTGGTTCCTTACATCATTGTCCACCAAATCGAAACTTTATAAATATCTTTCTTCAGTCTGTTTATCGTTTGTTTTGAATTTTCTGAAATTACTTTCGCATTAGTAAGGTTATTCTCTTCTTTAGATTTTGCCTCCACCTTCATCTAAGAGAGTAATAAATTGCTACTACCTCAGGGGCTACCACAAGAACTAAGTAAGAGAGATACTAGGCCCAGTGGTTAGCACATAACAAGCATTTAACATTAACTCAAATTATCATAAAAATAGAAAAATATTTCTGCCTTAGACAAATTATTCAAAAAGAGGTACTTAAATAATTTTGAAGTACATCTTTTTCTCCTAAAAACACGTATTTTTGAATCATCTCCTCTACTTAAAAAAAAAAAAAACCATTGTAACTTACTCTAAGTAATAGACATTATCAGAATTCATGACAGTTTTAGCTATGTTGTTTATGTTAAGTATATGCATGTATGACATGACAGTATATGAAATTTGGTTAAATGTGACTGAACAAAAAGTAAATATAGTTGATATTTATAAATATTCTATCATAATGACATTACATAATAGATACTTTTCTCATTTATTTGTAGAGGCTTTTAGAACCTAACCCTCAGTTAATATAAGCATTTTCCTTACTCTCTTTCCAAACATAATAATATTCCAGAATCATTTCAATCACATTCATTATTCGAAATCCTAAAAAAAAAAAATTAAGAAAGTGCCAATAAGTGTCTCTCCATAGTATTTCTTTGTGACTTGTACCTTTGGATGAAGTGCATTTCACCAGGTGGTTTTTCTTTCAGAGTAAAAATCCAAGTCCTTATGTGTAGGCCTACAAAGCCTACATGATCTGAGCAAGCCTGCCCTAATTCCTCTTAGGCCTTCTGCTATTATTTGTCCCCACTTACTGACAGCAGCCCCACTGGCCTCCCAGCTGCACTTTACCCCAGAAACTCTGTATTGTTCTCCCTCTGTCTGCAGTCTCCCTCCCTGATAAATCTACAAGCCTGACCTCTTCACTTCCTTAAGTACTGGCTCTCACTCACCTTCTCAGTGCATCTATCTACCTATTCACTATAGTTACTGTAGTGAAATTATTGTTCCTACTCATCTCCCTTTCTCTGTCCTATTCTTTTTCCCTCCCTGAAACACCATTTGTTACATTGACTTCATTATAAGTAAACTAAAGGCCATGAACACACTATTAGGTCTGAAAGGCAGAATTGAGTTCTGTTTGTCAAATAGGCACATCTTCCACCAAAAGTGCCTTTGCCCTTATAATTACCTAGTTGTCAATTACTTTGCCACACTTTTAAAAGAAAGCACACTGACATAGAAGAAAATGTGTATTTTGAGGAAATGACATTGTAATAATGTATTTTGGATTTAGAGAGCCCCATTCTTACAAAAAGCTAATTTTGGGTCAAAGCATATAAACTCATTCATCTTGTCTTCATCTCTGGTTGGTCTGAATAACCCAGTTTATTAATGCAGACCAGAGCAGGAAAGGTTGAAATGGCTTACACGTAATCACACAGATAGTTGGTAGAGCTGCTAAGAAAAGCACCCAGATGTTCTCTTTGTTCAATACATCATCCTATGTGGAGCTGTATTAGAGGTTATTTCTCATTATTATAAGTTGTCACCTCATCTCAGTTCATACCCAATGGCAAAGGAAATGAAGAGATAAATTTAAAACTTAACTGGGCTTTTTATAACTTTTTCTGCCTTTCAATCTGAAGATGAAAAATATTATTTTTAGAGGGTGAGAAAGTGAACAAATTAGTTTTAGACCTTTATCTACCGAAACAATATCATATGCCTCTTGTCTTAGAGAGAGAGCATATTTTAAAATGACTGTAATTTAATATTGTGACTATGAAAGGAATATTAATTTTCACAGCAGGTGAAAATAATGCAGTATAGTATGTCGCATGGGCCAGGTAAGGTAGAGAGCTGACTAATTTTGGTCTACTGGGACTGGTATAGATTTTCCATCCAAATCAGCAGAAATGTAGCTTTAAGAGCATAGTAGCAGCTTTCCTTTTTGCTTGGAGCTTTAAAGTCAAAGGTAGCTGGACGAGTTTAACATGCAGGCCAGCCTGTGACTAATCCAGCAAGTTGTTAATTCTGCTCTTCCTGATGCTGCTCCCCTGTTTCTAAGTGGAGAAAGACACTTAGCACTTAGTGGAGAAAGACATCAGCAGATAAGTTGCACTGATGTGAGGGCTGGGAAAGTCAAGAAGTATAGACTTCCTCCTTTTATCATTAGTTGATTTAGCTTATTTTGTTTCCTTGCTTTTCCCTCTTTAATGGCAATTGTTGAAACTTCAAAAATAATTTAATTTCTTCTTTTTGAATCCAGTGACATTCTTTAAGCTACATCAGAGTTGTGATTTTTTTTTCATGATACAGAAAGAGAATCTAAAGATAAGTACAACAAAGAACATATTGTTAGGGTTTGAAATGTGGTTGCTCATTATAGCCAAAATAATTTCAAATAGCTAAAAGCACTGAAATATATTTACGTAATGAGTTCATATGCCTGAAAACTAAAATTAGATGTTTGGAAGACAGTAAGGAGATGTTTCTTTTCCTTCCTTAGCCAGAACATTGCAAATTAAGGAAAACTGTTTACTAGATCATTTTATCCTTGCTAATGGAACTTATTTTTCTCCCTATATGGTTTCTCCATCAATTATTCAGAGATTAAAATATATTATATTGTAATATTCAATCTCATGTATCTTCTAATGATCAGTAATTATCAGACGAAAGATGAGATCTCCTTCTACCTTCAGCAGCCCCCATCCCCACCTGCCTGCCCCCCATATAGAATTGCCTGACTTAGATAGTCACCCTTTAAAGTCATCTTCCTGGAGTCTGAAGGTCTTGTTGTTCATTGTGCTTTGACAAACTGATTTGTTTAAATTCAGTGCTTTGTGCCATTCCTATGAATTTTAATTATAGTACCATATTTTAGAAATGTGCAGTAGAATTCATGTGTGCCTAATTCTGAAAATGGCTTTGTACATTAAGGCTCATTTAACCACAGATGGTTAGAGAAGTTGAGAGGCAGTTATTGGTCATAATTTTAAAGCACAGTAATAGCATGGAACTTTCTTGTACTGCAGGCATTTAAGATGCTGTATTGTCAACCTCTCGGTCATTAGGCATGTTGCGATTTGGCTTATGTCTTACTGGTCAGGATGTCACAGTGAAGAAATGTTTAGTCATGGAAAGAAAATCAGTGTCCAGCACGCAAAGATAGTAATAGGGTAAGCACTCCCAACTGGATTTTCATAGGAGGGATTGATTTGTGTGTATTACTGGGTCTGTGTAAAATGGTGTCCTTTTGGCACTAGATGAATATAAATTTCAGGAAATGTTTTTTCTTCTGCAGATTAGTGTAATACAGTGAAATTTGCTGTAACTGAGGGGAGGCAGTGGTTGGGCGTCTGCTAATAGCCTGAAAGTAACTAATGAGGATGTGCAGTCGGAACAATTGATTGAATAGCTGCAGTCCTGTGTATTGCTTTCTCGCTTGCTCTCTCTGCAAGCTGTAGAGAGGGAGGGGGAAGAGCAAGACACAGGGAGGGAGCGAGAAAAAACGCTTTCTCTTAAGTGGAAGTAGCACGGATCCCAGGGGCCAGGAGGCCAGAAATGGAAGTTTAAACTGCATCTATCTTTTAAAGGGAGAACAGCAGGAATCAAAATGTCAGTCTCCGGAGTCACGATTTACTCCTTATTTTTTAAGATCTGGAAGATAACACAGAATACTCTTTTTAGGATGTGTTTTTTTTTTTCCTTGTCCATGTTGAGATTATCTAATGTTATCTGAGAAGCTGGATTCCTATATGTCTGTCAGTTGAAGTGGAGATGGGAAGCAGTTGTGATAAAGGTATAATATGTATATATCTATCATCTGTGTGTGCGTGTTTATGTGCATATATATATGCATATATATGTATATCACTCTATAAAAATTTTTAATGTAACCTTAATATAGTGTATAGTAATTAAATTGGAGAATACCACATCATCTGCAAAATCTGAAGCTTGTTAGGTCAGTTTGAATAGATTTAGGATTCCAGAGTAAGATCTTAGTGAGGTCATATTGCCAGAACAAGGAGAAGCTGATCTATTTTTATATCAGCATAGGCATATATGTTATTTTATCCTAGCAGCAGCTTTTAGTCTTCTCATGGACCTTTGGCTGCAGGCTAGTGAATCATCTTATCTGCACAGAACTGAACTTTGACCTTTGTGCAGGCACCATCAAATCATGTTCACTAGGCAAAATTTGTTCACAAGAATATGAAAAAATTTCACTGGATTATATTAACTCCTATATTGCTGACATAGAGAAGTAGACTCATACACTGAGATGCAAATATTAAGTGAACTTAGAGATATTAAACATAGCTCAGAGGAAATTACTTTTTATATGTGCATAAAGATATAAGCTGTCACACTAAAGCAGATTCTTAACAGTGACCAAGTCTCCCTAGTGTCTTGATAATATCTCTTTAGAGATAAAGAAACAAATTATGTAGAGATAGAATGTAATGTATCTTTAAAGCAGACTGATTTTTTGTGAGAAAAAAAATCAATAATTTTACAGGTTAGCAAAAGATCCTAAATTTGGGTTTTTTATGATGTTCTTTTTTTCTTTTCCAGAGGTGCCAGCAGAAAGGTCCCCCCGCAGACGGAGTATCTCAGGGACCAGTACATCAGAGAAACCCAACTCTATGGATACTGCAAATACCTCACCCTTCAAAGTACCAGTAAGTGTTTCTCTTCTCTAAAAGAATACTTTACTTTTCTCCTTTCTTTTTAGAGTTAAAGACAGTTGCTAAGAAATCAAAACATTTTGTTCTTCAAGAATCTCTTTATCAAGTTACTAACTAAAACCTATCACAATTCTATAAAGATGCTGGTAGGAATTTTTTTTTTTAAAGGATGGCGTATAGTGTTCTTAGTGATGGAGCCTAAGCAGAGAATGATGAGACTCATAAAGTTGCAGAGCAGAAAATCAGATTAGAAAATTAGACAGTTGTGAGTTCTAATCCTGAAACCTGGCCTATGCTTTGCTTAAGCCATCTTTTAGATGACTATATAAGTGCTTAAGAAATACTCTGGAAGAAATATTCCAGTTAAAAATACTCCTTAAACTGACTAGGCAGTACTGAGAATCAATATTAAATATGAAGGAATGCTGAGATGGAAAGTCTGTCAGTGATCAGGTCAGCTGACTACCAGTTGCAGTTTGGACCTCTTTGATATAACTTGGAGTAACCCAGATTTTAATTCATCCATTTTCCTTGTTTATTGAATAAGAAATATACTTAATTTCTAATCATATCATTTTATTAAAATTAATTATTTTTAAACTTGAAAAGAATTACATCCATGACGTTGGTCATTATTATAGGTACACTGGAAATCAGTATAAAGTAGAAATAGCATTTTCTATTGGGAAAAAAAGGATTTTTTTTCTTTTAATTCGGCCAAGTTAATACGTTGTGTTCTTTATTCCAATACAGTTTTTTAAAGTTAGGATGACCTTTTAAGTAGAACTGGTATTTTGAGATATAAAGCTGGCATTCACTTGTAAATTAACCAAAGTGAATGTTTTATTTTACATTAATCCTAAGAAGCAAGATTTCCCCTTGTTATATCTAGGTGCCTTGTAGAGTTTGTGACTATCTATTATTGTGACACCTTTCAAATTTTTACAAATCTTCTCATTTTTAAAGACCACAAGCAAGTGTTGGATTAATATTCTAACCAAATTGTGACAGGAGTTTTAAAATACTGGATTTCATGCCTTTTACTAAATTTCTTTATTCTAATAGACATAACTATCTATTTAAAATTTGTTTTCATGAATGAAAAAAGCATCTTTTCTCTCCCTTCCCCTTCTTATTTTCCTGATGGAACCAATCAAATATAGTGAAACTATCTATATAAAGAGTTTGGTGAAAAGGTTTGAGTTAGAATTTGAATTTTTCCTACTGTCATGCTAGAATAGAATGGTGAATACTTAATTTTTTTTTTTTCAACATCAGTAACTGAAGAAGAATATTCCTCTGCAATGTGGTAACTTTGAAGTACTTCCTATATTGAATCTGAAGTTCATGACTGGCCTTTTAAAATTTGAATTAATTAGCAATAACAATTTTCATTTATATTTAAACAATAAATTGACAGCTAATTTAAGGTTTACCTTAATAAGACTAATTATTTTTGAGTAAAAGTAATAAACCAATGATGCATATACATGAAGACTAGCACTACTTACAGACCACTTACTCAGGGATCGAACCCAGGTCCCGGCAGTGAGAACACTGAGTCCTAAGCACTGGACCACCAGGGAGTTCCCTCATTTGTTATTCTTTTTACAATCTCGGCCACGTCATGGATTTAGAAATATTGAGGGAAAGAAGGGTCCCCAGACTAGCAAATTGCAGTCACAAAGCCCATGCACTTAGCTCTCTAGTAGAATTTAGCCATTCATAAGCCTTCATCTAGACAATTGTTTGGAAAAATAACCATGCAAACACACTGACTGCAATTTTTTTTTAATGGCAAAAAAAAAAAAAAATGTCAGTGAGTAGAGGGAGGAGGCAGAGAAAATGAAAAACAAGGAGTCATAAAAACAATCTGAATTCATTTAAGATAAAGGCAGATAGTCTTATACTTATTGATAGTCCTTAAGGGTACCATTATATTACAGGATGGATGGTGCATAGTGCAGTAATTGACATTTATAATAATAGTCCTGAATCATCAAGGAAAAGTGAAATTATATTGTTTGTACCAGGCTTTTTTTAAAAACTGGAAACTGTGTAATATTGTGTGATATATATCCATTGAGAATATTTAAAATCTTAAAGATATGTGAAGCTTTATAAAAATTGCTATTCCGAAAAATCTAGTTTGTGAAGTTCCTCACTCCTTGATAATGCTGGATAAAGAATTTATACTCTTTTAAGAGAAACCAAAATATGCTGGCTAAATGAGGCACTGCAGTACTTGGATGTCTGTGGAAGTACATTGTATTTTTTAAATCTCCATATGATACCAATAGCTAATGTGACTTACATCACTTAAATGTATTGCCAGAAGAAGTATGTCTAGTTTTCAGATCAACACAAAATATTTTTGTAATAAATATCACAAAAGACTTTCTGAATATGGGAAAGCAGTACAAAAAGGAACCTAACTTTCAGATACTTAACTCTTAGTTACTTATATAGTACCTTAAAGATCATTTTCATGTTAACTTTATGAAGGGGCAGGGGTGAGATTTAAGCACAAGTACTTGTGGTTCTAAGACTCAGGTGTCTTTGCTGTGGTGAACAGCAGGTTCACTACCCATCAGGAGGACCCAAAAAGGAACTAGCTGTGGACTCTTCAAAAGGGCCTTATTCTTCCTAGATCTATTTTCAGGCTTATTGAGGGCAGATGAAATAGATTTTTAACAAGTCTTGATGGAAATTGTTGACAATGACACACTTAATGAATGCTTACTTTGGGCAAAGTATTGGTGATTCACCAATTGATATTGATGAGACTATTGATGCTTTCTTGGCACTCTACTTAGTACTGGGGAAACAGAAATGAACACAACAGAATTTCCATACAGGAGAACTTATAGTCTAGTAGCAAGAGACAGAAAAATGACCAGATTCGTAAGGAGGTAGATGAGCATGGTGACACCGGTTTTTAACAATGCACTGTGTAAGCTAAGGCTTTGTCAAGGAGCCAGTATTTCAGCTGCGTTTCAAAGGCTGAATGAAAATAGTTGAGAGGGGAAGGAGAGTATTCCAGCCTGAGGGAATAGCTTTCTGGAAAGACACACTTCATAAGGTGACTCACGCTTCAAGGGAATATGGGAAAGCATTTCCTGCTTTTCAAGGCAGGGATTGAAAAGTGTGTAGGCAAAAATGGCTAGAGAGAAGGTGGAGAGGTAGGTTGGGGCAAGACTGTGAGTGGGTTTGTTTGTCAAGCTTAACTAAATTTTGCTGGCCACTAAAGCATTAAAGATTGGTTTAATTGAAATATTTGTCTTGGCCTAAAAGCTAAACCAAGTTATATAAATACTGGGACATACTGGTAAATTACTTGACTCTAACCTAAGTGACTCTTCTTGCTATCACTATCTCAACTCAGGGTGATAGGTAAGGGGCTATCATTCAATAGAAGGCCAGTCCAGCACCCTGGCTATCAGCTGACACTGCTGGTAGTTCTAGAGTAGTGTTTAGCCTTTGAGAGATCCCCAGAAGCTAGTGGGAAGAGTTGTTTGTATCCTGATGACTGCTGCTAGATAAGGCAAAAAGGATATATATCTTTGTATATCTTCCTTATTCCCCCAAATTTATCTTTTCTAAACTTAAAATGGATAACTAGTAAGTAGAATATTCATGTATATTCCTTACTTAGTCTAATCCATCTTTATGCTGATAGACAGCAGAGTCAATAAGTTTAAAAATAAGAACGTAAGAAATAAAAGAAGGAAGTCATATGG
The DNA here is from genome assembly GCF_002837175.3 of Physeter macrocephalus. Lineage (NCBI taxonomy): Eukaryota > Metazoa > Chordata > Mammalia > Artiodactyla > Physeteridae > Physeter > Physeter macrocephalus. The sequence goes on from NC_041217.1 coordinate 48,909,361, forward strand.
CCACTGAACCTATAGGTTAACGTAAGGTCTCAGCTTTTGGGAATGTTTAAATGTATTTGTACTTATATCTAATCATAGGCATAAGGAAAGCAGAGATCTGCAGGGTAGTTATTCAGTTCTTCCTCCACTCTGATTCCATATCTCTTCACCTTAATTCCAATTGCAGTTATTTGTTTATAGGTCTGTGTGCCTCATTAGACAATAAATATCTCTTCTACTTAACTTTTTTTTTTAATTGGAGTATAGTTGCTTTACAATGTTGTGGTAGTTTCTGCTGTACAGCAAAATGAATCAGCTATACGTATACATATATCCCCTCTTTTTGGGGTTTCCTTCCCATTTAGGTCACCGCAGAGCATTGAGTAGAGTTATCTTTGTAGCTACCCCAATGCCTAACAACAGAGCCTTGCACATAGGAAACACTCAACAAGTAATTGTTGAGTGGATAAAATATAAATGAGTTATCTAAGAACCTGAATCAAGTGACTATGTTTCACACTTACTCTCTTGGTATTACAGATGATGTCTTTAGTCAAGTGGATTACTAAACCATTTAATAACCACTAAGAGATAATTTGGAGTAAAGGAGTGCACCTGCACAAAATAGTTACCTTTTTTTTTTCTCTTCAACAAAGAGAGATCTTAATTTATATTTGGAATCCAGGGCTATGGTATTTTATGTATGTAGTGTATACTCTTTCTACTTAGGTTGGGAAGTGAAACTAGGTAGGATTCTTTATTTAATCATTTATCTCTGGATATTTCTTTGAACCATTTAGGTGTCAGACATACGTATAAGCTCGCAATGTTTTTGCAGATTTGAGTTTTGTCTATTAGATTCTTCAAGAACAATTTTAGTCATTTGAATAGTTTTTTGCCTCTTTAAAGATCCTATTTTTCATTTTTTTCTTTAACATCCTGCTAGACTTTTTGCCTTTGTCATATTTGTGTTTTCCTTTAAATAAAATATCCATTGTATGTTTTATATATTGTTAAAACTACATTTAAATGATGTTATAAGAGTGACTGGGAAGGAATGAGTAAACTAATGAAAAGTTATCCAGGTACTTAAATTTAATTCAGAAAGGGAATGTGCTAACATCTTGTAATTGTATATATTTGTTTCACATTGCCTGAGTTTTTGCGACAGGCTTCTTTCTTTAATATTCTATTTATAAAGTGACTTGATATTTATGATTTTTGTATCACTTCTCCTTAGACGATGCCATCAATTTAGCTTTGGCTGAAAGAAAGCTGCTGTGTACTGGGCCAGGTGCTTCGCTTAGTGTTTTCATTTCCATAACACAATGGTCTGAGTTGGCCTTCCCTGTGAATGTAACACAATGCAGTCGCAGCTGCTTCATTTATATTAGCCTTGAGCTTGGCTCTGAAAGAATTCAGGCACTAAAATATATGCCAAGACAACCAGAATGCAAAGTTGAACTAAAGCAGTAACCGACTATTCCTGTGTAACCCTCCTTGTGTTCTTGTCACAGTGACTCCTGAGCATTCCCAATCAGACATACTAGGTACAAAAGACTGTCAAAAGATGGAACCTTTGCATAGTTTTTAGAAGAAAGTAAAGCTTTATAGAGGAATAAATGTAGACTAAGTTAAATTCTGTAAAAAAAAAAAGAAACAAAAGTAATGTTACATCCTTTCTTAAGTATTGAGATATCGGGCTCAGTTGGTATTAGCCATTGTTTTGAACAGAATCCTCAATAAGATCTTTGTTTTTCCAAGGTAAACAGACAGAAAGCTTCATGCTCACTTAATAAAGACCAGAAAGTGTTCATTGTCTAAACCAGTGGTTTTCAACTCTGGCTGTACACAAAAATCATCTAAGGAACTTCAAAAAATACTGCTGCCTGGGCTCCACCTCAGACCAGTTAAATCAAAATCTCTGGACTAGAGCCCAGTCTTCTGTATTTTTAAAAACCTTTCCAGATGATTCTAACATACAACCAGGGTTGAGAACTATTTGTCTAAATGAGTGGTTAAAGTATTAGGAACCCACTTAGTCAATGTATTCCCTGTGGACATCAGTGCCTTCTTTTGTACCTTCAAGTCTGCCGTAAAAAACTAGCAGGTGATAGTTCTCACTGTCATGCTATCGCTCACAAACAAGTTGCTGTGTTGTATATTAGTTGCCCTTCTGAGTGTTTACCACAGTCAGTTCAGATGACCAGTCTAATTTTACAAAATACTTGCTTTATTGTGGCAGAGTGACCTCTGACCAGCCTAAGAATCTGTTTTAGCAGTAAAATATTCAATTTGAATTCATAGCACCCGAGCCACAATCCTGTTTCAATTTTTATATTCTCATTGCTGTTATATTCCAAGACACTTAAAGTTCTTTCCTCTGCTGCTTAAAGATTCTTTATTCATCTGTCTTCTCTTTCCTGACCATCTTCATGGAGTTAAAATAGTAGGATTACCCTTCAGTGATACCTTTTTCAATAAAGAGAACATTTATATTCATATATATATGAATACATATTCATATTATATGTCTATCAAAATATTACTACCAGAGGTAAAAATAATATAATAAACATAGGGATGTCAGAAAAGAAAAATTATAGTCTGAAGATATTAAATATTAACTCTACCTCTAAATCATTTTGTAATCAGAACGGGTGTAATTTTAAAATCTTTTAACAATAAGCACCCTAGAATGTCAAATTTGGAGAAAAGAAAAAAGGATTAAGGATAGATACAACCCCTTAAGGAGGATAGAAAGCAGATAGCAAATACCTGGAGGAAAAGAGAGCAGGCATGGCAGGGAATATTGCCAATATCCTAAACTTGAAAGAATCAAAGAATGATGGAAAACCTCCTCAATCTATGGTTATTCCTAGAAATAGGTTTGCAATAGTGCTAACTAGTGAAGATTCCAACTTATCCTGCCCAGGAGAAGAGGTCTGTTTGAGAGAGAGGACAGGATGAACTCAAATATAGTTCATTCTTAAGGATAGTGTACTATAAGGCCATCTACTCAAAGCCAGAATATTTTTCCTCTGTTTTAATGGGGAAGTAGAGGCTTAACTCCTTTCATATCACAACCAGAGATAAACGTTTTGAAGGGCTAATACTCACTTAGGGGAGCATATAGTTAACCACTAAGTATAACTGATATCAGATGCTTTCTCCTTTCAAAGAAGTTAGGAAGTTAGAAATATATAAAGGAAACCTTGCCAACTTCTTGATTTGCTAGGGTAAGCTGTACGGAAGGGTATTTTTGTACTTCTTAGCTATACCTATAGTCAACAAGGTACAAGCATTGCTGGTAAACAGTAATACCCTTGAGGTGCCTTCCTACCATCAGGCCATTTAATTTTATAATCAATGCCAGTACCACTCCACTGGATCTTTAAATGGTTTGTTTGTTCTATATTAAACATCTATGAATTTCAATTTATCATTTACTTTTTTTTTTTTACTTTCGGTACACGGGCCTCTCACTGTTGTGGCCTCTCCCATTGCGGAGCACAGTCTCCGGACATGCAGGCTCAGCGGCCATGGCTCACGGGCCCAGCCGCTCTGCGGCATGTGGGATCTTCCCGGACCGGGGCAAGAACCCGCGTCCCCTGCATCGGCAGGCGGACTCTCAACCACTGCGCCACCAGAGAAGCCCCATTTACTTATTTTTTAACTGAAAACTAGTTGATGTACAATATTATGTTCTTTTCAGGTGTACTGCATAGTGATTTGACATTTGCATACAGTGAAACGGTCCCCAATGATAAGTCTACTAATGATCTGTCCCCATACAAAGTTATTACAATATTATTCACCATATTCTTTATGCTGTATGTTATATCCCTATGGCTTATTTGTTTTATAACTGGAGGTTTGTACCTCTTAATCCCCTTCCTATTTCACTCTCTCTTCTCTGGCAACCACCATCTGTTCTCTGTATCTATGAGTCTGTTTTTCATTTTATTTGTTTGTTTTGTTTTTACATTCCACATAGCAGTGAGATCATACTGTATTTGTCATTCTCTGTCTGACTTTATTTCACTTAGCAAAATACCCTCTAGATCCATACATGTTGTCACAAATGGCAAGATTTTATTTTATTTTTTTAATGGCCAACAGTCTAGTGTGTGTGTGTGTTACACACAAACATACATATACATACACATACATACCACATCTTCTTCATCTATTTATCTATCAGTAGATACTTAGGTTGTTTCCATATCTTGGCTATTGTAAATAATGCTGCAGTGAACATTGATGTACATATCTTTTCAAATTAATGTTTTTGTTTCCTTCAGGTAAATACCCGTAAGTGGAATTGGTGGCTGTTATGGTAGTTCTACTTTTAATCTTTTGAGGGACCTCCATACTGTTTTCCATAGTGGTTGTACCAATTTGCATTCCCACCAACAGTGTATAAAGGTTCCCATATCTCTACTTCTTTGTCACCACTTCTTATTTGTTGTCTTTTTGATGATAGCCATTCTGACAGGTGTGAGGTGGTATCTCATTGTGGTCTTGATTTGCGTTTCCCTGATGATTAGTGATCTTGAGCATCTTTTCAGGTGTCTGTTGGCCATCTGTATGTCTTCTTTGGAAAAAATATCTCTTCAGATCCTCCACCCATTTATTAATCAGCTTGTTTGTTTTTTTGATGATGAGTTATGTAACTTCTTTGTATATTTTGGGTATTAACCCCTTATTGGATATATTGTTTGCAAATATTTTATTCTATTCAGTAGACTGTCTTTTTGTTGATGGTTTCCTTACTGTGCAAAAACTTTTAAGTTTGTTGTAGTCCCACTTGTTTATTTTTGCTTTTGTTTCCCTTGCCTGAGGAGACAGCTCCAAAAAAATATTGCTAAGACTGATGTCAAAGAGCATACTGCCTATATTTTCTTCTAGGAGTTTTATGGTTTCAGGTCTTACATCTGGGTCTTTAATCCATCTTGAGTTTATTTTTGTATATGGTGTGAGAACGTAATCCAGTTTGATTTTCTTGCATATAACTCTTCAGTTTTCCCATTTATTGAAAAGGCTGTCTTTTCCTTATTGTATATTCTTGCCTCCTTTGTCATAGATTAATTGACCACATAAGCATGGGTTTATTTCTGGGCTCTATATTCTGTTCCATTGATCTGTGTGTCTGTTTTTATACCAGTACCATACTGTTTTGATTACTGTAGTTTTGTAGTTTAGTCTGAAGTCAGGGAGTGTGATTCCTCCAGCTCTGTTCTTCTTTCTCAAGATTACTTTGGCTATTCAGCGTTTTTTATGTTTCCATGCAAATTTTAAAGTTATTTGTTCTAGTTCTGTGAAAAATATCCTTATTATTTTGATAGGTATTGCATTGAATCTGTAGGTTGCCTTGGGTAGTATGGTCATTTTAACAACATTAATTCTTCCCATCCATGAACATGGTATATCTTTCCATCATTTTTTTTTTTTTCTTGTCTTAAATTTCTTTCATCAGTGTCTTATAGTTTTCCAAGTACAGGTCGTTTACCTCCTTAGGTAGGTTTATTCTTTTTGATGCAATTGTAAATGGGATTGCTTCCTTAATTTCTCTTTCTGACAGTTTGTTGGTAGTGTGTAGAAATGCAACAGATTTCTGTATATTAATTTTGTATCCTGCAACTTGACTGAATTCATTGATGACCTCTAGTAGTTTTCTGGTGGTGTCTTTAGGATTTTCTATGTATAGTATCATGTCATCTGCAAACTGACAGTTTTACTTCTTCCTTTCTAGTTTGGATTCCTTTTTATTTCTTTTTCTTGTATGATTGCTGTGGCTAGGACGTCCAATGCTATGTTGAATTAAAGTGGCGAGAGTGGGCATCCTTGTCTTCTTCCTGATCTTTGAGGAAATAATTTCAGCTTTTCACTGTTGAGTATGATGTAAGCTGTGGGCCTATCATATATGACCTTTATTATGTTGAGGTATGTGTTCTCGCTCTGCCCACTTTCTGGAGAATTTTTATCATAAATGGATGTTGAAATTTGTCAAAAGCTTATTTTGCATCTATTGAGATAATCATGTGATTTTTATTCTTCAGTTTGTTAATGTGGTGTATCACATTGATTGATTTGCAAATACTGAAAAATTCCTGTGTCCCTGGGATAAATCCATCTTGGTCATGGTATGCGATTTTTTTAATGTATTGTTGGATTTGGTTTGCTAATATTTTATTGAGGATTTTTGAATCTGTGTTATCAGTGATCTTGGCCTGTAATTTTTTCTTTCTTTCTTCCTTTCTTTTTATCTTTCTTTTTTTCTTTTTTTTTTTTTTGATGTCTTTGTCTTGTTTTGGTATCAGGGTGATGCTGGGCTCATAGACTGAGTTTGGAAGCATTCCTTTCTCTTCAACTTTTTGGAGTAGTTTGAGAAGGATAGGTGTTATTTCTTCTTGAAATATTTAGTAAAATTCACCTGTGAAGCCATCTAATCCTGGACTTTTGTTTATTGGGAGTTTTAAAAATTACTTATTCAGGGAATTCCCTGGCGGTCCAGTTGTTAGGACTCAGCACTTTCACTGCCATGGGCCCAGGTTCAGTTTCTGGTTGGGGAACTAATATCCCACAGGCCACACAGCATGGCCAAAAATAAATAATTTAATAAATTAATAAATTAATCAATAACTGGTAATAGGTCTTTTAATATTTTCTATTTCTTCCTGATTCAGTCTTGGGAGGTTATACATTTCTAGGAATTTGTTCATTTCTTCTAGGTTGTCCACTTTATTGGCATATAGTTGCTCCTCTTAGTCTCTTATGATCCTTTGTCTTTCTGTGCTGTCAGTTGTAACTTCTCATTTTTCACTTCTGATGTTATTGATTTGAGCCCTATCTCTTTTTTTCTTGAAGAGTTAAAAGTTTATCAATTTTTTAAATCTTTTCAAAGAACCAGCTCTTAGTTTCACTGATCTTTTTTATTGTCTTTTTAGTCTCTATTTTATTTATTTCCACTCTGATCTTTATTATTTCTTTACTTCTCCTAACTTTCAGTTTTGTTTGTCCTTCTTTTTCAAGTTCCTTTAGGTGTAGGGTTAGACTGTTTACTTGAGATTTTTCTTGTTTTGTGAGGTAGACTTGTATCACTATAAAATTCCCTCTTAGAACTGCTTTTACTGTGTCCCTTAGATTTTAGATGACTGTGTTTTCATTTATCATTTTTCTCCAGGTATTTTTTAATTTCCTATAATAATTTCTTCAGTGACCTGTTGGTTGTTTACTAGCATGCTGTTTTTGGAGTTTTTTCCCCCTAGTGGTTGATTTCTAGTCTCATACTGCAGAAAAGATATTTGATGTGATTTTAATCTTCTTAAATTTATTGAGAATTGTTTGTAATCTATCCTGGGGAATGTTCCATGTGCACCTAAAAAGAATGTGCATTCTGCTGTTTTTGGATGAAATGTTCTCATTATATGCCTATTAATCCATCTCATCTAATGTTTCATTTAAGGCCAGTGTTTCCTTACTGATTTTCTGTCTGGATAAGTTGTCCACTGATGTAAGTGGGGTATTAAGGTCACTTACTATTACTGCCTTACTGTCAGTTTCTCCTGTTATGTTTGTTAATATTTGCTTTATGTATGTAAGTGCTCCTATGTTGGGTACACATGTATTTACAATTGTTAAATCTTCTTGTTAGATTGATCCCTTTATCATTATGTAATGTCCTTTGTCTCTTGCTACAATCTTTCTTTTAAAGTCTATTTTGCCTGATATAAGTATTGCTACCCCAGCTTTCTTTTCTTTTCCATTTGCATGGAATACTCTTTTAGCTTTTGCTAGTGCTGAGATCTTCATATTAGAGGGATGCTTTTATGATTTTTTATAGCAATATAATTAATGATCCACAAATCAGGAAATATAAAGTGATATTGTTTTGACAGCCTTCTAAACGGTCTTCTGTTAGTATTCTCCTAATGCCTAGTTCCAGTGTCCCATAGTAATTTAAATTTAGCTTGCTCCAAACTGTACCCACTTATGTTTTTCCCAAAAACTGTTTTCCCTCTGAATTTCTAACTTTGTAGTACTACAAATTTCTTCAGTTCCCAGAGCCAGAAACCTAAGAGTCAGGCCTGGCTTCTTGAGTATGAGACCAGTGCAATGCACAGGGCCTGCACTCAGGAAGGCCCTCTGCATGGAGTTTAATGCTCAGTGGTTGCCATCTCAAAATTCTTAATGATTCATTTTTGGGTTTGTGATTTGTGTTTTGTAAGTGAAGTCCAATGGGATAATGGAGCACGTGCAGGGACTTGGAACCAAAGGCACAGTACCACCTCCCACTGCCTCTCTGGGCTGGATTCTACATTCCCCACTTTCCCACCCACTAGAACACCAGCCACCCTTCCTCTCTCTGCCTCACCCAGCCACAGCTATCACTCTCTGACCCTAGCGGGGCCTGTGCACAAGCATAAGGAAGGTAGGGATTAGGCTGCACACTCTTGGCAGGACTGTCCTTGCCCTTACCTGTCATCTTCACTGGTGTCTGACAGGTGGCCAGAGACCACAGCCCAACTGAGGCAAGCCTCTGTTCATCCCCAATTCCAGGTACCTAGTGAGTTGGAGTGGCAGCCATGGGAAGGGAAGAAACCTGGCTCAACTTCCCTGCCCTGGGCCAGGGCATGGCACATGGGTTTGGTGGCTGGGGAGGGGCAACCTAGCAGCCAGTGGGTCACCCACACAGTGAGTTGTGGGCTAGGGCCCCAGGCATCTGTGAAGGTCTGCACTTCTTGCCCTGGTGCCCGAGGGAACATGACATTAAATAGCAAATGAAAAATACCATAGCAGATGGAGAGAGAGACCGCTGGGAAACATTTTCTATTTTAGTACTTAATGGCACTGTTTTCCTGCTTTTTGAACAAGGGCCCTAATATTTTGTACTGAGCCCCTCAAAATATGTAGTTGGTCCCATCTAATACATTGGGGATTTTAATTCATCTCCTGGCCTCTGATTCCTCCTTCACCCACTTTAGCTTTCACACTGCTGCCAGAGTGGTCTCTTTAAAATTTAAATCTGATCATTACTTGACTTTCATTGGTTAAAGTCCTTTAGTGGCTCTGTATGGTCCCACACCCATGGACGCGACCAAATTTTGTACATTTTATTTGGCTTGCACAGTGGGTTCTTTCCACTCTCCTCCCTCTCTACATTCTTCCTTCCCCTCATTTGAATGTCTGCAGGCGTAGCTAGCTTTTCCTTCAAAAAGCATCAGTTACGTGCTGAAACCTTTTGCGTTTAACTTGTGTTTTACTGGGTGATCAAAACCAAAGTTAAAACAGAATACACATTTTTCTCAAGTGTTCATGGAACATTCTCCAGGATAGATCATATATTGGGTCACAAATCTAGCCTTGGCAAATTTAAGAAAATTGAAATCGTATCAAGTATCTTTTCCAACCACAACGCTATGAGACTAGATATCAATTACAGGAAAAGATCTGTAAAAAATACAAACACATGGAGGCTAAACAATACACTACTTAATAACGAAGTGATCACTGAAGAAATCAAAGAGGAAATCAAAAAATACCTAGAAAAAAATG
>NC_041217.1:48920472-48934160 GCF_002837175.3 Physeter macrocephalus
TCAGTGGAACAGGATAGAAAGCCCAGAGATAAACCCACACACATATGGTCACCTTTTCTTTGATAAAGGAGGGAAGGATATACAGTGGAGAAAAGATAGCCTCTTCAATAAGTGGTTCTGGGAAAACTGGACAGCTACATGTAAGAGTATGAAATTAGAACACTCCCTAACACCACACACAAGAATAAACTCAAAATGGGTTAAAGACCTAAATGTAAGGCCAGACACTATCAAACTCTTAGAGGAAAACATAGGCAGAACACTCTATGACATAAATCACAGCAAGATCCTTTTTGACCCATCTCCTAGAGAAATGGAAATAAAAACATAAATAAACAAATGGGACCTAATGAAACTTAAAAGCTTTTGCACAGCAAAGGATACCATAAACAAGACCAAAAGACAACTCTCAGAATGGGAGAAAATATTTGCAAATGAAGCAACTGACAAAGGATTAATATCCAAAATTTATAAGCAACTCATGCAGCTCAATAACAAAAAAACAAACAACCCAATCCAAAAATGGGCAGAAGAACTAAATAGACATTTCTCCAAAGAAGATATACCATACCGTTTTGATTACTGTTGTTTTGGTAATGTAAATTGGTACAGCTACTATGGAGAACAGTATGGAGGTTCCTAAAAAACTGAAAATAGAGCCGTCATCTGATCCTTCAGTCCCACTCCTGGGCATATATCCAGAGAAAACCATAATGCAAAAAGACACATGCACCCCAGTGTTCACTGCAGCACTATTTACAATAGCCAAGACATGGAAGCAACCTAAATGTCCATCAACAGATGAATACATAAGGAAGATGTGGTATATTTATACAATGGAATATTACTCAGTCATAGAAAAGAATGAAATAATGCCATTTGCAGCAACATGGATGGACCTAGAGATTATCATACTAAGTGAAGTAAGACAGAGAAAGACATATCATATGATATCGCTTATATGTGGAATCTAAAAAAAATGATACAGATGGAACTTATATACAGAATAGAAATAGACCCACAGACATAGAAAACAAACTTATAGTTGACAAAGGGGAAAAGGAAGAAGGGGGATAAAATAGGAGTTTGGGATTAACAGATACACACTACTACATATAAAATAGGTAACCAACAAGGATTTACTGTATAGCACTGGGAACTGTACTCAATATTTTGTAATAACCTATAAGGGAAAAGAATCTGAAAAAAAATAGATTGTATCTATAACTAAATCACTTTGCTGAAACTAACACAACATTGGAAATCAACTATACTTCAATAAAAATAAAACTTAAAAAAATAATGACAATATTTTTTAAAAACCGCTCTTTTAGAAAATCAAGACTGTATCTTATTCATCTTACAACTCCAGCAATGACCTTTTCTTTTTCTTAATCTGTTTATGAAAACTCAATAACTAGGTGACATTCATGATTGCCCAGCGTATGCACATTGTAAAGACATTAACCTTTTATGCCATAGCATCTTCATCATTAGGTGATGGTTTTAAATTAATCAACATTGTATACTGGATTTTTTTAAAAAGATTCTACATTAATCTGTTAAGTAAAATAGAATTAAGGGTGGAATACAGTGAGTAGAAAGAAATAATTTTCTTTCACTGAAAGCCCTATTAGATTAATGGTAGAAAGAATGACTCATGGGGACTATCTTAGTTTGCTTCTCATTCAAAGAATAATTAGAGGTGTAGTAATGTGGTCTTCTCTCAGCCTTTTAAAAGTTAAATGAAAAAAAAAAAGATACTACATCTGGCAGAAGTGAAGGTCAAAACCTGATGATCTGTCCTTGGCTACGTGGGCTCATATCTTATGTAGTTAGTGAGACCATCACTGTCACTCAAGAGAACTTCTCCATTAAAATCAGCTACCTGCAGTTGAAAAAGGCTTTGCACTCTTCTGCGCATGTGATCTAGGGCCAGTGTCACCTGCATTTTTAATTATGCCAGAGTATCAGTACAAGGACTTCATACTATTAGCATTTAAGAATTTGGACATAGAACAGGGAAAAGAGTGTAAGAACCGTATTTTTTAATGTATGTTCAGCTAGCATCTCCCTTGTGTGACCAAGAGCAAATTGTTTGACCTCTTCTAAGGCCTATGGTGTGTTTTTTATGGTAATGAAATACCACACAAATATTTTAAGATCCTTTCAGGTTTGCAGATTAAAAGGTATCATGTACTAAGAACCAATTTGTTAATATTTTGGGGCCTAAATTCATAATGGAAAAAAATCTTTGCAGCATTAGAAAGGTGTACAGTTAGGAAATAGCCTCTAGAAGTTATATAAATATGCCTAGTAAAATCTTTTCCATTGTGCATTTCTCCCTGCCTTCCCCCACTTTATTCTATACTTTAAAAATAAATAAATAAAAGCCTACTCTGATAGGCATTAGTAAAGAGTAATTACGTTGTTTTACTTGTACCTTTTGCTTACCACCATTTCCATAATATGGGTTTTAGGCGCATTTTGTTTCACCAGAGGCAGGAAGAATTTTATTTTTTTAAACAACTAATAGGCTCCAGAGCTCCCCTTCATCTATGATGCTGTTATTCTTAGAGTCCTAGAAATGAGAGCTAGAAAATTTCAATTAAATTCATCTAGTTCATCTCCCCTGACAATGAAAAAACGTCTTTCACATTATATGATACTTTTTCAGGCTTCCATGATAACCTCTGGGAGACTATCCAATAGACTAATAGACCTCACTTAGGGGGAGTTTTGACCCTTCATTTCTCATTATTTTATCCCTTAAAGCCATCTTCTTAATAGTCATACTCTGTGAACTTGAGTAAGATCAGCAGTCTCTTCTAGTCATAAGAAAATCAACATATACCTCATTAGCAGGAACTAAGGTGGTCTACAGAAGTGCGTATTTCAGATACTAAATTTTTCCTCTTTAAACACCAGATTCGGTTTTATTTTAATAATGTTGAGGGTTTTTTTCCTTCAGATGTATTAGATATTTTCCCTACTTTCTTGAGTGAATTGGAATTTTCTTAATAATTCAAGTTAATCATTATTAGCGTTTAGCAAATATATATTAAGTAGCCCACTGTGTGCTAAGCATTGAAGAAATACAAAGATGAGCTCAGTAATGTTTGCCTTTAGAAGTTAAGACTCAGTAAGGGATATAAAATAGGAATAGAACTAATTATTGGTCAAAACAGAAAAACAGTAGTATAAACAAAACATCTTAGGTAATCAGAAGTGAAAGGCTAACTCCTATTAGAGAAATCAAGAATGGTTTTCAAAACCATTTGTATTCAAAATAAATAGTATTTGGTATTCAAAATAAATAATGTAGGGACAACTGAGTGGCCATTTGGAAAAAAAGATAAAATTAGATGTAAGGTGTATGTGCTACCTTACACAAGCATAAACTCCAAATGGATTAGGGATCTAAGTGTAATAAATAAATAAATAAATAAATAAATGATACAACTACTAGAAGAAAACAGAGGAATGCCTCTTTAACCTTAAAAAATATTCTTCTGTAATGAATGGTTACTGAAAAGCCAGAGGCAAAAAAAATATTTTTTTTTAAGTGCAATGCAAAAAACATCATAACAAAGTTAAAAAACAGGGACTTCCCTGGTGGCGCAGTGGTTGAGAATCTGCCTGCCAATGCAGGGGACACGGGTTCAAGCCCTGGTCTGGGAAGATCCCACATGCCACGGAGCAACTAAGCCCGTGCGCCACAACTACTGAGCCTGTGCTCTAGAGCCCATGTGCCACAACTACTGAAGCCCACGCAGCTAGTCTGAGCTCTGCAACAAAAGAAGCCACCACAGTGAGAAGCCCACGCACTGCAACGAAGAGTAACCCCTGCTCGCCGCAACTAGAGAAAGCCTGTGCGCAGCAATGAAGACCCAACAATGAAGACCCAATGCAGCCATAAATAAATAAATAAATTTTTTTAAAAAAATTAGAAAACAACCGACTGACTGGGAGAAAATATTCATAACATAATAAAGCGTTATTTAAAAATGAAGGACAGGGCTTCCCTGGTGGCGCAGTGGTTAAGAATCCGCCTGCCGATGCAGGGGACGCGGGTTTGTGCCCCGGTCCGGGGAAGGACAAATGACCAAAAACCCAGTAGAAAAATTGAAAAAAGATATGAATAGGTAATGCTCAAAAACTATAAAAATTGTTCTGAACATATAAAAACAATGTTCATACTCACTTATAATCAGAGAAATGCAAATTAAAACAACATAGAGATACTACCTCACCTTTTAGGCTAGCAAAAACTATAGACTATGACAAATTAAGTTGGCAAGGTTATGGGAAATAGACACTCTCTTACATTGTTGATGGGAATGCAAACTGATACAGCCTTTCTAGAGGGGATTTTGGCAAACCTACGCATGCATTTACCTTTCCACCCAGCAATCCCACTTTTAGCTGTCTACCTTCAAAATACAACCTCCATCAGTATGAAAATACATACATACAAGGTATTCCTTGCAGCATTGTTTGTAATTGCAAAATACTGGAAGCAACCTAAATGCCCACTCATAAGAAGTTAACTACATCAACTATGTATGCAAGGTAGAGTAATGGCCTTTCAAAGATGTACACATCCTAATATGCAGAATCTGTGAATATGTAGTCATACATAGCAAAAGAGACTGTTGCAGATGTGATTAAGGCTAAAGGTGGGAAGAATATCCTAGATTATCCAGGTGGGTTCATTCTAGTCACATGAGACCTTAGAAATTGAGAACCTTTCAGAGAGATGCAATATTGTTGGCTTTGAAGATGGAGGAAGGGAACCATGAGCCAAGGAATGTTAGTGGCCTTTAGAAGCTGGAAAAAGCAAAGAACGCATTATCCCATAGAGCCTTCAGAAAGGAATACAGCCCTGCTGACACCTTGATTTTAGCCAGATGAGACCTGTGTTGGACTTCTGACCTACAGAACTATAAGATAATAAATTTGTACTGTTTAAGCCACCATGTTTGTGGTAATTTGTTACAGTGGCAATAGAAAACTGCCAGTGATAAAACTGGTGAAATTAGAATTAAGTCTGTAATTTCAGTCAGTATGTTACCCACCAGGGTTCTTGGCCTCCTTAATTAATAGAAATTGATAAGAGGCCAGACAAGAAATTCAGGCAGTGGTTTATTGGGGCCCTTTCTGCAGCAGGAGGGAGCGAAAACAAACAACAGGTTCCCTTGCTCTCTCCCTAGGGGGAGGCGGGCTGATTCCTTATATGGGATGAGGGTAGGAGTGGGTACAGGAGTCGGGTCAGGCTGGAGGGGTGGCTTAGGTGGTCTGCCCACTCCTTTGGTGGTGCTGTGTGCAGGGCGCTTTTGCTCCCAGCTCCTCAGAAGTGGCATTTGGGTTTTTGGTCTTTTTGTATCTTGTTCATAATTTTCCCCAACTGTGCGTGTACACAATTATTTTTAGTTCCTTTGTATTTTGTTGCTGGAGGAGACGTTTGTCCAGGTGCAAGCACTACAGCAAAGGGTCCCAGGTCCCAGCCTGTATCAGGTATGGTACCTATGTTCATTCCTAGTTTTTATAATTATACTATGGTTACATACGATGTTAATGTTAGACAAAGCTGGGCAAAGGAAAACTCTCTGTACTATTTTTCCAAATATAAAGGAAAAAATATCAGAGATTCCTTCCCTTCTCAAGATCCCTCCCCCACTCACCTCATTAACATCTTAATGTTAGTTGCCATTTCTCTCCCGCTATTCCTTTGTGAATTTCCAACTAGGCTTTTAACTCATGTTAAAAGTACAGACTTGTTCACAAAAATTTTTAGCAGATTTATTCTTAATAGATACAAACTGGAAACATCCCAAAAGTCCATCAGTTGGGAATGGATAAACCAATTTGGTACATCCATACAGTGGAATAAAAAGGAACCAACTACTGATACATGCACCAACATGGATAAATTTCAAAAACAGTAAGTGAAAGAAGACTCCCTACTGCATAATTCCATTTATATGGAATCAGATTAGTGGTTTCTAGGGGCTGAGGGAAGAGGAAGGGATTGACAATAAAGGGACACGAATAAAATTTTTTTCATTTATTTATTTATTTATTTATTTTTGGCTGCATTGGGTCTTTGTTGCTGTGCACGGGCTTTCTCTAGTTGCAGTGAGCAGGGCTACTCTTTGTTGTGGTGCTCAGGCTTCTCATTGAGTTGGCTTCTCTTGTTGCAGGGCACAGGCTCTAGGCGCGTGGGCTTCAGTATTTGTGGTGCGCGGGCTTCAGTAGTTGTGATGCGTGGGCTTCAGTAGTTGTGGCACGCAGGCTCAGTAGTTGTGGCTCATGGGCTCTAGAGTGCAGGCTCAGTAGTTGTGGTGCACGGGCTTAGTTGCTCCACGGCATGTGGGATCTTCCCAGACCAGGGCTCAAACCCGTGTCCCCTGCATTGGCAGGTGGATTGTTAACCACTGCTCTACCAGGGAAGCCCCACGAATAAATTTTTTGAGTGATAGAAATGTTCTATATCTCAATTGCGGTAGTATACATTTGTCAAAACTCATCAAGTTATACACCTAAAATAGGAAAGGAAAAATAGTGAATTTTTCCTTTTATAAAGTACACTTCAATGAACCTAATTTTTAATAGAAAAGATATATTTGAAACATAATATATAAAAGTTGAAAATAAAAAGTTTTTAAAATTTTAACAAGAAAATAATCAAAGGAAATCTGACATAACAGTGTTCTATCAAGTAAAAATGAATCTTTAAGACAAAGAATATCATTAGAGATAGAAGAGGTGTGCTTAATATCGTCTGTTTGTTCCCCTAGTAAATCAGCATATCAGTAAGTTATATTATGATGTTATATATAACAAGTATAACATATGTTATATCACATAATATACATATTTTACTTTTATATTTTAATATAACCTAATAATATCAATATGTTAGCATTGTTTAAATCTGATTAACGGATATATCTTTACTGTATTAACTTATGTGCTTTTGTATGTTTAAGAGTTTCATAATAAAAGTTTCACTTCATTTAACAAAAGAATCATTGGATGCTTCTAAAAATGGAGATCACTGCTTCATATCAAAGAGTCTGATTCATCAGCTCTGGGCTAGAAAATCAATTGTAATTTATGATAGAACCTTTTCTTTTCCCTTGTGATGCTTAAATTTGCAAACAAACATAAACAAAACAAAAAACCCAAAATCAAAAAGCCCCACTAGAGGAGAAATTACTCACATTGAAACTGCTTAATAACTATAAAGCACTTTGTAACTGTTTGTGGTTTTGTTATTATTCTTGTTACCTAGAGTTTCCCCTTCTGTTTAGACTTCCAATAACTGGAAGATAAACTAAGTAAAATATGATAACTGAAAAGTAGAGTTTGACATTTTCAGTTACCCTTCCTTTTCTTTTTTCCTTGTTTTCTACAATTAGATTTTAGTCAGCATTTATCAAACATCTATAAGTTCCTAAGTTATATTAAGAAAACAAGGGAGGGAATAATTTATATATGGCACAGCCCTTCTTCTCAGGTAATTACAATCCATAATAATATGAACTGCTAAAATATGCAAAATACGCAGGTTAAGTTAGTAATTAAACTATAACTTAAAAAGCAAGAATAAAAACAATTCTCACCTGGGTTCTTTCTAGTTGACAAGGTGACATTTTCTTAGTGTGAGTCATATAACATTTTAAGGAACTGCTATTAAAATTACTTAATCACCTAAAATTGTTTAATCCCTTGTGTGGTCACTGATATGGAAAAGTCTCAAACAGGATTAAAGCAGGGTTCTGTTGCACATCACTGTGTTTTTGTGTGAAAGGTGATGACATGTTTCTCTGCCTCTTCTCCATGTCTTAAGGGAACAGCAGCAGCACTAGGGTGTTGGCAAGTCAGTGTCTCTGATTTTTACCACCACTGAGGCTTCTGAGAGCAGTTGCACAGCAGCAGTTTATTTCAGTTGCCAATCATGCCCTGCCAGCCAAGTTCAGCCTTCGGGGGTTACTCCAATTTGAAGGTGGTGAACAACTTTTATTGTTATCTTAACATTTACCAAGCTCTAGAGAAAGACACCGTTTGGCTTTTTCTCTTTCACTGGCAGTTGCTAATTTTAAGCCTTATTTTGACCAAAAATAGTGAGTACCAACTACTTAAAGTAAGCCATTTTAGTTGTATCAATTGCTATGACGATATAGTTGTTTAAAATGATACGCTTTTTATTATTTTTTAAGAATTGTAGATGGTAGCAACAGCAATCCAAAGGAGAATTGTATGAAGTAGGATTTGTTTGGAGGGTTTTATTTGTGTTCTTTCAGATTAGGTTGGTATCAGAAGGGTGAAATCAAGTTTATTTGTGGTCTTCTCCTTTGTTTCCATTTATGATACAGGATTTTTAGGGTACATTTATAGGAGCATCATTTACCCTTCAAATTAACATAAGACATAGATATCATAACTTTTTGTGAAAGAGAAACATTTTCCTAATTGGCATCCATTTATTTTTAAATTTTATATTTGGGTTTTTCTTCTCAGTGACCCCAGAATCAGTTACATATAAAAGTAATTTCAAAAAGATTTCAATTTTACTCTAGTTTAATTATAGAGGTAGGAGCCTTAGGAGCAAATTTTTCTAAGTCACATGTCACATTAGTGGGTTTTTTGGTTTGTTTTCCTTTTTTCTCTCATATTTTTGAATTGTTATACTGCATTTTTGCCTCTTTGTGGTATATAACTCTATAATAAGATGTGTGTAGAAATTAAGTATAGTACACATGAGGGAAATGCATTATATTATAGTGCCTAGAGTTTTTGAAGAGAAATTAGAATGTGGAGAATTAGTACAGTTATGATGGTTAAAAAGCAAGCGTTCCAGAGTCAGACTGCCTGAATTGAAGTTTTACTTTGCAACTTAGCAGCTGTGTAACTTGGGAAAAGTCAGATAGCTTCTCTGTATCTCTGCTATTGATATATAGTTGATGAAGAAAATGAACTCTTCATATGTTGTGCATTCTTGCTCAAAATTACATTAAATTTTCATAGGTAAAAGTATTTCTCTCAGAAAAGCAAATGCTTATTTATTTATGACTGCTTTGAATGGTCTTGCCTCTCATTGTTGATTTCCTTAGAAGTCAGAGTGAAAGGTGAGGTCCTTACAGTGGCCTACAGAATCTGCACACTGTACCCCCTACCCCAGTACCAGGACCAACACCAGCCTGCTACCTCTCTGACCTCATTTCCCACAACCCTTCTTACTGCTTTCTCCATTCCAGCCACACTGACTTCTTGGCTCTTCCTTGATCACACTAGGCATGCTTTTGCCTTAAAGCCTTTGCTGAGCCTAGTCCTGTTGCCTAGAATGCTTTTCCCTTCCAGTATCTGCTAACTCAAGGCTAACTCACCTCCTCTTCTTTACTCAATATAATCCTTCTCCATAAGGTCTACCATGACCACTTGGTATTCCCAACCCTCTTTACACAGCTCTGTTTTTCTACAGTGCTTGTCTTTTGCTAATTTATTTTGTTCTTTGTTTATTGTCTATATCCTTCCACTGGTATATAAGATTAATGAAAGCAAAGATTTTTGTTTGTTCACTGATTATCTCAAGTGCCTCAAGTATCTGGCAAATAAATATATGCACAAATGAAACTTTTTAAGTACTAGCAATATACTGGGTTTAAATTCTAACTCCTCACCTATTAACTGTGTTACCTAAAGCAAGTTACTGAATACCTGCTTTGTGGAGTTGTTACATGGATTAAATGGTTTCACATATTTGAAAGCACCTGGCCAGTGCTTGATAGCCAGGAAGCCTTCAGTAAATTCATTCAGCCAACAAATGTTTATTGAACACTTAGGCTATACCAAGTATCATTTATAGGCACTGGCATACATCACAGAACAGAATAGCCCCAAATCCCAGATATTGTGGAATTTATTTCTAGTTTCCTTCCCTTCCTTTGCTGTGGTAGTTTCTAGGAGGAAAGACTCATGATTTCACCTAGCCTGTTCAGTAGTCTCTCATCCTAGATTTATATTCAATTAATACTTATAGGTACCCATTTTCCATTATTTTAAAACTACTTTTGCATTCAGTTATCTTATTCTTTGGGATGGCCTTAGGAAGAGGATTTTTTAATCCTTATTTTACAGATAAGCAATCTGAAACTTAGAAGCTGTGACTTGTCCAAGGTCATTCAGCTAGGAGAAATTGGCACCAGGATTTGAAGCCACACTTCCTGATTGAGTTCCCTGTTCTTTCTGTGGTGGCAGTTGTAGCAGAAACACCCTGATGGCTTTTATTCATTTCACTGCCTATTTTATTTCAGTTCTACAAACATACATTGAGCCCCTACTAAATGCCAGATATCAGCCCTGCCCTGGGGATGCAAAAATTGTTTAGTCCCTGTCCTGTGGAGTTCAGAGTTTAGCAGGGAAGTCTTTTGACACATCAGTGGGTATGCAGTGTGCTAAATGTAAGGCTGGCTCTATTTATAGATTCTTGGAAGCACATGGGAGGGGCACCTAATCTAGAGCAGGGTCAGGACATGCCAAACTAGACACCTTAGAAGAGATCATGCCTGAGCTGAGTCTGAAAGGATGACTTAACCAGGGAAAAGGGAGAGAATATGAACAGTAGCATAGATTCATGATGACTGTAGAGAATTGGAGGCTTTTAGATTTGCTGGCGTGTAAAGCATGAAGCAGGGAATGGTCAGGGGTCAGCTAGAGCAGTTAGTAGCTACCAGATGATACCGAATTCTACAGGTAGAACTCTTACCAGGACCACTCTTTTAGGCACCTTTAGGTCAGTATCCACCCTGGTCCAGTCAGCTATAGCCAGGGCTCTTCATGGTACAGAGCATACTGACCTGTATGTAAGGAATTGCTCAGAAGGGGCCCGTGGGAAAGGGCATACCATACACTCTGAGGCTTTCCAGAGGGAATAATGTTGCTGGAAGGCTCAGTGCATGGTTGGTCCAGGCAGAGGCATAGTAGAAGCCAAGCCAAGCTTGGAGATAGTGAATATTTAGTGGCATCAGCCCATTCAGCTATGTGGTCTTCCTGGACAGCCTGATCACAGGACCAGATTTTAAACATTGATTCAGTTTTGATTTTGAATAGCTGATCATTAAGAGAATGGAGGTTATTGGTGATTGAATAGCTTCAGATAATTGGTCCGGGAGTCTTGGTTGAATAGAGAGAAAAGCAGGGTCACGGAGAAAAACGGGGTGGTCAAGAGACTAGTGGTTTCTATGAGGTTTCTATGAGGAGAGTAGATGTATTTGGAGAAAGACACACCTGGTCAGGAAGAAAAGTCAGAAAGAAGAGTATGACTGTCTAAGGTGTCTGAGGTGAGGCATCTGAATAATGATAATATCTAGGGCGTGGTTCTAGGAGTGAGTGGCTGGAGAGGAGGTTAAAGGTTATTGGAGTTAAGGAATTGTGAAGCTAGCATATTAGATGGATCACTACGCAGTTATTTACTAGCATGGCGTTAGGAGCTAAGAGAGAAATATTGCAAGCTGGGGGCTAAAGTCCTTAATGAATAAAGGAAAGTGAAAGAGAGATTAATACATGAGAACGGCAAAGAGTGTGATAAAGGGTATTAAATCAAGGTCGTAAGAACCTCAAAGAATATGCTTTATTCCAAACCATTATTTTATGGAATAAAGGTTTGGAACCAGTCGTAATAAGCTAGGAAAATCCCAGCTCTTCTTTCTGGTACCATTGAATATTGGGTAGGGAGAATGGAAAACGTCTATCAGATAGGGCTGTAAGGTAAACAGTCTTCTCGGGTGAAAACCATGTTTCAGTTATATCAAGGAAATGAAAACAGAATTTTGTAGTAGATTCTACTACCTCTGTGAAATATCACTGACCACTTAGGGCAGTCTTACACTTTCCCTTATCTATATTCCTTAAACAAACATAATTTTATATATATACTTCTGAGGTATTTACTGAGCACTTAAGCTTTAGACTCTGTGGTCGATGTTAAGATAGATATAGCATTGTATCTTTTCTCAAAAGTTTAAGGGCCAAAGGGAACAATAATTATACATGAATAGCTGGACAAATCACCTTTCCAATCTTATTTTTCACTACTACTAATCATTTACCCACCAAACTAAATCTACTTAGTGTATACCCTGTGTATTGTTATCTCCATGACATTTTACATGCTATGCTCCATACAATACCCTTGCTACTCAACACCCCCAAACCCAAATCATGTCCACCCTTTGGGACCTAGCATACACCACTTCTTCCATACAATTTCCCTTTGTTTTGAGGAACTCCTGAAATAATTTCCTATGTTCCTCTCTAAAATAACACCATGTTTCATCAATTCTAAAATGCACATTTTTTCACATTTTAACATCTCTGTAGATTACTCTTTTTTTCCCCCAATAAAAATTGAATTTTATTGAATTTATTTTTTTTATAGAGCAGGTTCTTATTAGTTATCCATTTTATACATATTGGTGTATATATGTCGATCACAATTGCCCAATTCATCACACCACCCACCACCCTCCCCCCACCACTTTCCCCCCTTGGTGTCCATACGTTTGTTCTCTGCATCTGTGTCTCAATTTCTGCCCTGCAAACAAGTTCATCTGTACCATTTTTCTAGGTTCCACATATATGCGTTAATATACGATATTTGTTTTTCTCTTTCTGACTTACTTCACTCTGTATGACAGTCTCTTTATCCATTCATCTGTCACTGGGCATTTAGGTTGCTTCCATGACCTGGCTATTGTAAATAGTGCTGCAATGAACATTGGGGTGCATGTGTCCTTTTGAGTTATGGTTTTCTCTGGGTATATGCCCAGTAGTGGGATTGCTGGGTCATATGCTAATTCTATTTTTACTTTTTAAGGAACTGCCATGCTGTTATCCATAGTGGCTGTATCAATTTACATTCCCATCAACAGTGCAAGAGGGTTCCCTTTTCTCCACACCCTCTCCGGCATTTGTTGTTCGTAGAATTTCTGATGATGCCCATGTGAGGTGATACCTCATTGTAGGTATTAGAGAAATGCAAATCAAAACTATTGGAAATGCAAATCAATTAATTAGTATGGTGTATCACATTGATTGATTTGCATATATTAAAGAATCCTTGCATCTCTGGGATAAATCCCACTTCCATGGTGTATGATCCTTTTAATATGTTGTTGGATTCTGTTTGCTAGTATTTGGTTGAGGATTTTTGCATCTATATTCATCAGTGATATTGGTCTGTAATTTTCTTTTTTTGTAGTATCTTTGTCTGTATCAGGGTGATGGTGGCCTCATAGAATGAGTTTGGGAGTGTTCCTTCCTCTGCAGTTTTTTGGAAGAGTTTGAGAAGGAGGGGTGTTCACTCGTCTCTAAACGTTTGATAGAATTCACCTGTGAAACCATCTGGTCCTAGGCTTTTGTTTGTTGGAAGATTTTTAATCACACTTTCAATTTCCTTACTTGTGAGTGGTCTGTTCATATTTTCTATTTGTTCCTGGCTCAGTCTTTGAAGGTTATACCTTTGTAAGAATCTGTCCATTTCTTCCAGGTTGTCCATTTTATTGGCATAGAGTTGCTTATAGTAGTCTCTTAGGATGCTTTGTATTTCTGCGGTGTCTGTTGTAACTTCTCCTTTTTCATTTATAATTTTATTGATTTGAGTCCTCTCCCTCTTTTTCTTCATG
>NC_041217.1:48935685-48954058 GCF_002837175.3 Physeter macrocephalus
ATTTCTTGCATCTTCTTGATCTTTGCCTCCATTCTTTTTCTGAGGTCCTGCATCATCTTCACTATCATTATTCTGAATTCTTTTTCTGGAAAGTTGCCTATCTCCACTTCATTTAGTTGTTTTTCTGGGGTTTTATCTTGTTCCTTCATCTGGTACATAGCCCTCTGCCTTTTCATCTTGTCTATCTTTCTGTGAATGTGGTTTTTGTTCCACAGGCTGCAGGATTGTAATTCTTCTTGCTTCTGCTGTCTGCCTTCTGGGGGATTAGGCTATCTAAGAGGCTTATGCACATTTCCTGATGGGAGGGACTGGTGGTGGGTAGAGCTGGCTCTTGCTCTGGTGGGCAGAGCTCAGTAAAACTTTAATCCGCTTGTCTGCTGATGGGTGAAGCTGGGTTTCCTCCCTGTTGGTTGTTTGGCCTGAGGTGACCCAACACTGGAGCCTACCTGGGCTCTTTGGTGGGGCTAATGGCGGACTGTGGGAGGGCTCACGCCAAGGAGTACTTCCCAGAACTTCTGCTGACAGTGTCCTTGTCCTCACAGTGAAACACAGCCAACCCCCGCCTCTGCAGGAGACCCTACAACACCAGCAGGTAGGCCTGGTTCAGTCTCCTATGGGTTCACTGCTCCTTCCCCTGGCTTCCGATGCACACACTACTTTGTGTGTGCCCTCCAAGAGTGGAGTCTCTGTTTCCTCCAGTCCTGTTGAAGTCCTGCAATCAAATCCCACTAGCCTTCAAAGTCTGATTCTCCAGGAATTCTTCCTCCTGTTGCCTGACCCCCAGGTTGGGAAGCCTGATGTGCGACTCAGAACCTTCACTCCAGTGGGTGGACTTCTGTATAAGTGTTCTCTAGTTTGTGAGTCACTGACCCAGCAGTTATGGGATTTGGTTTTATTGTGATTGCGCCCCTCCTACCGTCTCATTGTGGGTTCTCCTTTGTCTTTCGATGTGGCGTATCTTTTTTGGTGAGTTCCAGTGTCTTCCTATAGATGATTATTCAGCAGTTAGCTGTGGTTCCAGTGCTCTCGCAAGAGGGAGTGAGAGCATGTCCTTCTACTCTGCCATCTTGAACCAGTCTCCCTCAAATTACTCTTTTATCATGTGCCATTTGTCATCAAAGTTTTTGAAAGAAAGAATATATCATGGTATTCTGTGGAAAAACATGAACAACAGCTACTCTGAGTCAAAAAAATAGTTCAGAAGAAGGAAGATGCATTAGGGATACCTTAACTGATTTTGTATATATATTTTTTATGTGTACACTATGTGATATATGACAAAACCATCCAAAGTAAGTCTTTAAAAAACTTCTTTAATATAAAATAAAAATTCTAAGTGGTAAGGCATTGTGTTATAGTTTAATTGGCAGCTTTTTTCTTTGTATACATAAAATAATGGTGTGACTTACAATCACTGGTGTCCTAGATTCAAAGAAATATGATAGTGTTATTTTGTGATTAAATATGCCAGACATTAAGAGCATGTACCTTCCTAATACATGTTGTGTCGTTTATATTTGTATTTATTTCTAATCTTATATTAAACTACAGGCTCTTTGAGGGCAGAGTTTGTGTTTGTTTTATCTTTGTTTCCCTTACAACACCTAGTACGATGCTTTATAACATATACACATAAAATAAATAATAAATAAATGGATTAAAATATGAAGTATTATACAATAAGTGCCACAGGAAGGTAAAGTACTATATGAGTGAACATCTACTAGTACATTCTCAATTAACTGCTTAACTGTAGTGTGTTAGAACTGTATTTATATATGGTATTTGGTCCAGTCCTTGGGCTGAAGCTCAGCTTAGGCCAGTGGCTTTGAACCAACTATAAATGATCCTAATAGAATTCTATAAATTTAGGTCTGGTTTGCTGACTACATTTATGAGGAAATGTGGTGACTCATCTTGATTGAATCATAGAAAGTAGTAAATAAAGCCTTTGCCTTAGAGAACAGATGACAGTGACTTTCCCTAATGATGCTAAGATTATACAAGAGATCAGGCAAATGCCTGTCTCTAAGAAATATAGTACTTTTTAAAATAGCCCTGTTTTTTTCCCTCCAATCAATCTCAATACACCTACAATAAAAAACAGGCTGAGGAATAAAAAACAGCTTAGGGAATTATGTCTATGTGATATTTTCTAGTTTTTACCCTTATTCTTTGGGCTGTAAGTACAAGAAATAACATAAGCATTTTTCTTCAGTCAGCTAAATAGCTCTACTTCTGATTCAAATAAGTTTGTTTCCATTTTTTTCTAGCAGTGCTTGTGTGTTTACTTGGCATGGAAAAGCACTGTGGTAGTCCACACTACTGTTCATCAAATATCTCTTTCTAGATACATGATAGGATTGTACATTCTTTCCCTGTTGAAGTTAGGTGTGGTCATGTGACTTTTTTGTCTAATAAAATGAGACCACTAATGACATGAAGCTTTAAGAGCAAGTACAGGGCTTCCCTGGTGGCGCAGTGGTTGAGAGTTCACCTGCCGATGCAGGGGACACGGGTTCATGCCCCGGTCCGGGAGGATCCCACATTCCGCAGAGCAGCTGGGCCCGTGAGTCATGGCTGCTGGGCCTGTGCATCCGGAGCCTGTGCTCCGCAACAGGAGAGGCCACAACAGAGGAAGGCCCGCATACCGCAAAAAAAAAAAAAAAAAAAAGGGCAAGTACAGAATTTACCACACTTCCTTTATCCTGAGGCAGCAACTAATAGAAGCACAAAGATGGAGGCTCCCTTAGCCTAAGTCCCTGAGTGAGGACAGCATAGTGCCAGGTCCCCATCATATTTGACCTGCTCATAGACACATAGTACGTTTTGTGCCAGTAAGATTGTGGGGTTATTAAGCATAACCTAGCTTATCACGATTAATATAGTCTTCACCCCAAAACAGTGGGCTTTAGTGGTAACTAAAAGAATATAACAGATTTGATGTGCTGGTATTGGCCTAGTACTTTTTTTCTTTCTTATGGAAATATTTATTGTATACACCTTCTATAAGCTAATATTCATCACAAGGTGATTCGAGTCAATTCCATACATCAAAATACTTTTCTTTGAATTATAGTCTTTTGTCAAGACATTTTGATATACTTCTATAAGATGTCCTTTCATCTGCCAACAATAGAATTGCCAATTCATTCTTGCATTTATTCTTTTATTCAACAAAGTTTTTTGAATGCCCGTTATTTGCCAGGTGCTAAGACTAGGAAGGTGTTCAAGGCACTCTAGATAGTTTGGTGGAAGTGGCAGAAGGTAAGCAGGGCTAAAAACTATAAGGCACTTCGTTCTTCTGAAGTCTAGGTGCTTCTCTTGTTTCATACATGATACATACCTGTTTCATTTTAAAATAGTTAAACTACATTTAAAATTTAACTTCACAAGTACCATATCCAAGGTGACATAGATCAGATTTTGCCACTGCTGAGACCACCAACATACTACCTTTGAAGTTAGAAGTTTCTTTACCATAGCTAGTATAGAGACTGTTTAAGAAATAAGAAATTAAGTGCCATCAAAAAGTTTAATTCTTGACATATATACACCATCAAATGTAAAATAGATAGCTAGTGAGAAGCTGCTGCATAGCACAGGGAAAGCAGCTTGGTGCTTTGTGACCACCTAGAGGGGTGGGCTAGGGAGGGTGGGAGGGAGATGCAAGAGGGAAGGGATATGGGGATATATGTATACATATAGCTGATTCACTTTGTTATACAGCAGAAACTAACACACCATTGTAAAGCAATTATACTCCAATAAAGATGTTAAAAAATAAATAAATAATTTTTTTTAAAGTTTAATTCTCCCAATTATCATAGAAGAAAAAAAATTTTATCACATTATCAGGTAGTTTCCAGCAGCTGTATTTTACAAATTAAAAAATTAAAAGCTGAATTCTGTTTCTGGTCTTCATTATAAGAATGTGAGTATCTTTTGCAAAAGCAGTGCAGATGAGTTAGGAGACAGCAAGGTTCCCTTTTGGTTCTTCTTCCCATCACTTTCTGCCTTTTCATTCTAGGGGTTCTTCAGCAAGCGCCTGAAAGGCTCCATCAAGAGGACCAAAAGCCAATCAAAGCTTGACCGAAACACAAGCTTTCGGCTTCCCTCCCTTCGCAGTACAGATGACAGGTAGGAGTTCACTTGCTTAAAACAAAGAAAGAAATTTTACAGTGTATTTTGATAAGGCATTTTGGTCTTCATTAACTTTGCATCAATGATAGTTGGAAAGATCCGATACAAAATTTACTTTTTTGTCTTGCTCATATTGAGGCTAGGTACAATATATTGGCTTAAATATCCAACCAGTTTAAAAATCTTACAATATTAGAGAGTGTGTGGATACCTAAGAACTAATTTAAGAATCGGTTGTGCTGTTTCTGTCGAATCAAGTTCTAGTGGTCAGAGGTGTATCTTTCTTTTGTAGGATGACCATAAGGGATGATGATGGCTATAGCTAACATTTTTTGAGCACTGTACTAAGTGCTTTATATGCATTATCTTGTTTAATCTTAATAATAACCCTGTAAGAGAAATATTAATATTATCACCATTTTATAGATGACAAGTCTGAGGAACAGAGAAGTTAAGTAATCTTGCCCAAGGTTATACTGCTTAGTAAATAGCGAAAATGGTATTTAAACTTGGGCAATTTGGCTCTTAAGAGTCCATGGTCTTCACTGCTGCATTGTTCATTGTGTATAGTATATGGACTCAGCCTCATTAATTTGCAGTCACATCTAGAAGATATGTATGAAAAGGAAGCCTGGATTTCAATAATTAGGACTACCAGCTTAAGCAAACCTCAAATGCATGGCTTGCTAAGGATAACAACCCTATAAAATGATTGAACATATGCTAGAACACATTTGTAATACTTCACATCTCTACAATGTTCAAAATTTAGGAAATGGTACCTGTTGTGTCTTGACACATCACCACCATCACCAGTATTTATTGAGTGCTTACTCTGTGCCAAGTATTTTTAATGTAGTATCTTATGTAATACAGCCCTAGATACTATTATTATCCTCATTTTACAGATAAGGAACTAAGGCAGAAGAGATTGAGAAACTTGCCCAGGGTCACACAGCTAAGTAGTAGAGCTTCGATTTAAACTCATGTCTGCCTTTCATAATGATACTCTTATTTATACTTGGGTGTTTTTGGTTTTATTTTTACTTTTGGTAATAAGTCCATTATTTCCAGTTATCTGCATAACAAACAGAAATATAGATTATAATATCTATAATGGCAGATTATAGATTTTCCAGGCAGAGAATTACTCTCATTTTATATGTGAAGTAACTTGTCCCCCATACTGAGTTGATAAGAGGCTACTGCTTTATCAGCTCTTCTTATCCCTAAACCACGTTAGAGATGTTCTGTGAAATTTGCAAGTATGTTCAATTTGTGGTGTAATTGTATTGTTAAATATGTCTTTTATACCTTTTTGTTTTAGGGTAATCATTAAAAAAAGATCTTTTATTCTCATATTTTTCCCTTAGATTTTACTGTATAGCACAGGGAACTATATATATATAACTGAATCACTTTGTTGTACAGCAGAAATTAACACATTGTAAATCAACTATACATCAATTTTTAAAAATAACTTTTATCTTTCAAACAACCATTTACATTTTATCAGTATGATGGATGAATAGTAATAATAAACACATATACAGTATGTACTATGTGCCATACACTGTTCTAAGCACTTTACATAAATGAAATCATTTAATCAACATAACAACCCTAGTTACAGTCATGACCTCATTTTGAAGATGAGAAAACTGAAACAGAGAAATTAGTAAATTGCACAAGTTCACACGGCTTAGAAAATGGCAGTACTATGGTTCCAATCCAAGAATTCTAGCTCTTGAGTCTACATTTTTAAATTTATGCTATATTGCCTCTCACAGAAAAGGCAGGTGGGGGGCATTTCTTTGTTTTAATTTGTAGTTACCTAATGCCTACTAAGTTGAACATCTTTTCACAAGTTTTCTTCTTCTATGACTTGCTTATTCATCCCTTTGCCATTTTTCTGTTGAGCTATTTGTCCTTTTTCTTATGGTTTGGAGTACTGCTTATTATACTAGGGATTGTAAGCCACTATTATGCACATTGTTAAAATTTTCTTCCAGTCTGTTTCTTATGTTTTTAAATCATGTCTCTAAATTATATAGAAGTTTTAGATTTTCATTTGGTCCAACATGTCAGTCTTTTTCTTTGTTGGCTTACCTGGCCAGATTTGACCAGAACACTGAACTCAAGAAGCCAGGGATCTCTTTCTCATTAAATTTCTCATTATGATGCTGTTCATATCACTATATCTCACTTCTTCAGGAGGAGGAAGTATTCTGCCTGGGGTATTAGAAGGATAATGAAGTAATGATCATGATATTTTGAATTCTTCAGGCTTTTTGATAACAACAAAACTTATCTGCACTCATTACATTTTAAAAAGATAAAATTATCCTCATGAGGTCTGACTTACTGCTTTCAGATGGCAGAAAAACAGTTGTAAATGAGTTAATTTCATCTAAAGATGATCAGTAAGCTTTTCTGTGCGAAAGAACATAGGGTATTTTAACATGCAGACTTAATTGATCAAAAAGACCCTCCAGGTTTTTCTAGCACAATGATCTGCAAGTCGTAGACTCTGCTCTAAGGCCCTGATGGAATTTGGTAGCAGTGTTGTTTTGAGGATCAATTTATGATGATCCTTAAACTCAGAATTTCCTTTGTGAAGTTGTGGGGCATAGGCATAAGGAGTAAAACTTTGCCAAATAATTAATATTTTTAAGAACCAAATTTCTTACACAGTAACATATCTAATTGTGACAGTTATGTACAGACTAGAAAGCCATTTGCTACCAGGGAATATAGAGTACTAAAGACACAGCCCCAACCTCAAGGTGTCCAGTAGAAGAAGTAAATACTCAGCAAGAAATGGTATAGGGGAGGTGAGATTACTTCTTGTTAGGTGGACCAAGAAAGACCTTAGAGGGCAGTGGCCTGTGAGTTGAACCTTAAAAAAGCAGGTATAATTTGAACTGAGAAACAGACACATGGAGAGAGCATTCCTCAGAATAGAAATAATGAGCAAAAGAAGAAAACAGGAAACTACAGAGCTTGAAAAGAAATACTGAGTAGTTCATGGTATATAAAGGAGTGAGGTAGGAAATGATTGGAAAGGTAAAGTTCCAATTTTTACATTGATAGGTAAAAAACTTTGTGTTTTTTTGTCTTAAAAATGACTCAGTATAAGAAACAGAGGGCTTCTCTGGTGGTGCAGTGGTTGAGAGTCCACCTGCCGATGCAGGGGACACGGGTTCGTGCCCCGGTCCGGGAGGATCCCACGTGCCATGGAGCGGCTGGGCCCGTGAGCCATGGCCGCTGAGCCTGCACGTCCAGAGCCTGTGCTCCGCGATGGGAGAGGCCACAGCAGTGAGAGGCCCGCGTACCACACACACATAAAAGAAACAAATATGAACTCCATCTTTGATGAAACTAGGATAAATCTGAATGATTACTTAAAATTAGAGGAAGATCAGACGTAGTTGCCTGCAGAAGGAAATTCTGAAAAAAAGTCTATCACTTAATGATTCAGATCAGTTGCTAATTAACAGATACTCAAAACAGTAATGACTTAAACAAGGTAAAGTTATATATTTCCTCACCTATAAGAAGTCTGAGGGTGGGCAGTCTAGGACTAAGGGTTCAGGGCTCTTTGTGGGCTTTTTCCTCTGCCATTCTCAAGATCTTCAAGGATCTCTTTATGAACACAAGTTAGTTACTGGAGCTCCAGCCATAGCATCCATGTTTCAGGTACCAGAAAAGAGGGGCCCATAAAAGAACACCTGTCTTCCAACCAAGTTATCTCCCTTTAGAGCAGTTTCCCTGAAACCTTACCCAGTGGCTTCTCATTGTCACTTTTATCTGCAAGAGAGACTGGGAAATGTTATACATGGGTACGTTGTTGCCCCCAATAATACAAGAGTCTGTTATTAAGGAAGGAGGAAAAGATGGGCATTAGGAAGACAGCTAGCATCTCTAACATAAAAAAGAAGTTGATTTACCCACTCAACCCCAGAACTCTGGAAATATTCAGCTCCTACCCAGCTCTAGCAGGCCAGCAGCCAGGCTTACATTCATCACACAGCAAATTTGAGAAACTGAACCAGATAAAAAGACCTACAGATACCAACATTTATGTTCCCCCATTACAATGTCAGCTGGTAATTCTACTCCTAAGTATATCCAAGAGAAGTGAAAAACGTATGTCCCCACAAAAATTTGTAACATGAATGTTCGTAAACATTATTTATAGTAGCCCCAAAATGGTAATGACCCAAATGTCCATCAACTGATGAATGGATATACAAAACATGATATATCCATGCAATGCTATATTATTCAGTCATAAAAAGGAATGTAGTACTGATACATGCTACAACATGGACAAACCTTGAAAACTTTATGCAAAGTGAAAGAAGCCAATCACAAAACACCATATAATGTACAATTCCATTTATGTGAAATGTCCAGAATAGACAAATCTATGGAGACAGTAGATTAATGGTTGCCAGAGGCTGGGGATATAGGGCAGGGGAAAGTGATGAATGAAGAATGATTGCTAATGGACATGAAGTTTCTTTTTGGAGTGATGAAATGTTTTAAGCTTAGACTGTGGTGATAATTGCACAACTCTGAATATACTGAAAATGGTACACTTTAAATGGGTAGATTTTATGGTATGTTAATTATATCTCAGTAAAGATGTTAATTTAAAAAAAAAAAAACAACAGCTGGCCAGGAAGTACTCTGCAGTGAAGCTCACTAATCTGTAAGCTCTATTCCAGCACACAAAGCTTCCATTGAGTTCTTTAGTGCTTTAATCTTAAATATAAACAGATGGCCAAGAATCTCCAGATATTTGAGGAAATTCTTCAACATGAAAGGCAGAGAGAAAAATAAATAGGAGAGAAAAAAAGAACCCAGAAGAAACAAAGACAATGCATAGAGCCAAAAACAACTTCAAAGCATAATAAATATTTTCAAAAGATAAGATAGTGCATCTATGAAACAATAAGATGCTATAAGAAAAGGAACCTCAAAGAAACAAGAAAGAGAGCTTGGAAACTGAAATATAAAAGCTAAAGTCAAGTCAATCTCCCAGAAAGTAGAACAGAAAATGAGAAAATCAATCCAGAAGATTCTAGTGAAAGAAAAGTTTTATTAGAAAACTTTGGAGAGGAAATTGTCAAAGAAATAATACAAGAAAATTTCCCAAAACAAGAAAATATAAATATCCAGATTGGAAAGGCCACCAAATTCCCAATACAGTGAATGAAAAATGACGAAAGACTTTCCAACACACACACACACACACACACACACACACACACACACACACACCAATTCACATCATCATGAAAGAGCACAACACCAAGGCTTGAAAAAAATCTTAAAAGCTTCTAGAAAGAAAACATAGGTTACATACAAAGGAGGTATGAAAGGATTGCATTGGAATTCTCAATAGAATATTGAAAATCAAAAGTCAGTGGAGCAGTGTTTTCAAAATTCTGAGTGGAGATTATTTTCAACCCAGTATTCCATACACAGGACGGTCCTTGAATGTCAGATGAGGAGTTTGGATTTTATTGTATAAGCAATGGGGTGTCTTTAAACATTTTTGAGCACGGAAGTGACCTAATCAGAATTGTGCCAATTATGGATTAATCCAACAATGGAATTTCAAATGACTTGGTTTGCAGAGACTAAGTTTGGGAGACCAATTAGAAAAAAAAAAAAAGCTATTGTAGGAAATAAGAAAGGCTCTAAAGAGGGTAGTTGGCAGTGGGAATGAAGAGTCAGAGACAAGATAGGAGAAACATTTTAGAGGCAAAATCAATAGGATGTCACAAAGTCATCATTGTTCCAAAGCCATCTAATCAGATAAAAGCCAGTAAAGTGATTTCCTAGAATCAATATTGGCAGCATTTTCACATTAAAGCCATGTCATGTGGAAGGCTGTTGGGACAGGAGAAGACTCTGCTATTTCTGCCTTATATTGAAATGCACTTTGAAAAGTTTGAAAAACTAGGAAATGCTGAAAAACCGTGGTTATACAGCATTGTCAGGCATTCCAGGATTTCGAATGCCTGTCAGGTTGCCAACCTTGCTCTGGAAGTGCTACTTAAATTTACCAAGTCTTGAGGTAAAGATAAGCACATGGAATAGAATTTTCTCAACTCCTTCAAACGTCCTTCAAGTAAAAACCTTTGTAGTAATGTCTTCGATTCTGAGGCTCACTGACAAAGCATGGTTTTAATGTAGTCCCCTTATTCTTTGTCAGGAGATACCTAAGAATAAGTGTAGTGTTCATTTGTAGGGTGTATATACTCAGCTTCTTGAGTTTCTCCTAATTAGAACTAATTTTTTAACTTTTTTTTTTAATTTGTATACTCACAAGAAGTTGTAGAGTCTTGCAAGTACTTCCCCCAATAGTGATATCTTATAACTGTAGTGTAATATCAAAACCAGGTACTTGACATTTGTACAATACTGTTAACTAGACTACAGATTTTATT
This sequence comes from Physeter macrocephalus, assembly GCF_002837175.3. Taxonomy (NCBI): domain Eukaryota; kingdom Metazoa; phylum Chordata; class Mammalia; order Artiodactyla; family Physeteridae; genus Physeter; species Physeter macrocephalus. The sequence goes on from NC_041217.1 coordinate 48,946,293, forward strand.
TTTCATCAATTTTTATGTGCACTCATTTGTGTGTGTTTATAATTCTATGCAATTTAATCCTCTGTATAGATTTGCATCACCACGACCACGATCAAGGTACAGAATTATTCCATTACCAGAAAAGAACTCCCTCTGCTACTCTTTACAGTCATACCCACCTCCCCACACCCATCCCTGTCCCCTAGCAACCACTTTTTGTTTTCTACCTCTATGGTTTTGTTATTTCAAGAATGTTATATAAATGGAATCATATAGTATGTAGCCATTTAAGATTGGCTTTTTTTTCACTAAATAAAATGCCCTTGAAATCCCTCCAAATTGTTGCATCTATCAATAGTTTGTTTCTTGTTATTGCTGAGTAGTATTCCATTTTATGGATGTATCAAAATTTGTTAACCAATCACCTACTGGAGAACATTGGTTTCTGATTTTTAGCTATTAGGAATAAAGCTGCTGTGAACAGTTGTGTACACATAAGTTTTCACTTCTCTGCAGTACATACGCAAGCGTGCAATTGCTGGGTTGTATGATAAGTACTTGTTTAGGTTTAGAGGAAACTGCCAAACTATTTTCCAGAGTACCTGTACAATTTTACATTCCCACCAGCAATTTTTATGGGTTTTATGTTTGTGTGTGTGTGTGTCCCAAGACATTTTCACCTCTGTTTTCTTTTAGAAGTTTTATGATTTTTAGCTTTTATATTTAGGTCTATGATCCATTTAGTTAATCCATGGTTACTCTAAATCAAAGATCTTGACTCAGAGCCTATTGGTGTTCACTTCGAGATAGTAATCAAAACTTCATACTTACCCCAGTCAAGCCAATTGCAGACAGTCTGCTTTTGGAGAAGGAAGTATTATAAACTACTTACTTCTCTCTTCGCATCTACTCTTCGCATCCACCTTAACTACCCGTGGTTTTAGGTGCCCTCCAGATTTGGGGCAAGGGGAGAGACAGAAAGGAGGGAAAAGGGAATAAGAAAAGTTTTAGTACTATCTTAGCCTTCTATAATGCTCTCTGAGTCTGGCAGATGTTTAAAGCTGACTCTTCTATCATGAGGTACTTTGAAGAATTCTTCAGAAATGTCTCATCTTTGAGGAACTCTCATCTATGGTTTTTTTGAGTTTCATGGGTACATTTCTATTCTAGGTGTTCACTTGCAACTCCTTCCACAGTTTGTAGGAAGGAATTTTTGCCGTTCTAGTCTTCACCCTTCCAATCCCCTGGTCTACAGGAAGTATTCACACATCCTTTGCCCTGACAAACCTCTAGGAGTGCAGCCTAATCAAAAAATATCAACTTGGGCTGTGCTACCAACAGTCAGTCATTTCTCATCCTCTAGATTTCCCAGATAAAATCAAACCCCACCTTGTATGCATTCCCTACCAATATCCCTTGTGTATGTTGGGGGGAGAGGGGGATGGGAGGGATGAGCCTCACAGCTTTCTCCAAAAATTATCTCTCACTAAATCCTTTCCCTTCTCCATAGTCTCACCACTTTTTATAGTCCTGCTCTGACTGAGAGGTTCAAGGTAATGGAATCGGTTCCAAAACATTTCCTTTGTAGATTCTACAGTTTGGTACTTCACTGCGGCATGCACCTGTTTTATCTTAGAGTCTCAGTTTGAAACTTCAATTTTAATATCTCATCACATATGTATATAATACTTTTACTAATCTACAATCTTGAGCATAACGTACAAAATGGAACATGGCTCTGTCCATTCCCTAACTCTCAGCATTATCTCCTACCACTCCTACCAGAAGTCCATTATTTACTTACTAAACTGTTTCATATTTCTCTACTTTTAATCTTGCTGCCCTCTCTATCCCAAATACCATATCCTATTCCTACATCGTGTCCTTTGACATGCAACAGTACCCAAGTCAGGAGTCATATGCTCCCTGACTTCTTTTCCTTGTTCTTCCTGTGCATCATTCTAGACTAAGCACCTACCCCATATACCCACCCATGGCCAACTGTATACACCTTATTATAGGACTGACTGCTTTCTATTGAATGTATCTTTTCATGTTTCTGCTTACTGCAGCAGATGGGAAGCTCCCCAAGTGTACAATCTTTGTATCCCCACCCCCTACCACGATGTCTGTCCTATTAAGGAACTTAATTTCTCTGCCTGAAACAAAAGGGAAGAATCCAAACAAATTCCAGATAATAGAGAAGAAGAATCTCCTTCACTATGGTGTACTTGGATAGAATGACAACTTCTCAGAAATTATTGGATTCCAGGCCATTAATTAATGAATACAGCCTAGCTATAGATTATAGAGTTTCCCTTACCGGTGTTTACTGATATGGAGCAGTTAAGGAGTCCTTAGTTTTGTGAACTAAAATCCAATTGAAGTTTCTAATTATGTCATGATAGCATTTTAAATTCATTAGAATGCTTTATCTTAATAGAAAAAAATTATTTCCATAAATTTATACCTTCTATCTTCATATTCTTCCAGCAAGGAATATATCTGGGAATAGCTATCCTAACCTAAGAGTTTACATAAAATGAACTAATGCTTGTCATATCACTTTGAAAAACTATGTTTGCAATGATAGTCCCATTTGTATGGTACTGTAGTTTATGAGATATTTGTAAAATCATAGATGATTGCGTTTGATTTTCACAAAAACTGTGGGAGGTATAGGAACAGAAATCATTATCCACATCTTACAAATGAGATAACTAAGGTTTAGAAGAAATAAATTATTTGCTCCACGTCACATGGCTAGTGAGTGATTTGAGCTGACATGAATACGTAGGGCTTTTGGGTCCAAGTTGATTGCCTTTTCCATTATCCTCTTTGTTGCATGTGTTGATAGGAAGCCTAACCTGCTGAGAAAATGATTGAGAAAGAAGGAAAGAACAAAGGGAAAAGTCATGCACACACATATATATACACACAAACATATTCAAACAACAACTCTTAATGAGAGTAGAATACTATGCAGTAATAATTAGTGAGTCAATTTATGGTCATTATATTTTCACGATTTGGTAAAATATAAAGCAAACTCCCTACTATGCTCCTATCATCTTCCCTTCCCTCCAAATCCAAGTGGTTTGGATGAAAAATTAAAATAGAATCAGTAAAAAAATATATAGCTGGATTTTGTATGCTCTTGGAATGGAAGAACCCTTTCTAAGCATAAACTGGGGGAAATAATTACAAATATGACAGAAAAAGTACTAATTTACTTAATTTACATAGTATTTATCAATACATATCAGTTAAGTTAAACAATTAGAAAAATGGTTTAAGAACATGAAATAACAGTTCATAATTCACAGAAAAGAGAACTGAGATTGCCAATATACATGTTTAAATGTCCTCAACCTCATAACTAAAGAAATTCATACTAAAGCAATAGTATAGCAATGAAATACCCTTTTTTACCAATTAGACTGGCAAAGATGTTTGAAGTTTAGCCATATCTCATTTTGGTGATAGTGTATAGAAACATGCACTACTGGTAGGACTTTAAACTGATGCCATCTATTATGGAGGATAAATTAGCAATATCAAAACTTTAAATGTATGTGCCCTTTGATCTAGCAGTTTCACATCTGGAAATTTAAAGCATGAATACATGCACATGTACTTCAAGGTATATGTACTAAGATACTTTTTGAACCTCGGTGGTGATCACCAAAAAAAAAGAAAAGAAAAGAGACTTAGATGGTTATCAAGGATTGGTTAAACTTCTATAGGCCCATATAAAGGAATACAGAGTGATCATTAAAAAGCAGCAATTTATATCTATATGTTCCAGTGTAGACAAAATTCCAAAATATACTCTTAAGGAAAAAAAGTATGGTAGAATCTCATTTGTATGTGTATACATACATACACACACACATACACACACATATATGTATATGTATAATATTTGGTTGTCTGTGTACAAAAAATTTCTGGGAGGGATCACAAAAATCATTAATAGTATTTTCCGTAGGAGATTGAGGGAGGGAGGTACCCTTATTTTTATTTTTCACCTTCTGTCCTTCTGAGCTGTTGGCATTTATCACCAAAAGCATTTATTACTTTATTTATTTATTTATTTATTTTTGTGGTATGCGGGCCTCCCTCTGCTGCGGCCTCTCCCGTTGCGGAGCACAGGCTCCGGACGCGCAGGCCCAGGGGCCATGGCTCACAGGCCCAGCCGCTCCGCGGCATGTGGGATCCTCCCAGACCGGGGCGCGAACCCGGTTCCCCTGCATCGGCAGGCGGACGCGCAACCACTGCGCCACCAGGGAAGCCCTACTTTATTATTTAAGAGGAAAAATGATTAGAGAAAACCTCCTTCAACCCCATTTCAACCTCATGCCTCCCTGTAGCTGTTTCCCAGTTGCCACCCCTTCACCTGATGGTGAGTTAGTCTCCACTTTCTCATATCCCATTCATTTTCTCAACCATCTGGAGTCTCATTTTTGTCCTCGTCATTTCACTGAAACTGCTACAATTATCTCCAATTATCTCTCAGTTCATATACCCAGTGGCTACTGTTAATATTTTAACACACTCTATCTTCTACAGTAATGGACAGCCAGCCCATCCTTTTTAAGAGTTCTCTTCCCTGGGCTTTTATACTTGAGTCTCCTGGTTTTCCTTCTGTCTTTCAGATTCTTCAGTCTCTTCTGTCAGTTTTGTAGGTTTAAATGTTAGCATTTCTCAGTCTACATGTTCTATTTCAGTATTCACATTGTCTTAGTCTGTTGAGATTGCAGTAATAAAACATCATAGACTAGATAGCTTATAATCAACAGACATTTATTTCTCACAGTTCTGGAGGCTAGGAAGTCCAAGATCAAGGTTCTGGCAGATTCAGTGTCTGGTAGGGACCTGCTTCCTGGTTCAAAAGACTTCGTTTTCTCTGTGTCCTCAGATGGAGGAATGGGTGATGGATCTCTTTGGGGTCTATTTATAAAGGCACTAATCCCCTTCACGAGGGCTCCACCCCCCTGACCTGATCACCTCCCAAAGGTCACACTTCCTGATACAGTCACATTGGAGGTTAGCATTTCAACATAAATTTTGGGGTGAGACATTCGGTCTGCGGCAAACATCTACTCCCATAGGAACCTCAAACTTATAATAAACTTGATTTTATTTCCCCCCCTTGCTTCAACCAACATTGCCTCTCACTTCCCATCTCTGTAAAGGACATTACCATCTTTCTACCCAGTGGCTCAACCTTGACTCTACCCTCTCCCTGATGCCTCCAGCATTGCAGTCATTAAAGCCTATTTACCACCTAATTATCCACAAATCCATCCACTTCTTCTGTATTTCTGCTGCTCTAGTTTGTAATCTTTGCTCAGGTTACTATCATAACCTATGAACCAGTCTCTAAGTCTTTCATTATTTCTCTCTCCTCTGTGTACCCCTCTCTTTCTCCACTTTTTAACCAAAGTATACTCTTGCCAAGGCACACATCTGATCATGTCATTCACCTTCCACCACCCACAACCTTTCTATGTCCATCCACTGGCCTTGTGATAAAATTGGAACACCCACGTTACTACGGGTCCCATCATGGTATCTCTCAAGCCTCATTATTCCCCATGCCTCTTCTCTCAGCCCCAACACACATCCACACTGCACCAGAGCCACACTGCTGAATTCTTTTCAGTTCCTCAAACACCCCAGATTTGTATGTTCTCACTACAGGCCTTCTCACATGCTGGCCATTCCCTCTAGAATGCTCAGTACCTCCACATCTGCATAGAGCTAATTCCACTCCATCCTTTAGTTCACAACTTCACATTACTTTTACCTCCAAGAAACTTTCTTTGAATCCCCAACTGAAGATCCAGGGCCCCTACTAAGTGCCCACAGAGCCACTATTGCATCCTTTTTCCTAGATCTTATCCCATTGTATTATAATAGATTTTTAACTCACTAGATTATAAACTGAGTGTGAGTACAAGGACCTTGCCTTTCTTCTTCACCATTGTTTCCTTGCATCGGTATCTAGTATAGTGCCTGGCACATAATGTACACAAAGTAACTATTGAATGGATAGATGGATTCATACATATATTCATTTATTCAACCAAATATTGGCAGAAACTAATGGGAAAGCAAATAGTCATGAATTTAGGGATGATTAAGAAGTAAATGTCATTGAACTTCATCAGTGTCTAACTTCTTTTTTTGTTTGTTTGTTTTTTTGGCCTCGTGGTGCAGCTTGTGGGATCTTAGTTCTCCGACCAGGAATTGAACCTATGCCCTTGGCAGTGAAAGCACAGAGTCTTAACCACTGGACCGCCAGGGAATTCCCTCTAACTTTTTTACCCTCTTTTCACCCATACTTAGTTTTATGGTAACGATGAGGCTGAAAGCCTAAATTCAGAAAAAAGGAAAAAAAAAACTAATCTTTCCACTCACTCTTACACTAGTAAGTATGTTAATTGAGTGGTTTATGAGTGTGGTTTGGTTTAGTTTCATGGTTTTTTTTTTAAATTCAGTATAGTTGTGTTTACATTGAATTTGTTTAATAGGCACTAGTAGATTTTATTCCATTTGCAATTTAAGAACAAAAAAAGGTGTATTACAATATGGTACAGTTTCTGTAAGGAGATTGTTCCCTAGTGTCTGTCATATTGGAGGCTGGTTGAGTTTCCTGCCCTTCAGAACATGTTTTAATATTTATAATCTTGTCTTCATTCTGTGCCTGTCTTCATTGTCTGTATACATGTATATGTACCAAAATAGGTTGAATGTCGTTTTTGACCGTGATGATAAATTTCCTTACCATGAGTTTAAGTGAAAACTCAGACTGACAAACATCCTTCTTTACCATTAGCAGCTGGGCTCATTAGACTATCCTGTCAGAGGCTGAGAGCAGAGAGAAGGACGATCGGCGGTACATGTTACGTTTCCATAATAGCTTTTTGTGTGAGTGGTTGTATGGTATTTTTTTAAGTAAACATAAAAACCAGTGAGTAGTATAAGCAGTAGGGACTGGCTTTAACTGAAGTAGGTAAATCAGTGCAGCTAGGGCTGTCAGCATCCTCAGGGGGACATTTTTTTTTAGCACACAAGCAGAACCCTGATGAATGAGCTCTAATTTCTTTCTTTTTTTTTTTTTTAATCCAGGTAGGGAAAGCTTTATATTCAGTAGTATAGGAAAGGATCTGCTCTTTCAAACAGAAAACATCAGTTGGATAGTTTCACAGATACCAGGTTGAAAAACAATAAAATCTGGGGAGCAAATAAAGCTGCCTTTTTCCCAAAGTGAAAGCTCAGATGCAACTTTTAAAAAACTGATTAGACCCTTTGTAAGCTTATTGGTAGAGTATTAGGATACTGAATTTTATTAATTTCTACCTGGGAAATTTTCAAACAAGGTAAAGTGCCTTAGGAACACATTCTGGTGAATACAAACATATATTGCTGTACTCAGTTTATGGCTGAGCTGTCTTTCCAAGAACTCAGCAAAGCAGTCTAGAATCATAACTGCCACGCCAAGCAGAAATTCACCTGCACTGGAGTACAGGATTTTGTGTGGCAATAAGCATTTTTTTTCAGTTATATTTTTAATTAAAAGTTTCCCACATTTGGAACTGAATCTGTAAACATGTGGCAGATTGAGCTAGCACATCCAAGCACCACTGGTGCTTTGGGGGAAATATGCTTTTTAAAAAATCGGATGGGGGTTTCCCTGGTGGCGCAGTGGTTGAGAATCCGCCTGCCGATGCAGGAGATACGGGTTCGTGCCCCGGTCCGGGAAGATCCCACATGCCGCG
>NC_041217.1:48954115-49002059 GCF_002837175.3 Physeter macrocephalus
GGCCTGCGCGCCCGGAGCCTGTGCCCCGCAACGGGGGGGGCCACGACAGTGAAAGGCCCGCGTACCTACCGCAAAAAAAAAAAAAAAAAAATTGGATGGTTGAGCTGGGAAAAATCCAGCTGTTTTACTTAACATTGCACTAATCAGAGTTCTTTGACTCTTTTTTTTCAGTGAATCCAGTGGTGCGTGTGTGTTGGCTTCTCACGCCCAACCCCTTCACTTTTGTCTTTTAAGATTGATTTCAGATAGTGATGTGGGTTAAAGCAATATAATATTAATTCACTGTAGTGGGTAATAGAAAGCTATTCCTGCCTTTGTAGTTTCTCTCTTAAATAGGTCAGAAGCAGCAGGTAATCTTCATCAGCAAAGCAATTAGATTTTTAACCCTTACCTATCACATTGAGCCCTGAATTATTACATGGTGTTTGGGATGATGGGGGTTGGGGAGTAGGGGTGCAGGGGTCGGGAAGAGAACCAGTAGTTCTGGTTTCACAACGTCCACTTTTGAGGTTAGGTTCCTTGATGGCCATTGTCAGATTGGACTGGGAAACGTTTTAAACTCCTATTTTTCTCTCAATAAATCCACTTTCTGCTTTCCATTAGAGAAGTAAACTGTAGTGCCATACAGAGCTGCTAAAACTCTAATTAGCAGATCTAAGAAAAATCAACTCATAGGAAGGTACAGGAGGAGGTAAACATGATTAGAGGGGACTTGGGCTTACTAATGCTATTATATAGAAATATTTCCCCACCGCTGCCACTCCCAGGCTGCTTGATCTTCCTGTTTACTGTAATCCTTCTTCTCTGGGAATTACTTCTGTCTTCTCCAAGACACTTTCTGCCCAATACAGGAAGGGCTTGCTTATTTATTCATTAGCAATGTTGCACATATTAGCAACTTTGTTATTCAGTTCATGGGCGTCGGTGTGTATATACACACAAACATACATAAATGCTGAACAATAGGAGACCCTGAACTATATATATTAACAGCTGAAATTTCTATAACCAGGAAGAATTTTGAATTTGAATTCCAGGTGGCTTTGTTGTGATATCTGTTTATGGCTGTATTTGGAAGTTAAACCTGAGTATCAAAATGACATTTGTTCAGCACTGGAAATACAGTGAATAAAGAAAATTATCCAACTCTCTCCGAAAGAAAAAAAAAAAAGTAACTCAGATAAGTTAATGAAAATAATACCTAGAAACATTAAACTAGGGTAAACACTACAAAGGAAATAAAACGGATGTGAGAGAAAGGTTGTACTTGCAAGGTGGGATGTGGCAAATACCTTTTAGTAGCGGGCTGGGGATCATCTAGGAAACATCTAAAGCTTCGCAGCTTCGTTCTCTAGCACAGTTAAGAGATTCTCCTACACCCCCAGAGTTGCCTCAGTTTTTTTCCTACAGCTTTTGGCTCCGAAATTGTTCATGGAAATGGGTGGAGCCTCGCCATTCCTTCCTTTCTGTCTTAAAATGGTCACATTTGCGGAGCATGCTCCTTGAGTCCTTCAAGCTGCAGCTTCTCCCAGCTGCCTTTGGCTCTAATCTCTTTATAGGTGTAGCACCATGGCAACAGGCCCAGCCTAGAGCCCAGAAACCTTGTTTGTGTTACCTGAGGGGCTGGATGCAGCCTGAGGAAGAGAAGAAGAATATTACCTGTCCTGCAGCCTATTTGGAAGATGACTTCATGTTTTGTTATATGTGTTTCTGTTCTGCTTCTACTGAAGACTTGAAATTACACTTGGAAAACATTTATCTAGCGATGTTATCAGTAACCGAAGGCAGCAGGGGAAACCATCTTCTATTGGTTCTTGTCTTCTAAACACAGAGTTGTTTTCTGAGATGTAGTTCAGAAAGTGATTTGCTGTACCGTGACATGTGGCACCGCTATGATTTGGGGGTGCACTGCAAGATGGCTGTACAGTTGCTTCATGTAGGTAGACATTTATTTGGTTTGAGATAAAATTATGTTTTAGAATATTTTCCTAAAGAATTTAAAACATAAAAGTAAGCCTTATTTTGTACCTCCTATTTTAAATATGCTTTCATCTTCCCTGTTGAGAGGCTCACTCCCAGAGCAGGATAGCCTTTTCCCCTACAAGCAACTCCTCCTGGGAAAAACGGGCTGGAACTGCTGTTTCATATGTGTTTAGAAAAGATTACAGTATCCTGTTGCCTCAACCAGGCTTCCTATGAAGCATATTGGGAAAGGTTGTATGGTAATTACATTAAAATTTGTTTTTGCATTTAGTTATTTATAGTTGATATGCTCTGTTGACAGTATATAACATGTCATTGTCTTATCCAGTAGAACAAAAGGAAATAAATGTGGAGCCATTACATTGTTATATTTTTAGGTACAAAACATGAGGTGGCTTTTGTGCATCCTTTGTATTATCAATGGTAAATATAATTATTGACTTTTTGACCGTAAAAAGATTTCTGAACATCAGAACACACATTTTTGTGTGTGGAAAGAAGAATGGACTAAGGTCCTATTGCTTAAGATGTTTTTTACTGTATGGAGTTTGATTAAACAGTGTTAGAATGGGCACAGAAGGGAAAGAGCAGCCTTTCATGCTAGTTTCCTATATCTCATTACTTTATAATTTAGCTGAAAGCTACTCTGGCATTAAGTATTTTGGTTCCTTTTTAAGTTAACATGGTTATTTCAAGGAAATGAATGAAGCTGTTTATTTAATGTGTTTTACAAAAACAAATGTCTTTCCACAAGGCATTTCTTTTTATCCCTATTACTAGGTACTTCTGCTTGAAGTATATGTATTTAACTCCGGGTGTTTCAGTCAATAAATACTATAATTATTGAGTAAAACTGCATAGCTACCCAGTTCTGGATTCAAGAATATTGTGTTTTATATTGTTTGGCTTCATTGATTCTTCCAAGGGGAAGGCAGTGAAGTACTAGCTCCTGTAGTGACAAGAGTCATGCTTCTCCACATTCCTTTTTAAACAACTAGGGGACAGAATCAACCAGAATGCCTGAACGGTGTTGGCAAAGGTCTATTCTTCTAGTTTGAACATTTCTTTTGAGGGTGGGAAGTTTCTTCAAGGCATTTTACTCTTTATCTATATTTGTACAGTAAAGCATAGATAGAACCAAAAGCTTGCTAGAGAAGAATTCCATATAGAGATGGAAATCAGACCTTTGGAAAAGCAGGGTCTTGTGCTGAAAAGTTTGGCTTTGATTCTGGGTTTGTGTATGTATGTTTATTCTGCCAAAGCAGAAGGAAACAGAATGAGGGTTCAGTCACTGCTATTCTGTCACTGATAGTAGAGGATAAAGCTATAGCATGGAAAAAAAAAAGAAAAAGAAACGATATGTCTTTTGATAACACCTTTGCATAAAAAAATGTATAAGATAACCTTAGATGATATATATTTCTCCATCTCCAACACAGGAATGAGGATAAAAACAATGTCTGTGGTGGAGCTTCAAGCTCCCTTGAGACTAGTAAAATTATAGTACATTTTTATGTTTTGTTGAAAAAAGGAAGTGTGTACACACAGACACAAATATGTATGTGGTTTATCTGTGCCACATGAATATGGTCCTATTATTACTGTTACAGATTAACTGTTAATTTGCTCATTTATTTTCCTCTTAGGCATTTATACATTTGGTTAAGCCTCCATTGCGTTTGACCTTTATTTTCTTGTTGGCCAAGTAGTTACACTACCATAAATATCTTTTTCTACTTTTAGGTCTCGTGGGCTGCCTAAACTAAAAGAGTCACGTTCCCATGAATCCCTGCTGAGCCCATGCAGTGCAGTGGAATGTCTGGATCTTGGTAGAGGGGAGCCCGTATCAGTGAAACCACTCCATAGCAGCATCCTTGGACAAGACTTCTGCTTTGAGGTAGAAAAGTGTAGGAAAAAGGAAGAGTAGTTAGACAACAAAGAGATTTTTCTATCCAGTATTATTATGATCACATTACTATAGTTTTGATGATTTTATCATCTTAACTGGTTTTCAGTTGCTGAAAATTGCCTACTTACAGGGGAAAAATTGGAAATCTGTTAATCTGATTATGTTGGTGATTAAAGTTATTAATGATGGCTTCTCATTCCTTTTGGGCTTGTCTGCTTTCAAAATAAATGAGTTCTTCTACTCAGTGCTCTGTGGTGACCTAAATGGGAAGAAAATCCAAAAAAGAGAGGATATATGTATACATATAGCTGATTCACTTCGCTGTACAGCAGAAACTAACACAACATTGTAAAACAACTATACCCCAATTTTTAAAAAATAAATAAATAAATGGGTTCTTAGTGCATTCTCAGCAGAGGTCACAAGATTAATAACTTATTGTTAGTATTTTAATTTTTTAGTATTGATAAAGATATCACACAATATGTTACTATTTTTCTCCTGAAAGCCAAACCCCCCAATTTTAATGATCCTTTTGAGGAAATTGACTAAAACCATAATTTTTCTAACTAAAACATGGGCAGTTCAAGATCTGGGACCATGTCTTATTTATCTTTGTACTCCCCAGCACTTAGCCCAGTCCCTGGCACATTGCAGGTGCCTAATTTCTTCAGTGAACAAATTGCCCTTCACCAGAAAATTATCATCATCACCTTTTACAAGGTAATTTCCCCCTCCCAAAGTAAATGTACACAATTGGCCATTTGCAAATTTAATTTCAAAACCATCCATATACTTGTTAGGGTTATGATTTAATTAATGAACACAAACTTTAAAAGTTATTAGTGATGAGTCCTATGTTAGATATTGTAGAAGTTGAAAGATGTTATATACCTTTTCTTATGGACCTGCACTATCCAACAGAAATACAGTGCAAGCCACAGGTGTAATTTTAAATTTTATTAAACCCAAATGTTACCACTTCTAACATGGAACTAAAAATTATCAATGAAACTTTCTACATTCTTTTTTTAAAAACTGAATCTTCAAAATCTGATGTATATTTTACACTTATAGCACATCTCAGTTTGGACTAGTATTTCAGGTGCTCACTAGCCACGTGTGGTTAATAGCTACCATATTAGACAGAATGTAACATCTGATCTGATTCACTAGGTTATAATCTGAGATTGAGTTAATATGTGAGCCACTTTAGCAATTTGGACAGGTCATTTATTGGTGTTCTTTTGTATAACAGTCACTTGAACTTTGCCATATTTGTAGAACTCAGTTCAACGGATTGTATGCCCAGCCAGGTGTTAGATTCTAGGCATAGAGACAACATGCTTCATTTTTAAAGGACATTGATAATAATCGTCAGGCTAACCTAATTAAATGATTGGCAGTCAGACTGGTTGCCTAGTAGAAGAGAAGTGGGTTCCAAAGTAATTCAATACTGGTAACTCTTTTCAGTTTCATGTAGTAGCCTTCTGTAACATTATAATGAAGGCAGTCCCAAGAAATAAGCTGTTTTAGAGACCTTCTTCCCTTTTTAGTTTTTTTTATTAACTCAGAATTGAGCATATTTATTTGCAGGTCATTTTTAAAGGTTTAAGTTTAATTAAAGGTTTTTAGTTTTGTTCTTTCTAAACCGTAGGCCAGTTTTAGGTTCCTGAGCTGAATTCTCAATGGCCTTTGTCTTCATACCTGCATTCTAGTAGATGCTAACTAGATAACAAAGCAAAAAGTGATGTAGATGTACATATAGAAATCATAAAACCAACAAATATCATTTTGGTTACCATGTAGTATAATATGGGTTCATAGCATATCTCTAACTCTTTAATGATACAACTAGGAAGATAGAGACCCCCAAGCCCTGCATTTCCTTTTTCTTATCTCTAATCTTCATGTTGAAGGTTACCTACTTAAGTGGAAGTAAATGCTTCAGCTGTAACTCTGCTTCAGAGAGAGATAAGTGGATGGAAAACCTTCGTAGGACAGTTCAACCAAATAAGGTAATAGTGGCTTTGAATGTCCAAAAAATATATAAGTCTATAAGCAGTAAGTTGATTGAAGGTAAATAGAGTAATAATACCTTAAATTTTATAGAACTTTTAAACACATATACATTTTGTCCTTTTATGGTCAACATAATCTTATTACAGATAGTATCATGATTTTACCAGTGTGGATAAGAGCAGCGGTCCCCAACCTTTTTGGCACCAGGGACCAGTCTCATGGAAGACAATTTTTCCACGGATGGCGGGGGGCCGGGGGGGGTTTGGGATGATTCAAGTGCGTTACATTTATTGTGTACTGTATTTCTATTATTATTACATTGTAATATATAGTGAAATAATTATACAACTCACCATAATGCTGATAGGAGGCGGAGCTCAGGCTGTCGTGTGAGCAATGGGGAGCGGCTGTAAATACAGAGGAAGCTTTGCTCGCTCACCCACTGGCTCACATCCTGCTGTGCGGCCCAGCTCCTAACGGGCCACAGACCGGTACCAGTCCATGGCCTGGGGGTTGGGGACCCCTAGATAAGAGGACTCAGAGAAGTTAAGTCACTTGACCAAGTGAGAAGCTAGTACAAGACAGAAATGGGACTAGAACACAAGTTTCTTAATTACTTACTTATCTCTATTTTATTTGCAGAAAGCTAATTCAGTTGCCAAAAGACTGGCTGTATGAGAACTTACAGGATGATATTTTTTTAACCCAAGTAAAATAGAATGTATATGGCTCTCTAAGAGTTTGCTATTATCTTGAACAATGAGTTAGCAATCCCCTTCATTATTTTTTGACTGCCCTTAATGAAGCACATAGCATCACCTACTTTAAGAGGAAAATGTTGTCTTTCTGGGATTTCAACTCTCAAACAAAACTTTGTTACTTCTTTATAGGACAATTGCAGACGAGCTGAAAACGTTCTCCGTTTATGGATTATTGAAGCCAAGGACCTTGCCCCTAAAAAGAAATATTTCTGTGAACTGTGCCTTGATGATACCCTCTTTGCTCGTACAACCAGCAAGACCAAAGCAGACAATATTTTCTGGGGTGAACATTTTGAGTTCTACAGCCTTCCACCTCTTCATAGCATCACAGTTCACATTTATAAAGATGTGGAAAAAAAGAAGAAAAAAGATAAGAATAATTATGTAGGGCTAGTCAATATCCCCACTGCCAGTGTGACTGGTCGCCAGTTTGTAGAAAAGTGGTACCCAGTGAGTACACCTACACCCAACAAAGGAAAGACAGGAGGACCTTCTATTCGGATTAAATCACGTTTCCAAACTATCACCATTCTGCCTATGGAGCAATACAAAGAGTTTGCAGAATTTGTCACCAGCAACTACACCATGTTGTGTTCTGTTCTTGAACCAGTAATTAGTGTGAGAAATAAAGAAGAGCTGGCCTGTGCCTTAGTGCACATTCTTCAAAGTACTGGCAGAGCCAAGGTAAGTGGAAAAGGAGGGTTGCATTACCCAAAATCTCTTCCCTACCTTTTATGAAGAAACAAACACGTTTACTGTGGAGATTCAAATTAGAGATATATGCTTTGCTATTGGTCAAAAAAAAAAAAAAAGAAGAATTAGGAAGGAAACCTATTAGTGGTTCTTAGATCCACTTATTAGTGGAGATTATAAAAGTAAAGAAGTAAAATGGAGACTAACAAGTATTTATTTAAAGTTTATTTGCATGAAATAGAGATACTGCAGCTAGCTCTTTATTGTCTGACAAAATAAATGGTAGGATTGGTGGATAATCCCACAATATGTTCAAGATTATTTTTCTTTAATTCTGGAGTGTGTTGTATGATGGTTTTATTCCTCACTATATTTTAAATTAAGATTGATTCATGACTGTACCCAGCTAGTCACAGAAGGAGGTATTCCAGAAGCATGCTGGTCATTAACAAGAGTCTTCATGAGAGTAACATCTAAATTTGGAATTAAAATACCAAGGGATGTTATTTAATTGTTAGCTGTCTCATGATAACCTTATCTCAATTCATGCTGGATAGAAGTAAAAGTTCAGGAAGATAAAAGAGAGAAATATACTAATTGTATAAAGAACACTAAACAAATGATAGAATCTTTTTTTAAAATTTTTATTGGAGTATAGTTGATTTACAGTATGTTAGTTTCAGATGTAACAATTGATAGAGTCTTTGATCAGCCTGAACTGTGGTAATTATCACCTCTGTGAGGCATATTCACTTAACTAGGCTAAGTCTCCATTATATTATATGCAAATTGGTCATGGTAAAATTGTATTTTAGATCTAGAGGAGTTCATAGCTAGAATAATTTATGTAGAACTGAACAATAAAGGGTTTTTTAAATTTCTTGATACAAATCAGAATATATCAAATATTCAATATTTAGTCCCTTATTTAACTGCCTTCCTACTGATTATCATTTTGGTGGTTGAATTTACTAATAATAATTTTGAGCTTTCTGGTGTTAAAAAAGGTGTCATTGAAATTTTGAGTCTCATCTTTGAAATTGTATGGATATGTTTTTTCTGTTCTTCATTTGCTCAAGGTTCAAAGATGTATGTAGGATTTTTTAACAGCTTTATTGAGGTACAATTTACATATCATAAACTATACCCATTTAAAGTGAAAAATTCAGTGAGTTTTGACAGATTATGCACCCATCGAAACCACAGCAATCAAGATACAGAATGTTACCATCACCCCCAAGTTTCTTCCTGACCCTTAGCACAAGAGTTTTAGTAGTGGCTCCTAAGTCTACGACTCTTTTACAGTGTTGATCTACCCTGGAATAAATCCCATTCATGTTTAAAATGCTTAATTTTAAAATAAAAGTAAATCAACATATTCCCTCTGTTTTTGATTTTGGAGACTTTGAAATATCCAGTGAATATATAACATTCAAAATACAGGATGTTATCACATTTCAAATTGAACAACAGTAAACAATGAACTTTAAATCAAGTTCCTTAGACTGTTGAGAAATGAAGCAGTTATTTCTTAAGGGCTTTATTTCTCCTTATGCCTTCCTTCGCGATGGATGGATGGATGGATGGATGTATGGATGGATGGATGGGGATACATACATACATACAAACAAATATAATCAGCCTAGAAAATGAGTTCAGATGTTTAATTCAAGAAATTTCATGTTGATACTATAGACCAATTTGTAACCATTATATATTGAATGCCTAATATATGTCAGAAGCTGTTAAATGCTGGAAATAATAGAGGTGAATAAAAATAGACACTGTCTTTGGTCTCATGGGACTCATAGTCTTCTGGGGAAAACAGATGTTAATCAGATAATTACAGAAATGTGTGATTACTGTGAAAAGTGCAGATTTTTTAAAAGTTATATGGTGCTGTGAGAATGTGGATTAAGGGGACCTGACTAATGGAGTTCAGGGGCAGTGTTGGTAAGAGAAGGCTTCACTGAGGAAAGATGTGCAAACTAAAATCCAAAGGATCTGAGGAATTAACTCCATAGCAGTGAGGGCAGAGCAGGGTGGGAGTGAAGCATAACTGAGAACAGCATTTGCAGAAAGCTCTGTGGTGAATAGACAACATTGTGTGTTAGAAAGGGCTTGATATATTCAAGGACCTACAAAAAAAAAAAGGCTCTTGAGACTGGAGCACAATACAGAGAGAATGGTATGAGATGAGGCTGGGAAGATAGACAGAAACCAGAAAATATAGAGACTTGCAGGCCACATTCAGAACTACAGTCTATATCAAAAGTGCGATGAAAAACCTTTGAAGAAATTTTTAATTTAGGATTGGTGACACCTAAAATTTTATCCTGACTTTTTTCTTTCAAATGAATCTGGTAGCTTTAGTTTTAAAGCAGCGTTCCCAGAATGTTTGATATTTCATCAGTCTCTCCTAATGTATATTATTTATTCAGTTGCTTTCTGCCTGACTGAACATTATTCTACCAGGATTTTCTGACCGACTTGGTGATGTCTGAGGTGGATCGTTGTGGAGAGCATGATGTCTTGATCTTCAGAGAGAACACCATTGCCACCAAATCCATTGAGGAATACCTCAAGTTGGTGGGACAACAGTATCTTCATGATGCATTGGGTATGGAGAAGAAAAACATCTGTTTTCTTTTCTTTCCCTTTTGATTTTGAGACTCTCATGAAACAACCAAATGGAACTCAAATTCTGCATGTTATCTGGTTCTAGCTGATTAAAGTGTTAAAGTTGGAGTTTCAGCTGTAAGAAGTCTCTGCAATACTCAGCAGGGGAGGAACAGCAGATTGATTTCTTACACTGTGTACCAAAAGAGAGAACTCATCAGCATAGGCAGCTACCCCCATGCCCTCAAGTCCCTGAGATTCTGAGATACACAGTAATGTTAGTAATGAGATATAATTTCTAGTTGACCTGTTTCCCCCAAAGTGATGGGTATTTATATCATGATATAAATACATTACCTAAGTCTTGAAAGTGTTAGCATTTGTTATTATGCATCAAAAATGGAGAAACTCCTGCCAATTCCCACAACTCCCAATTTCTGCCTTTCAGACCTACAGAATTTTTCACAACTAATCTTTGTCCGATCAGTAGTTCTTAATGACTAGGCCACCCACTTGCAGCTCCATATTTGGTCGTGAAATTCAGGTGTTAACCACTAGAGTAAGGCACTGTGCTTGGCACTTTGATATACATTCTGATAAAGTAGACATGAGTTCCTTGAAGAACAGTGTCATTTTTTTTATCCCCATATCCCCAGTACTTCACACAGAATGTGGAGCAGCACCATCCTAAAGAAACATAATGTGAGTCACATGTGAGTAATTTAAATTTTCTAGTAGTCACAGTGTAAAAACGGTAAAGAGAAACAGGTAAATTTAATTTTGATAACATTTTATTTAACCCAATATATCCAAAAATTATTTAACATGTTATCAATATAAGAATTATTAATGAAGTATTTTACTTTTTTCATTCTAACTCTTGAAATTGTGTGCATTTTATATTTATTACACATTCAGTTTGCAGTAGCCAAATTTCAAGTGCAGCAGTCACATGAGACTATCAAGAATAGACAATAAGGTATGAATGAATGGATAAATGTTTGCCCTTAGGGTGCTTACAATATAGATAGATAAGAAAGATAAGGATATCCCTATAACCAAAAAGAGGAAGAGAATCCTGTGCCTTTTCAAATAATTAAAGAAATGGATTATACCTGATGGAATTATAAAATTTCCCTTGTGACATTTATGATGTGTGTGTAGCTCGAAGTTTAGCAAGGTTTATAAAAGCAGAGATTGGACAAGGGAAATGGCAGGAATTAACATAGGGGAAAGAACCTCATGAACAAAAAGGTATCGAGGTACCAGAGAACCAGGCATGTTTGGAATATAGCCAGTTAGCTGGAAAATAAAGTGAGAAAGACAAGTCAACAACAACAAAAATGATTAGACAAATAATTAGAACCAATTAGTTGAGGGCCTTGACTGCCTGGCTGAGGAGTGTAGATTTTACAGTAATCATTGGTGAACAACTGGAAGTTTTGAGCAGGGTGTTTTTAATAGAATCAATTTAACAGAGTGATTTAAATGGGTTGGTGAAGAAAGCAACTGAATGCGGAGACCAGTTAAGAAGCCATTATAATAAGGAAGGCAAGAAATAACAAGACTGTGAATGAGGTAATCGCCAAGAGTAAGAGAAAAGTTGGATCTAAGAAATATTAAAGAAGTTGAGCTAATAGGACTTGGCAACTTTTCAGTTTGTGGGAATGGGGCGGGGCGTGGTGGAGGAGGAGATCAAATATTACAGTGAATTTGGGGCCTTCGTGAGTGACAAGAAGGATGATGAGATTCTTAACAGAAAGAGAACATAAAAGTAGTAGCCTTGAAAGAATGAGAAATGATATTTTCACTTCACATGTATTCAACTTGAAGTTCAAGTAGGAAATCCCAGGGGTTCTAGGTAGGAAATCCCAAGACATCTGTCTAGCTGGCTGGTGAAAATTTAGGACTAAGTTACCCATGTGGAGGAATCAATGAAACTACAAGATTACAGGAGCAGGAAGAGAATAGGGCCAAAGACAGATCTAACAATGTACCTGGTTTATGGTGTAGAAGGAAGCAGAGGAATCAGAGAACTGGTCAAAGAGAGAGGAAGCATGCATGCACACATGCAAAAAAAAGGAAGAAAATCAGGAAAGTACTGTGTCTTAGACACCAAGAGGAAAAAAGTATAAATAGAGTCAGAGATTGAGGAAAGTAAAGATTAAAGAGAAAACATGGCTATTGCATTTTGATGACTCGTGATGGCTGGGACTGCTCTCAGGAGCACAGGAACCAGGTTGCACAGGCTAAAAAGTGAATGACTGCTCAAGAAACAGGACCGTTGTGTTTACCTATGCTGGACTCACTGTAGAAGCAGTTAATTCCTACTTTGGAGAAGTAAATTTTTTCTTCTCCTGCTTCCTATCTTCATATTTTTTTCTTTTCTCTAAGTCATGTGCTTTAGTTTAAGATCTAATAGGAATTTAAAAGAAGACTAGTGAAAATGGATTTTCATTGACATTAGGAAAGGTACAGAATCAGAGTTTCACATAAAAAGCTTATACTGTCATATCATAAATTACATATCATGGTTTGCTTTAATGATTTGCACTGCCTTATAAAAAGCAATGATGATGCATCTCAAACAGTATTCTCTATTCTGGGGAGATAAAGGTGTAGATATTTGTTGACCATCTACTTCTTAAAAATCAGATATTCATATTCTACCATCAGTGTGCTACCCAGATGAAATAATTCCTGAAGTGAAAAGGAGAGACAAGTCCTTTGTTAATCATTACAGTTAATTATTAACTGTCCTAGAACAGTTAATAGTTAAATAGCTGATTGGCCCAATGAGACCTGAAAATTGATTCAGTGAGCAGGGGGAAGAAATTGAAGTAACCCCACAAAGATCTCTATTATATTTGTAACCCAAAAGCAAGGACCAGGGTGGTGAAGATGGCTACTGCTTCCAAGAGCACAAACAAAATTAATTGGTAAGCTTCTTCAGGAAAGAGATTCTACTGTCTTCTCCCCATCTAATTCCCCATATTTCTAGTTATCCGTTTTTTTATATATATAAATTTATTTTATTTATTTATTTTTGGCTGCACTGGGTCTTCGTTGCAGTGCACGGGCTTCTCATTACGGTGGCTTCTTTTGTTGCAGAGCACGGGCTCTAGGCACACAGGCTTCAGTAGTTGTGGCATGAGGGCTCAGTAGTTGTGGCTTGGAGGCTCTAGAGCACAGGCTCAGTAGTTGTGGCGCATGGGCTTAGTTGCTCCACGGCATGTGGGATCTTCCCGGGCCAGGGCTCAAACCGGTGTCCGCTGCATTGGCAGGCAGATTCTTAACCACTTCGCCACCAGGGAAGCCCCTATGAGAAGTTTTAAATAAAAAGGCTTCACAGTGAAGTCTCAGTAAACCAAAAAATCAAATTAATAAGTACAGCTGAGCACTCTGAATAATTAAAGTTTTGTTGTATTTCGTACACTTTGGGGAAAAAAAAATAGATGTTATTTGCAGACTACCTGAAGAATTCTCAGAGAAAATTGAGTTAAAAGTTGCCAGTCATATTAAACAATATCTACCTGCCTTTTAGCTAGTCTTCATTTATCTTGATTAAAAGCATTACTGTTTACAGACTCTGCCTTAGTTAGACTTAAATTAAGTCTTTCATCTGTTAACCCCTTTTACCTTTCTAATTGAAATCAGTTTGCATGTTGATGCATCTGATCAACAGGAAACACCATCTTCTGTGACATATAGAAAAGTCTCTAAAAAGGCCTAATTTCCACCATTGGTGGCAGAGGCAAATTTCCTTTTAGCAATAATATGTCCGTACCTAGTGGCTTATTTCTATACATGAAATTTGGATGCTAGATAATAATGAGTCAGTGAAACACACCATAGAACATTCTATGCACAAACTCAAATTTAAACAACATATTGAACACCCATCCTCTTTGTCCTTGATCTTTTTTTTCAAAGACAAGAGAGCAGACATGAAGGGATCATTAAATCTGTCTCAGTAATTTGTGATCGGCTAAACAGCTTCTAGGTGCAGATCTATAAAAGTTCACCTTTCAATGTGGTACTTTCCACACTATCAGACATAGGTTACAGTTTCTTTTTTTAAAAAATTTATTTATTTTTGGCTGTGTTGGGTCTTCATTGCTGTGCTTGCGGGGAGTGGGGGCTACTCTTCGTTGCGGCGCACGGGCTTTTCATTTTGGTGGCTTCTCTTGTTGCAAAGCACGGGCTCTAAGCGCACGGGCTCAGTAGTTGTGGCACGTGGGCTCAGTAGTTGTGGCTTGCAGGCTCTAGAGCGTAGGCTCAGTAGCTGTGGCACATGGGCTTAGTTGCTCCGCGGCATGTGGGATCTTCCCGGACCAGGGCTCGAACCTCTGTCTCCTGCATTGGCAGGCGGATTCTTAGCCACTGTGCCACCAGGAAAGTCCCAGGTTACAGTTTCAAAAGTGAAAAGAATTTTCTCAAGTTTGGAGGATTTTAAATATATCATAATCAGGTAAAAAGAAAAAACTTTAGACAATTAATTTACTTCTGGACGCTTGAGTTATTTATTTGGTTCTTTTCTTGAAGAATAAAAGAAAAATACTCTCAAAATTCACAAGTTATTTATTAATATTAGTTATTATCTCCTGGAATAGGTATAACTCACCTAGGTATAAGCTGAATATTAATGATATAAATTTAGAGGTGGATTGATTTTTACATGAAGTATTTGACATTGATGACTTATTTTTAAATTCAGGTACTCTTTAAATGAGGTAAATTCTGTGGGAGCACATAGCATAGGTGATGTTGAGAACATGTTCAATAGAAATCCTGTGAGAGTTGGTAAACATTTTTAAAAGCCTTTTACCAATTTTGATTATTTCACTCTATGAAAAGTTATTTTAAATTTGCAAAGTTTGTACATAACAATACTTATTATATGGAGCCCCTACTAAGTACCAGGCACCATATCAGACACTTTTCTTTTCATGCACTATTTTCAGATTCTCACCATAGCTCTAGAGGGTTGGAGTGATTAATGCTATTTTCCAAATAAAGCACCCAAAACTCAGACTAGTTAAGTGACTTCTCATGGCCCCACAGTTGGTTAAGTGATGGGTCCAGGATTTGACCCTAGATCTTTCTGGCTCCAAAGCCTTTACTTTTTCTCTGCACCACTTTCTTTTTTGTGCATCACTTAGATTCCTGTTCTCCAAGCATTGTTCTTCCAAATAATCACTTCCCATCCTCTATCACAGCTATTTTTTAAATCTTTCATTTATCTTAGTACTAACAATTTTGATAGAAAATGCTCTTTGATATTGCTGCTGCCACTTAATTTTTTATAGGAATTACTGTTCACTTTCATGAAATCTATTAATAACTAGCCTGAACTTCAGTTAATATAAGCAGATTTAAAAGGAGCTGTGAAAGTTCTACTCCTCTGTCATAAAGACCTATAAAAAACAAAAAATAAAAACATACTACCATCTCTAACAAATATTTATTGAGCCCCTGCAATGCTTTGGAAGCTATTTAATAGGCTTGGGATTTGAACATGAATAGAACCCAGTTCCTGACCTTCAATGGTATTCATCCTAAAGATGAGACAGACGTGTGAACAAATAAGCACAAAACAGTGTGAAACATAGAACAGAACAAATACATGGTATAGTACATGGTGGAGGATAAACAGGTAAGGTAAGTATTTGCT
Organism: Physeter macrocephalus; assembly: GCF_002837175.3. NCBI lineage: Eukaryota > Metazoa > Chordata > Mammalia > Artiodactyla > Physeteridae > Physeter > Physeter macrocephalus. The sequence continues at coordinate 48,969,777 of NC_041217.1, forward strand.
CTTTCAGGAAATACTGGGCATCTCTCTGTAGAGGCTAAGATATATGAACAGGGCGTCTAAGCTAAATTTATTTGGAAAAACATCCAAATTATATAAAGAGATGCTCTGCTATGTGCTTTGTTGAATGACTATCCCCATTAGAAGAGGTAGGCCTAGAGACCATTACTTGAATATGTGTTTGGCACCAGTATTAGCAGTTAAAAGGATAGGTAGGCTAATCATTCAGACTTGGGTTATTTATTCTTATTTATTCTTTATAAAGGTAAAGAGGCTTTATAATAAGAATAAGTAATGAGTTCCTTCTAATTAAATATATTTGTGGTTTCAGATAAAAGATTTAAAGTTGTAGCATTTTTTAAAGTAGTTTCATTATTCTTTTTGTAAATACCATGATGATGATGTTAATGAGTGCTGTTTTTCCACTTCCAGAGTGAGGAAATAAACTTGACTTATAGGAGGTGGTACCTCTTGGGTTACAAAGCAGTAACCCTTCGTGAACAGTGTTTTGTGCCCTCCATGTCAAGCATCAGAACGAATTCCCCATTACACATTTTAGTACAGAAATCCTACATTCTTTTATTCTCTTCAGGAAGACACTATTTATAGTTATACTGTCCGTCATCTTCTCTCTTGAAATAGGGGAGTTCATCAAAGCTTTGTATGAGTCAGATGAAAACTGTGAAGTGGATCCCAGCAAATGTTCATCTAGTGAACTGATAGACCATCAGAGCAACCTGAAAATGTGCTGTGAGCTGGCTTTCTGCAAGATCATCAACTCTTACTGGTGAGCTGCTGTCGGTGCTTCATTCCCTGCTATTGGAACTTCAGTTTTTCAATATGAGTTATCACGGTGTTAACTGTTATTTCCCAACCAAAGGAAGGACTTATGGGAAAAATTGAAAGTCTCCCTAATACAGTTTTGTCTAAAATCTAAACCTCTCTTGTAAGCAGAAGTTGCTCTGAACTATCCACATAAATATAATATTTCCCCAGAATATTAGCACCACATCCTCTAATACCAAAAGTATTTTAAGGACTTTAGACATATTTTCTAGTGTCAAACAAATGTGTTAATGATTTTTGATCATTATTCTAACCCCAGCAATTGGTGAGATTTTGGAAGCTTTTTGATGAACAGTCTTTAGAGAGATTATGATGAGCTGTAGTAAACCAAATGGTTTAGTCAGGAGCCTCATGCCATTTTCCCACTTTGCAAAACTAAGTTTACACTAATTCCTGAGTTTTGTAGCTTTGGGTTTCTGGTCTCCATCTGGACGTCTATGAATTTTCCACCACTTCTCAGGCATGAATCAGACCGAAGCTCTCTCTATTAGGCCCTCCTCATAGCCTGGCTCTGTTGGGCCAGAGTGGGATCACCTGTGCTTTCTGGGGCTATGGTACTTTTATATTTGGTCCTTCTTCCTTCCGCAGTGTTTTCCCTCGTGAGTTGAAAGAAGTGTTTGCATCCTGGAAGCAGCAGTGCCTGAACCGCAGCAAGCAAGACATCAGCGAGCGGCTCATCAGTGCTTCGTTGTTTCTCCGTTTTCTGTGCCCGGCCATCATGTCTCCCAGTCTCTTCAACCTCATGCAGGAATATCCTGATGACCGCACATCTCGGACTCTAACTCTAATTGCCAAGGTCATCCAGAACCTGGCCAACTTTGCCAAGTAGGTGTCACTACCATAACCACTTTTTAACAACATTGTTTAAAAAGTACATGAGGCCTAACCTTTGGGTGAGCGTGGGGTGCCTCATCACTCATGTTACATGATTTTCATTGTGGTATTATTAAAAATAGCAAAAAATTTGTAATCAATTTGAATATTCACTTTATAGAGGAATGGTTAAGTAGTCTGTGCATTCAGTCGAATATTTGCAGCCACTGCAAGTTGTGTTTACAAAGAACCAATAATATGCAAAATGATAAAGATATAATTATATTAAATGAAAAGTTTTATTAAAAACTCCAACCAAGGGCTTCCTTGGTGGCGCAGTGGTTGAGAGTCCGCCTGCCGATGCAGTGGACACGGGTTTGTGCCCCGGTCTGGGAAGATCCCACGTGCCGCGGAGCGGCTGGGCCCGTGAGCCATGGCCACTGAGCCTGCGCGTCTGGAGCCTGTGCTCCGCAACGGGAGAGGCCACAACAGTGAGAGGCCCGCGTACCGCAAAAAAAAAAAGACAGAGAGAGTGAAAACAAACTTGGCAAAATGGGAATGGTTGGTTAATATAGGTGAATGGCATATGGGTGTACATTGTATATTCTTTCAACTTTTCTGTAGCTTTCAACTTTTTCAAAAGAAGTTAGGAGAAAGCAGTTGGAGAAGAAATGCACTGAACTGTAAATAGCAGATATGTTTGGGTGGTGGAATGGGTACACCTACCCTTTTTTCCTTCCACTTTTCATTGTTTTCAATTTTTTCTTAAGTTTTTATAATTTATAGAAAACAATTTTAAGAAATCACTGAGAAGCAATTCACACTGGCAAAGTACAAGTTTCTAGTAGCAATGTATTGAAGGAAAAGATTAGAACTTCAATGAGATACATTGTTTTCTAGCATGTGGCTTTTTAGAAGTGCACTATTGTAACTTTGTTTGCTCTATATATATGCTAACACAGAAATATACATGTTTACCCATATTTGAGCTAATTCTTGTAAAAATTGTTTCTAGTTTATTTTGGAACATGTTTTATGGACTTAAGCTAGGCCTGGAAGATAGCTAGAACCTAGATAGGCAAAGAAGAGAGGAAGTTCTCTAGTAGAAATAAATAACATGAGCAAAGGCTTGGAGAAGAAAAAGAGTATAATGTATTTGGGGGACTTTGAAGAAGCTAGCGATATTGAAGGTTTATACTGATAATGAATGTTTACAATGGCTTTAAATACCAGGAAAAAAGGATTTTGTCTTTATCCTATAGAGAATAGAAAGCTATTCAAAGTTTTTGACTATTAATGTAATATTAAGAAAGTATATTTTAGCATTTATCACATATAGATAATAAACAAATTAGTCACCTCCCCAAAATAAAAAAAAAAATTATAGCTCTGTGTAAAGTCAATTCAAAATGATCACATCTCTTTTCCTGAATATGTTCTTTCTCATTTTCTCTCCCTCTACTTCAGATTTGGTAACAAAGAGGAATACATGGCATTCATGAATGATTTTTTAGAACACGAATGGGGTGGAATGAAGCGCTTTCTTTTGGAGATCTCTAATCCGGACACCATTTCAAACACCCCAGGCTTTGACGGTTACATTGATCTGGGCCGAGAGCTTTCAGTTTTGCATTCCTTACTGTGGGAAGTAGTTTCCCAACTTGATAAGGTAAAGTAGGCGGGAAGGGTAACAGGAGATGGGAGGTAGAGAACCCTAATGTACCTGGATTCTGGAGAATATCTACAGAGTAATCACATTCATGCTTTCTGCTTGTTGAAAGCAACCTTTGGCCCTAGAAGTCTGGGAGGAAATAGTTATGATTTCTGAGTAAAATATGTGCCCTACAAACCAGGAAATTCTAATAAGCCACAAAATTATTAACATATATTTTTAAGTAGTTACCTGAATTAATGGAGTATATATTTCTATAAACAAATATGTTTGTGTACTTGCCTAGAAACTAATATCAAATATTGGTGTGTGAAGCCCTATTCATGTATAGTAGAGTGAGAGGAAACCTCATGTAGTAATTTCTAACGGAAGTGTGGACTTGGAAAAATACTGAGACTATCGTGTTTAAGTAACTTACCATGAGATTTATTTTTATCATGCAAGTCAGAGGGTTTAATATAACTGTTAGTACCTATAGAGTTATGTGGGATCTGAAAATCCTGATGCTTTCTTTTCATCTGCAGATGTGAATTAAGAATAGAGAAAACAATTATCATTGTTAATCATTTATTTTCTGACTATAAGCTAAGAATTTTTTTGTATATCATATTAATAACTAAATATATACGATGCCAATCATTTTCTTCCTTCTCGAATTTTGCAAAGAGGAATAGAATTTGTTATGGAAAACAGTCTAACAGACTCTGGCTAGGTTTATCACAGTAATTATTTATTGATGTTTTTGTTTGCTACATCTACTTTATACATATCTGTGGTGGTATGTTAGAATAACTTCAAAAAACAAAGTTATTTTTCTGTGATAAGAATTTGTTTATTTGTTTTCCTCCATTTTCCTATTTTTTTTTGAGTCAGAACATTTTTTATTTTTTGAGTTTTATTTTATTTTTTAATGCAGCAGGTTCTTATTAGTTATCTATTTTATACATGTTAGTGTATATATGTCAATCCCAATCTCCCAATTCATCCCACCACCACCACCACCCCCAATTACCTTTAAAAACGTTGCACCAATAAAATGAGGGAGAGGGGAGTAAAACCTATTAACAAAGACCACTTTCCTGAGGAAATGTAAATGGTAGGGTGTCCACTGGTGCCCAAAACATTTGTAAAATAATAAACTGTTTCTTATTCTCAAGGACCCCTTCTTAACTTTTAGAAATGCTAGCTAGATTTTAAGTTGCAGCTATGCTGAGGGTAAATTCCTTGGATATGAATCATGGCTCAAGAGAGTCAAGCAAGTAAAGACATTCTTCAGATGGCATCTGTACTCATTTGAGCAGGGTAGAAGAGTCTGTTGAGAAGACAATGAAAACCCAGAGGCAGCCATGTAAAACTGCCTAATGGATGAAGGTTCCCATAAGACCCCATGAGAATGAGAATTCCCCAAAGAAAAAAATGATTGAGATGGATAAAGCAAATCGTAAAAAGTTATTCTTCACTGAATAACTGCATCAGTGGGATGCAGATACCGTTATCTTCTGAAATCAACCTGGTTTATTCAGGGTCAAGGTCTTTTTAACAGGCTTTGCTGTGTAAACACACGTTCTCCTTTTTAATCTCTGTTTGGTCCTGGGAACCAGCAGTACATCTATCTAGACACATCTCATAGATGTGTCATAACTTTGCTGTTTAAATTTTTTTAAAAAAAATTGTCTTCCTGATGCAAACTGGCAGTAGGTCAGCTGGCAGTAGGTCAGGGTTCCCAAGATTAAATGGCTAGTGAATGGCAATATCAATTGTGTGCCCTGCAGTGCTCTGGACCCCTGAATGCAACACCTTCTTGTATGTTGGCATGCATTTCTTTCCTCACATGATCCCTTTTCTTTGGAAGTTTCATCACACTAGCCAATCCTCTGGTCTTAAAGTTCTTTTTGGTTAGAAGGTGTTTGGTTCTTCCCCTTCCCTCCCCCACCTTGATCTACCAGCCTCCCAAAGATTTAGTTTGCTTTGCATGTCTATTTTAGTTGGAATGGCAATAGTTTGGTTGTTTTGAGCATGTCTTTTAATTTTTATTTGCATAATCCTAATTTCTATTTCCTTTCTTTCCTCAATGTCTGCTGCATCTTGTTTCGCCTCCTCCATTCATCTCGACGCCATGGTTCTGCTGCTCCATAACAATGCATTATGAACCTGCCACTCCCATATGCAAACACCTACCCTTCCCTCCAACCTCCACCCCTCCATCAATGGGCATCGTTGTCCCAAAAACAATCTGTGGTGGATATCGCAATGCTTATTATCCAATTAGGGTGAAAATTCCTTCCTACAGGCGACCGTGGCAAAATTGGGACCTCTCCCTCGTGTTCTTGCTGATATTACCAAATCTCTGACTAATCCTACACCAATACAACAGCAACTGAGACGCTTCACTGAGCATAACTCCAGTCCAAATGTCAGTGGAAGCCTCTCCTCTGGGCTGCAGAAAATTTTTGAAGACCCTACTGACAGGTATGAATTTCAGAGAGAATTGGAACTACTTATCTCAGAGGGAGATAATATTTAGAGATTTGGGGAAAATCTATTTAACTTACTTGTTGAATTTACAACTTTAAAATCATGAGCAGTTGGAAAGAATCTTCTGAGATAAATCCAGTTGTTTGTCATAATAATACACATGATCTAGGATACTTATTTTCTAGAATGATATTGTAGAGTTATATTCAACAAACTTATAAAAAGAACCTATGTCCTGCTTAATGGAAGACTAAGGGCTCTATGAAATTGATATTTTCAGGTATTGTAGCACTCAAAAATCTGAGAACCTCAGTTGAAAATATTTTAGAGCTGGTTGTGTCAGCTGAACAGGTAGATACAGTGTTGATGCTTAGACTTTGTTTTCTGTATTGGCAAGACTTGTGCCTTTAGTAGGGACCCTTTGGTTGTGCACTCAGGGCTTCTCGAAGGTTTAGACAGAACCAATTAACTATGAATTGGAATACCTTGGGAGGTTTAAAACCTAGCTAGGAAATGATTGGAATTCTAGTAAAAATCTAAGACAGGGATGGAGTGGTCTATACAGTGTTATTCTCCACCTTTGAAGAAAAACTAAAAATGTTGGATTTTATCCTAAGAATTGTGATGATTAAATCTGTGTTTAGAAATCAATGTAAGTATCCACACCAGACCTCTGAGCCTTATGAAGAGTTCATATGCTTGAGTTGAGGAATCTTAACTCTGTTGAATTTGCCTCAGGAGTAATTAAGGGTCCTTTCCTTTTCCACAGTGATTTGCATAAACTAAAATCTCCAAGCCAGGACAACACAGATAGCTATTTCAGAGGGAAAACGTTATTGCTGGTTCAGCAAGCCTCCTCCCAGAGCATGACTTATTCTGAAAAGGATGAAAAGGAAAGTAGCCTTCCTAATGGCCGGAGCATCTCCCTCATGGACCTTCAGGACACTCATGCCGCCCAAGTGGAGCATGCATCTGTCATGCTTGACGTGCCGATGCGCCTGACTGGAAGCCAGCTTTCCATAACCCAGGTGGCCAGCATCAAACAACTTCGGGAAACCCAGAGCACTCCCCAGAGCGCACCCCAAGTGCGAAGGCCCCTGCACCCAGCCTTGAACCAGCCAGGCAGCCTCCAGCCCTTGTCATTCCAGAACCCTGTCTATCACCTCAATAACCCAATTCCAGCAATGCCAAAGGCCTCTGTGGATTCCAGTTTGGAGAACCTAAGCACTGCCAGTTCCAGGAGCCAAAGTAACAGTGAAGACTTCAAACTCAGTGGACCCAGCAATAGCAGCATGGAAGATTTCACCAAACGTAGCACTCAGAGTGAGGACTTCTCCAGGCGGCACACTGTGTCAGACAGACACATACCTCTTGCTCTGCCACGGCAGAATAGCACGGGGCAGGCCCAGATCCGAAAAATGGACCAGGCTGGGCTAGGTGCCCGAGCCAAAGCCCCACCATCCCTGCCACACAGTGCTTCCCTACGTAGCACTGGGAGCATGTCACTGGCATCTGCAGCTCTGGTGGCCGAACCTGTGCAAAATGGGAGCCGGTCCCGGCAGCAGTCCTCTTCCTCCAGAGAGAGCCCTGTTCCCAAAGTGAGAGCGATACAGAGGCAGCAGACACAGCAGGTAGGTGTGAGTGCTGGAGGGGGCTGCCAGGTACTTGGTCCAGCTGTTTCCTCGGTTCTTTATATATAAATCATTGAGAAATCCAATTGCTAGCAGGGTTTCCACTTAAAACTATTTTTTGCAACCTTTTAATGGAAGAGGAAATGAAAAGTTTGGGAGGCTTCTGGGTAGATGAGGCAGCAGAATGTAGCTTGCCTCATTACTCTTAGGAGACTGTAGCAACCACTCCAGGGGCCTTTCTGTCTCTTCAGGCAGCAGAGCTATGATCTCAGTTAGCACTGAGAACAATCTGTGATGTTGAGTAATAATTAGACACTTAAGCTGTGAATCTACAGGCCAAATCAACTAGGATATATTTTGGGAATCTGGACATTAATCCTCCTTAATATTTTTTCTTAAGTTTCCAGAATAAAGTTTTGCACTTTCAGCCAAGAGTTTAATGTAACTGCTCTCTACTCCATCCCCCAACTGCCTCTGGAAGTAGTAAGTCCCCATGTGCCTTTTCCTGGAAATGGCTAGAAAAATAAACAACTGAACACCTATAGAAGCAAGGTAAAGGAGAGAGGTAAAAAGATAGAAACACAGGTGGTTGACAAATATTCTCTAAACATTTATGAAAATCTCTTATATTTCTATTTACATGGACAAGCCCAGCTCATGTCTCACCTAAATTTAATATAAGATTATCAAACTTTTTTCTTCACAAATAAAAATGTTCCTTAAGAATTTTATCATTTCTTCTTTACAGATTACATTTTGAGGCACCAATCCATATTTGCTCGTGAAATAAACTAAGAACCTTATGAATGCATATATACATATCTTACTTTCATCTAAAAAAGATTTTTCTCCTAAAAAAAGTTTTGTTGAATTTTTTTTGAAACCTAATCCTACTTTATTTGTATTAGGGAGCTTTGTGATTAGAAGAGTTCTATGGCAAATCCTTTTGTCAGCAGAATCACTGGTCAGAGGAGACTGCAATGCGGCCCCCAGTGTATCTCTTTAGTATACTTGCGTTTTTATAGGTAGGCATTTACTGATTGCGCTGCTTCTGCCACCACTCTCCTGTGGCCAGAGCCCTTGCCCCTACTTTGATAATTATTGTTTTAAAAAAAAATTAGAACATTTACAGAATCCTTGGATACAGAAGTAGAAGAAGGAATGAAAAACTTAAGCTGATTCTGGTAGCCAACTTCCTGGGCAAAACCTCCTAGTTGGTCAATTCTTTCCTGAGAAATAAACTTTTTCTTCAGTCTTAAATTTTTCATTTTTATTTTGTTATATTTCCCAAAACTTCACCAATTCATTTGATTTAATACACATTTTCATTTAAAGAAAAGGAAAAAAGATTATACTCTATTAATTTACATAATGATATTATACAATTTTTTTCCTTTTCTTTAAATGAAAATGCTTATATATATGTATCTTTTATATATATATGTCATATATGTACATTTAATTTACATTAGGAGGCTATCAGTCTTTCCCACCTTATGTGAATTAGTTTCCATACTTTGATTTTATGCTAGCCTCTAGTTGAGATCAACCCCTTTCAGAGAATTAAATTGTTGATTGAGAGGAGAAAAGAAAGATAAGTAATTTTAGAGATGCAGTGCTGTGTGGAGGCAAATGTCTACGTGGGAGTTTAGTGCAGCTTGAAGGCCCTGAGGATGAGATAAGGAGTAGAGAAGAATATCAGATTGGCAGAGAGGGGCAAGACAGGGCACAGGGCGGGCCCTCTGCCTACTTTTCAAAGGTGGACTTAGTCCCAGCCCTGGAGGGAAAAGAAGAATGCTTACCCTTCCCTCCTGTATCATGTTGTCCTCAATTCCCAGGACCCGTGACTCAGACTGACTGTTTATAGATATTGTAAATTAAATAGCCTTTTGTGTGATCATCTGAAACCAATTGTCATTTATAATATCTGTGCTGTAGGAAAATATAACACCTATCATATAAGCACTACGTGTTTCTGTGCGTGAATAGAAAGCTGTCTGGATAGATGGGAGGTAGGAAATGCATATGGTCTTCAGACAACCAATTAAAATACTTTTGAGCCATAGCCATTAATGAGCTTGGGAATGTCTATGTTATGTTGGCATGAAGTGGGGCATAGCCACAGCACAGCTTTACATATTCAGCCCTGTTTGTGCCTTTGCTGGTGCTGCCACTGTCATACCAGTTAAACCATAAATCACTGTATTTTGATTGCTCAATTTTCTGTTTTTTCTACATTGGCTTTTTCTATGCAGATGTTTTATTCTTTCAAACTTAAGCTATTATTTTTTTTTGATCCTCATCTTTCTTGCTTGCTTTTCTCATCTCACTCTCATGAAGCCTCTGATGTTCTATATAATCAGCACATTTTTTACATAAATTCCTTTACATATTTCAATTGCAAATTGTGTTGGGGAATTCTTCTCTCCCCAAAACTGGAGGATTTCTTTGTGGGGATTGTTCTGCAGGCATTTGTAATTATTGGAGGTTTTGTCCCATGCAAATTCCATTTATATCTTAGCACAAAGGAGCGGCCATTGTTGGCAATGTAACTAGCTTCAGTCTTCTCCATTTGCTGAGTAAGAAGGAAATAAAATCCTAGTTGTACAGAGAAGGAATTTTTTGACCCTTTTTGGCCTCTTTGGATTTCTTTTTAATCATTTTCCTCTCCATCTTGTTTTTTTGTGTATCATGTACTCTGTGCACATAATAGACTCTATTTATAATATATGAGTTGTTCAGATTATAGCGTGTTACCTAACCTTAGAAATTCTAATTTGAAGAGGCTTTTTTTTTTTTTTTTTTTTTGCGGTACGCGGGCCTCTCACTGTTGTGGCCTCTCCCGTTACGGAGCACAGGCTCCGGACGCGCAGGCCCAGCGGCCATGGCTCACAGGCCCAGCCGCTCCACGGCATATGGGATCCTCCCGGACCGGGGCACGAAGCCGTGTCCCCTGCATCGGCAGGCGGACTCTCAACCACTGCGCCACCAGGGAAGCCCTGAAGAGGCTTTTTAAATAGGTATTTGACAAGCCTATCAGAATGATGCTACAGTTTTCACATTTGGATTTGTTGAACCCTCTCCTAACCAACCTCTTCAAGGATTCTCAGAGTTTACTTGCTAATTTAGTCAGCTCTTTCTTTGGTGTTGATAGCAAAAGTGTTATTCATTTATGGGAAACTGACTATTTCAGACTATGGAGAAGCTGAAAGCAACAAGTCTTATTTATATCTAGTAAATAAACAGGGAACCAGCCTGTTCTCAGTCATCCTCAGCATAGCCAGGCTAACCGTAGGATCAGTGAAACTGCTTTCTCAGGCCCTTTTGCCCTAAAGCGTTATTATTTTTCCCAGAGAAACCCTATAAAAGCTTTATCTCAAAAGGGTGATATTCCTAATAGGAATCCGTGCTCCTTTTCATTTCGTCTTTTTCATCCTTCGTTTTCTTTAATGATCCACTGTTGGAAGTCAGTGGAGAAAATGCTCTTCTTAAGGCTATAGCTAAGCAAGATGGCATCTGAACCATTTACCAACCTCGTTTCTCAATTTCTTTGACTATAAACTAGAGGTAATAAATTTTGTTATCTATCCAGCTTATAAAGGAGATAGAACAATCACTGAGGAAAAGCCTTTGATGTACTTCCATAGGATTAGAGGAAAAACAGGGTATCCTTCTCTTAGTAATAAATTATACTTTGGTAATGAATTCTAAAGAGAATCCAAAGTAATAATAAATGAATAATATTTTATTGAGCATCAATTGTGCAATGACATAGTCACTACCATTCCAAAAGAAAAAAAATTCTATGATATATGGTGCCATGCTTCAAGGGTTGACAGTATAATCGGGAAATAAGACCAGCTCTCAGAAGACCAATCAAATAGATGTAAACGACAGTATATAGTTCTTTCATATGAAGAACATATTACAATAAAAAATAATTTTGAAAAAAATTTTGAAATAAAAATCACCTCCATAGTCTTCAATGTAGATAAAACTATTTCTGATTTGTTCAATATTACTTTTCTGCTCTTTATAATTATGTAAAGGTTTTATCATAAATACAAGGAATAGTTATATTAGTCTGATTTATTTTTTCAAAACTTATTGACCACCTACCGTATGCCATGCAAAATGCTAGGGTATATGAGGAAGTGGTTGAAAAACAGATTCAACCAATAAAATAGGAATAGACTGGAATGCCCAGTTCCCATGTACACCATCTCATAATTCACTGGACATTGTTAGTCCCTCCGAAGATATGGTAACCACCACCAACACCAGTGAAATGAACCAACTCTTTGTTTTTACAGCTTCTCACTTTACATTTTATGCCTAGATTACCTAAGAAGTTGTTTTTAATATGCTTTTAGGGGCTAAGATCTCTCTTTAGTATGTTCTTAGAGATACTATTAGCTTGTAGTGCATTTATTGGCACTCAGTAAATAGTTGCTCGTAACAAATCACAGGGGAAGAAAGTTCTTGCGAACAACATATTGTTAACTATAAAGCAGAAAGCTACTGAATTAGCTTCCTTGAAGTTATAAATTCCAAACATTAAAGTTATTCATTTTAGTGGCTACTTTATCTCAAGAAGCAGCTGAATAGAAAATCCTGGTTTCACAGAAAAGCAGCTCTCCTGTGCCCTATGTGGTAAAGGGATAAGATTCTAAAATTAAAAAGGCATTTGTCTCCTTTAAGTATTGACTTTCTATTAATTTTTAAAGACTCAGAACCACAATATTTTGCCTTTCAGGTGTACGTATATCAAATAAAAACCTAAACCCCTTTTTAAACTATTTTTCTCTAAATACTAAAGCAATTTATTGTGCTCCGCTTTCAAAATCCAGTAGGGGGAGAACTAGGGTGTGTGTGTGTGTGTGTGTGTGTGTGTGTGTGTGTGTGTGTGTGTGTGTGTGTGAAGTACCTTGTAGTTTACAAACTGCTTTTACATGCTATCTCATTTGTTTCTCATAATAACTTTTGAAGTAGATAATTTTTATCTTTTTTAATATAAATGATACTGTAGTCTATAGATCAGTGTTTCCAAAGTGTGATACTCAAAATTATTTAAATATACAAGGTATTTAATCAATCATTTAATTATTTTAATACATATTAGAAAAATATCTATTAATATAAAATGTATTTATAAATTTATAATATATATAACATTAAACTCATGATTTTACTGATAATATTGCTTAGCATAAGGACTTAGCTAACTGAAAAAGGTTGTTTTAAAGAGATGATAAATAATATATCAGTGACAACGTGGTTATGACAAAAATAATGAGAATGATACACAAATGAATGAAGTATAAGAAGCCTACCTACCATAGTGGAGATGAAGGTAGACTTTTTAAGAACTGAGGGTACTGAAGTTTAAGACATGTTTATGTTTTTCTTGACACAGTGGAGAAAATGGCTTTAAAGAAGGAATTTCTGAAAGTTCATTCACTGTTGCTTGTGTGTGCCTCAGGCATGAAGCTGTTTTTTATCGATATGTATCTGTAATCTCTTTGTAAATCAGCCAAACCAGGTTCTTCTTCAAACCTTTAGGAAATACCCTCATACTACTTTTGTATGAATATTTTTTAAAGTCTCTCCCAAATAACCTTTTTGTCTCTGCAACCAATTTTTTTCATCTAGTCTTTCTAAATCTCAAAGTCATCAAGGTACCCCTTATTTTAAAATATCTATATATTTAGAGTTTAACTGGGTTTTATTCCAAAATGACATAAAGATTCTTAAGGTACATAGCTCTGCATGGGAGAGAAAATTCCCTTCCAATTATTTATAGAGTATTGGTCCTCAAAATAGAAATTCATTTTAATTATAAAAAGTCTAACACATAAAAATGCTTTGTTCTGTCTATGTCTCTCTCTCTTTCTCTCAAGAAAGCCAGAGAAAAAGTATTTGTTGTCTATTTCCAGCACTGTTTATGGAGAAAGCACTAATGTTCAGTAGCCCAATATAAATTGTCATATCCAGTGCCAGTTTTCTAAGCATAAATACAGTAATAACATCTAAGCTCTATAGTACTCCATAGTTTCCAAAGAACTTTCACATACATTGTATTGTTCAGTCCTTAGAACTCCCTGGGAGATGGTCAGGATAGGTGGTGATGGTGGTGGTAGCCCTATTCAACAGATTTGGAAAAAAGTATTTAAGAGATTAAGTGACAGTGTAAGTAGCTGAATTGCTACCCAAAGCCAGAATTCTTATCGCTCTGTATATCTATTGGAAAAGGGCAATTTATCTAGCTATCCTAATTGGTTAGAAATATCCCTTAGACTATGTTGATGTCCATTGTTTTGATCCTGTATTCATCAAGAAACTTTCTGGTAAAATATGGACTTCTGAGTGATGTTAACACCTGAAGAAGTCAGTGTCTGTAAAAATGACCAATATCACTTTTTTTTCTCTTTCCCTAAATGGTTGATGTGAAAATTAAGAATTTGGCATTCTGATATATAAATGGGTACCTTGTGAGTTGTTTAGCATTAATCAATTCCTTGGTTCCTGATCACCCCTGGTTAAGCAGATGTTTCCTCACCTGAGCAATCAACCATCAACTTGTGCTTTCTTTCTCTCATTCTGTCATCATTGTAATTTCATTAGGTAATGACCTAATGAAACCATTGGACTAATTAACAATTTTAAGGCCTTCGCTTTCCCTCTTTGGAGGGAAAAAAAGGCAGGTTCTTAGATGTGATTTCTATTCACAACATTTCAGAATATTTTATTCTTGTACAAATGGATATTCTCTTCCCTCACTCCCAGCCCTTGCAGTAACAAAATATTATTTAGAACTGGGAACATTTATCAGAAAACAGGGATCACAATAAAGTCTTCTAAGAATAGCTTTCCTTGTGAAACATAACTGTGGATGAGCTCTTTTGGGAGATGCTAATAGGTATTTCTGACGCAGGTTCAGTCACCTGTGGACTCTGCCACAATGTCCCCAGTAGAGAGGACAGCAGCCTGGGTTCTGAACAATGGGCAATATGAAGAAGATGTAGAAGAAACCGAGCAAAATCAAGATGAAGCCAAGCATGCCGAGAAGGTAGAACCTAGTCTGTCTTTATTGCCCGCACAGTGATAGGCCATCCAAAGGGTCGTCTAGCCAAGAAGATGATCTCCCCAGGGTCCCCAACTTCAGCTCCACCTCTTATGTTAACCCTCATATACATATCTGTGTATGATAATTCAGTAGTGTCTGTGTTTGAAAATATGCGGAAATGTCCATCAAGCTAGGGTGGGAGGATTAGCTCTAATTTTTTTTTTTTTTTTTTTAATATGAGTTGCCTTAACTTGGAGAAAACTCTGCTACTCATTTCTAGTCATTTTAGGTGAATATTTAGTGTTTCTGTATAATTAACCAAAGTCAAGATTACCCTTGGACTAGACTTCCTTTCTGTATCTTTGTAATGATTTTGATTGTAATGATTTTGTCTTTTTTTGTTTTTCTTTGTTTATTTATTTATTTATTTATTGGCTGCGTTGGGTCTTCATTGCTGTGCACGGGCTTTCTCTAGTTGCCACAATCAGGGGCTGCTCTTTGTTGCAATGTGTGGGCTTCTCATTGCAGTGGCTTCTCTTGTTGCAGAGCACAGGCTCTAGGCGCATGAGCTTCAGTAGTTGTGGCTTGTTAGCTCTAGAGCGCAGGCTCAGTAGTTGTGGTGCACAGGCTTAGTTGCTCCGCGGCATGTGGGAATCTTCCTAGATCAGGGCTCGAACCCGTGTCCCCTGCATTGGCAGGCAGGTTCTTAAACACTGCGCCACCAGGGAAGTCCCTTTTTTTGTTTTTCTTTTCATCTTTTCTGAGTAAAGAACTTGTAACACTATAGCTGATTTTTTAAAAGACATTGACTAAAAAAAAAAAAAGACATTATCTATTGCTTCAGTTTTGTTTCGTTTTGTTTTGTTAAGAAAAGCTGACATGAAGAAGGATTATCAAACAAGAACATTGACATCATGTATGGCATTACCTCATTAACAACCAAAGTAGCTTCTGCTTACTTATCAGCAGGATCCTAAACTATTCTTATTGATGCAGTCTGCCTCTTCAAACTGTATAAAACTATCATCTTTGACCTTCTGAATTAATAAGCATAGTGTAGGACCATGACATTGGATAAGCAGAAGCTAGCTGTCTGATTGTCAATTAAATGGAATATTATGTAAAAATACATTGCATTTTACAAAGCAGCATACAGATTTATCATTAATTACTAATGAATTTAAATAGGCCATGTACAAGAAAGCTTAATTCTTCTCACCTCACCCAGAAATTTGACATTCCAGTTACTCAAACCCCAACCCACAGCAGCTTCAGTACAAGAAAGGGCCACGTTACCAATTGAATTATATAAAGCTTTAGTGAATATAAATTTATATAAAGCTTTAGTGAGAAAACAGACATGCTGTTCCAACAAGCAGTAGCAAACTGGGCAGATGAACGACATCATGAAAATGGGCCAAGAGGCAGTATTAATCAGCCCCAGAGAACATGTAGGCCTTTTGCTTAGAGCTTGTGACCTGAATGTTTTACACTTTTATAGCTGGGGAGAAAGCAGCAATAGCCTATTCTGCCATAAAATTCTATTTATTGATTTAGTAACTTAACATTATAGAAGTGCTGCTTGCTCTCTAAAGGGCTGGCTCTAGTAGGGTAAAAGAATGGCAGTCTGATGAGTGAAGGCATGTCAGAGATCCTACAGTACAGGTGATGATACAGAAATCTTTTCTCATGTAGACAACTGGCTTTTGGCTTATTTTAAGTTATTTGTCAGGCTTCTAAGTGCTTGATCTCTTTTTTTTCCGACTCCCATTTGATACCGTCACAGATTGGATGTGGCTTGCAGGAACTAGTAGTTTAATGTGGAGAGTGATACATAAATATATAGATTTGGAATGCCAAGGTAAGATTAAAAATGTAGTTTTAGGAGGTGGGCAGAGCTCCTAAGTGATGCCTGTTGATAATTTTAAAGAACATCAGCAGCCCGTGGAATGGCAGTTCAGGCAGCATCCAGCTCCATTGCCTAGGGTTTCTTTCTTAGAAAATAAATCACTAACGTCTAAAACCAGCGTAACTCCAGTATTTCTCTCCTTGTCTGTGGTGCCTCTTCTCCTCTGCTCTAGTACGAACAGGAAATTACTAAACTGAAGGAGCGCCTGCGAGTGTCCAGCCGGCGGCTGGAAGAGTATGAGCGCCGCTTGCTGGTGCAGGAGCAGCAGATGCAGAAGCTGCTGTTGGAGTACAAGGCCCGGCTGGAGGACAGCGAGGAGCGGCTGCGCAGGCAGCAGGAGGAGAAGGATAGCCAGATGAAGAGCATCATCAGCAGGTCAGAGGTCGCCTGGCGGTGGGTGTGGGCTGGGTAGCTAGGGCTGCGAAGAGGTGGGACGATGACCCAGAGGATCCTAAAGCAATGGCAGCAAAAGCCATTTTCAACTCTACATGTCCTCTGTGATACTTGGTACAAAGGTGACGGCTGACTATATCTCTTACACCTTTCTAAATGTGAGACCTTAGTGCACTTCCTTTGAAGATAGAGGTAGTCTATTTTCCTTTAGTTGTAACAATTAGAAAAAATTAAAACTTAGTGACTCGCTTGAGAGGTCTTCGAGGAAAACTGAATCTTAAAAATGTACGTATTCAATGTCAAAGGCTAACTTAGTTTTTTACAGCAAGCCCAGAGAGGTGGAAGGGAGTTTCATGGGATGTCTTTAGGGCCAGAGAATCAAGGGAGAAGGCCAAGGACGTCCAAGGGAGACTAAGGGAGGGGGCAATTTTACCAAACACTACATAGCACTTACTATGGGCCAGGTACTTTTCTAAGCACTTTACAGATAAAATTGGTTTAATCTGTTAATAATAATTTGATTAATGCCAACCTCTGAAGTAGGCATTGTTATTATTCTCATTTTACAAATAAAGAAACAGGCAACAAATTCATTAAGTCACTTGCCCAAGGTCACTTAGTGTTGCTGCTGGGATTTGAAGCCACGCAGTCAAGCCCCAGAGGCCATGCTCATGACCACTGTGCTTCAGTGTTGTTAAATGCTGTAGGCAGGTCAAGTAACTTAAAGTCAGAGAAGGTTTGCTGTTTTAGCAGCACAGAAGTATTTAGCAGTCTTACTGAGAGGCTTTTCATGGAGTTAAACATCAGGGGGTTAATCTGTGAATGGTGGATGAGAAAGAAAGTAGACCTACTATGTGTAGAGTACGCTCTGAGGAAACTTAGCTGTTCAGGGGAAGAGAAAGGTCAGCTGTTACAAGGTAACAAGATTAAGAGAGGGTTTGGTTTTTGTGGGTTGGTTTGCTATTTTAAGATGAAATAAGTTGTGCTGCGGAAAGGATCTGATAGAAAAGAGGGAGATAATAATTGTGGGAATGCTGTTCCAGAGGAGGCAAAAATCCAGTCCCAGTAGAGAAACCAACTTTGGATGTCTTCTTCTAAGGTGGGTGAGAAGATAGAGCATGGTTGCAGATCTTGTACTAGGAAGGAGTGGCAGTACTGAGCTGTCCTGAGTGTGGGTTTCTTGTCCTCTACGTTAGCCAGCTCCCTCCTTGAAGATGTTGATCTCTCCTTACTACCCCATTCTAGGCTAATGGCTGTGGAAGAGGAATTGAAGAAGGATCATGCTGAGATGCAAGCAGTTATCGATGCAAAGCAAAAAATAATTGATGCACAGGTAAGCAGATTCTTAATCTAGTGGAAGGCACTTGTTTATAATAACTGTTATCTCCTGACTTCCCACCCCTTGCAAATGCCAAGGCACATGATGGACAATAGGTCACTGGAAAGTTCTCAGCATTACCTTCTGAAGAGTAAAAGAGTTTCTTTGTGACCTCTATGACTTTTTCTTTCCTTTACTGGTGACAAGTCTGTTAACCTAGCAAAGTTTTAGCGTGCTTAGTGCAGTTGCTCGACAAATCTCAACCTAGTGCATGATGGGGTTTACTTCTTTCCTTCTGGAAAGGAGGGCATTCTCTAAGGGGGTACCTGTGAAAAGTACACTGCATGTGTCTGGCTTGTGACCTCCACTGACCATTGCTTGGCTATGATGTTCACAGTCTTGTCAGTCACGTCCACTGTGCCATCAGCCTCTGGCCCCAAACGGTAGTCTAGCTGCAAGGGAAAGACAGGGTTGTAAAAGGTACCCTTCCTTGTTATTCTTTTGGTTCCGGATTTGCCGTTGATGCCTGGGATTTGCTTGGCTGCCCTTCTCTGTTGGCGCTGTGCTTGGAGAGCCTCTTTTGGTTGATGAAATCAGAACCTGGGCCTCTGCTCACTGCAGCTTCTACCTGTGATAATAATGGCATGACGGACGACTTGCCAAGAGCACCCCCTCCCAGGTTCACGTCAGTGATCAGAGCAAAACCCAGGAGGCAGGAAATGTTTCTAATTCCTTTTTCATTTTATCAGTGCAAAACATGGTTGTATTTCTTAGAGTGAAACAAATAACAAATGGCAGTGCAGCTTGGATGTGGCTGGTCTGGCCACTGAATGCATCACCTCCCTAAAGACCACCCAGCCAGGTTTGCATTTCTCACCCTTAAGTACTATATCATTTCCCTAAGCTCTGAAATAAAAATGGGAGCAAGGACTTTATGTCCAACTTTCTTCTCTCCTTATCAGCCAGTAGTCAGTCTACGGTAGAGCCCCCAGTATTCTTAAACACGCATTTTACCCCCAGTCTAGTTTCCTGACAGGGCTAATATGGGATGGGGTTTATTTTTCAAAGGAACTGGGAGTAAGGCTGAAAGCACAGCATGGGAAGAATGCGTCATGGGCCTCCTACTCCCTCACATACACGAGACCCGGCAGTCGAATGTGAGTTGTGATGCTCTCTCGTCAGCACGGTTCCCAGAATATTTTGGACCCTTGAACTCTGCAGTTTCTGGATATTTATACCTCCTGAGAATCAGAAGAAAGTTCTTACTTGGTCCATTTTTTAAACTTTTCTAGGTGTCCCCAAGGTAGGTGAGGGAAGGGTAGCAGAGACAAGGCCTTCTCGACAGACACACTGTAAAAATTCATCTGAGAGGCTTAAGAGAAACAGTCTGGATAAAGAAGGCAATTTAGTCAGGAAAACAAGTGTTGATAAGTGTTCACTTTGGGATCTTCAATATGACAGTGTAAAGCAGAGAGAGTTCTATTAACAACTACACCCGAATAGATTTTAGTTCTAATGAGATCATACAGACTGTTTTAATAATTTCAGCTTGTCTAAAACCGTGTCAGTCTTAAGCAGAGGGGGCTTGGGGGCATCGTAGTCGTGGCCCTGTACATACAGTATCTCCACTTTCTCAGTTGCCTGTCAAGACAACCTCATCATTAGCTTCTGAAGATTTCTACCCCACCCCTGCCCCCATTTTGACATCTAGGGTAAGATGACTGGGTATGAAGCAGGAGTCATAGGCATAGAAGGTGAAAGCAAGGGAGGGATTCAGGTTCATCAGGGCTCAAGAACTCTGGAAAGTAAGGACCTTCTCTCAGTTAACACAAGGACGTCACCATTCAGGAATGGGAGAACTCTTCTCCTCAGAGCATCAGTCAATGTCAGACTTGTGGTCTGGCTAAACTAGATAACAGTTTGGGTCCATATTTCAGGCAGTGGTTTTCAAATGGTTTGATTCTGTGGACTGTTTTGGTGGAACCAGAGGTACCTTCCATAGGTTGCTTTCCAGCTGCTCCTGCTGACCATTCAAGAACAAGGGCTTCTCTCAACTAAATTTATTACTGTATAATAAATTTTCTACTGGAGGCTCACTATGGATCCCTAAAGAACACTTGGAGAATCCATTAGACCACATTTTGAAAACCACTGCACCATGCACAGCACAGATGATAAACACTAAAACTAGTTTTTTTAAAAATTATAATCTCCTTAAAAGGAAGGTTTCCCAATTCCAGCTGTTGTCTCACTGATACATTAAAATCTTATTCTAGCAAAAGACTATGAAAATCCTTTAGTGTCTTTTGTAACAAATGACTTTTCCTTTGAAAGGATAAATCTTACATCTTAAGTGTTTGATGGAGCAGAGCAGCCCTTCTGGCATTATTTAATAGAATGAGGACATGTTTGGGGGTGAAAGCTTCCCAGCGAGGGAACCCATACTTTTATGTCCCTGGCATCTGCCTTGGTGCCACTGGCAGTTAAAAAATATTTCTGAAATGAATTGTTTTCCTTATACTAGCGATGGGCCCAACATTTCCCAAAACAGGACAGGTCAGGTACCCAGCGAACTGGTTTCCATCTTCTCTCTCAGCAGCCCTGTGCCCCTACAGACAAGGCTGGTCCCTGAACTCAGCCTCTCCATCTCCTCGAGTCAGTTTATGCTCCAAAGGCCCCGCCGGGGTCAGCCACTTTCTATTGGAACTGGGAGAGGATGAGTACTCCCCTGGTGACCCTGTCCTGGGCCTTGTAGCACCACCATGGAGATCCTGGTGATGGTACTAAGGGACCATTTCTTAAACATCAGACCGGGGGCTGTGCCACCTTTCACCCCCACCACCCACCCCGGATCTCTCCATGTGACTCATATGGAGAACTTCCTCCTAGGAGAAGCAAGCAGCTGCCTAGTTACTGTTGCAAGTGATATCTCCGCTGTGTTAAATTACAGGTCATAAATGGAGATGAGATTATGCAAACAGGCAAGTAACCCGTCCATTCTCTAGCTGAGCAGTTCCCAGCCCTGGCCGGGTGCACTGGCCTCCTACACATTCCAGCTCCTGCACTCCCCACACTTGAAATCCTTCCTGTCAGGCAGGAACTAGATTGCTTTGCCATTCAATCCAGGCAGAATGGAGAAGTCAAGGCCATCTTTTGCCAACTGAACTTGACTTTCAAAAGTCCCTGTTTGATTTTTTTTTCTTTTATTTTTTGTTTTACTTTGAAAGGTTGGCAGTGGGGGGAGTTACAGAAGGGAGTTTCCCCACTTGGAAACTTTCAACTGTTTAATAGAAGGGCTGCTTGACTTCAGCTGTTACTCTTGCAGGAAATAAATAAATACAATCACTCTTAGCCTTGTTTGACCCTTTAAGAATCAAATAGTTTTTCATGAATGCCTAATTTCTTTGGATCAACCCTAGAGAATCCTACACTCCTTAGAATTGAGGCATTATAATTTAACGTAATACTGAAATATCTTTTCTTTTTTAATCATTTTTAGATATTACCAGGTTTTCTGCTTAGAGATCATTTCTAACCATAGGGGGAAACATCATATCTGGCTCCCACCCCTTTTCTCCTGGTAACCACTGGCCAACCCTTTCTTACTGACTTTTAAAAGGTCTATACTTGTTATCCCAGTAAATTCCACTGGCTGTAATTTTTTAAATTATTATTTTTTTAAAAGCCTTGTAGCTCTTTCTTTCTTTGAGTTTTGCTTATCCTTAAAACAAGTTACCTTCCCAAAGTAAAAAGCATCTTAGGCTAGATTAGGGGTTAGTTAATAATGCTGATTTTTTTGTATCTTACCACCTGAGTTCTCCATCAGGAAAAGGAAGAAAAAAAAATGTTAATAATAACAAGTGTGAGCTAGTTTTTTTTCATACTTTTGAAACTGTGACCACCAGCCCTGCTGCCATACAGATCCCCACCCCACCCCCAAAGCAGGAGATTAAAGGGAAGCCTTACTTGATGCTGTTGTTGCATATGCTTTTACCTAAATTTCCTCCCAGGGCAGTGGTCTTCCCTCTGCATCCTTGGGCAGCACGTTTCCGGCAGAGCAGTGCTGCTCACGGCCCTGTGGAGCTATGCTGTTAACAGCAAGGAATAGCATCTAACCCTCAGCCCTTGTATGTCCTCTCTGAACCTGACCATGACTATCCTTACCATGCTTTTCCCTGAGTAAATTAAAACACTCCCTGGGTAGGAAAGCTCTTTTTGGCTTTGGGGATTGTTCCTCACATGCTTTTTTTTTTCTTTTTTTTTTTTGATATCATAGATGTAGGTAAAGACTGTCCTTCTCAGCGTTAACTTGTTTTCTAAAAAATGGCAACGTCATGTAGGAAAGGTTCTAGGATGATTTACCTAGCTGCTGAAGCTAAGATTAGGATTTCTCTCCTAGTCTTTGTGAGACTGATAATATTTTGATGGGATGATTTTTATTTTTGTTTAATTTAGATGAGCCTACTTTTCTCTAGATTGCCATTTTTTTTCCCTCTTTTTTCTCTTGGTTTTTTTTTGTGTATTCAACAGTCTTTGTTTCCAAAATATTGGTTCTAAGCCTTTTTTTTTTTTTTTTTTCCAAGATTCAAAAGTAAAATGAAAGCAGTCTCCTTATTGGGTAGCTTTCCTGGAGTACCTCTGAGCTGGAATGAGTCTAGGAGCTTGTGTTCTCTGTATGTTTTCATGTGTTATGTTTCTGGCATTCCCCCTTTGGCCACATCTCCCTTCCCATATTCAAATAACTCCTTGGTCTGAGCTTTTGGCTGCTTCTCCCCCTCTTGCTGTTGCATCCTCACTTTGTTGGTGACTATAAACTGCCACCATGTATTGTTTCAGTTTTGAGCACCATGTGAATTCTTTCCAAATGTGACTGATGTACCCCCTTCGGGGTCTAAGAACCCATAGATCACATGCACTTCTCCTCTGTGAAATGAAACCTCTGGTGCTTCTTTCTTTGCCACCTAATTCCCATGTTTTAGTTTTGACCCAATGTACTTAATACAGCAAGGCAGCTTGACACCTCTGTTTCATAGTCTGACGTAACACATGGTGTCATTTTTACATGATGTCCTAGGGTCCCAAGGGATGATTAATAACAAATCCTGCTATGCTGAAAGGAAAAAAGAGAGAAAATAAACACAGACCCGTTGGGCTCAGGGGAAGCTGGCCTGACTAGGGTGCAGAAAGAGGCAGAGACGTTCCATTTGTCTGGGAAGCATCATGTGTACTGCTGTTTGATAGAAAGCATTAGAACAGTCATTCAGTAGAATATTACGGTGTAGTTGCCTGCATGGAGCCAGAATAAAGCCATGATTGGTGTGTTGTAGGAAAAACGGATCGTGTCGCTGGATTCGGCCAACACCAGACTGATGAGCGCGCTGACCCAAGTGAAGGAGCGGTACAGCATGCAGGTCCGCAATGGCATCTCCCCCACCAACCCCACCAAGCTTTCTATCACGGAGAATGGTGAATTCAAAAACAGCAGCTGCTGATGGGCTTTGTGAATAGACAGACTGTGGGAGGAGATAGAAGGAAATGCCCCCGCTCTCCTATCCCCAGCCCCCTCCCCAGCCCCACCAGGTTTACAGAATGTTGCTACTTCAGAACAGCAGGGTGGCGAGTAACTCTCCAATGAAGAAAGGAACCTTGTCTTTCAGGGCATAAGGCTAAGACTTCCAAGGTCGACGCTTCACCCCACCGCCCCCCCCACCCCGTCTCTGTGTACATAGGGAACTTAGTTCTGGGCCATGTACAGAAAATACCACTGTAATATACCCAAAGGAAGTTAATAATGTAGATTACCTTTTTAATTATTGCTATTTTTATTATTGTTGTCCTCTTGTTGAAAGCACTGCAGTTGTTAGAGGAGGCAAAGTAGGAGCCACAGGTGAATGAGAGATGAGCCTGGCAGCTCAGCTGGTAGAGACCATGTGTCTGTCTGGTAGAGCACACAGACCGCAGTAGGACATTGTCAGAATGAGTTTTTCAGGGATTCCTCTGCCAGTTTAAAAACCCCACTCCGGTTCCCTTGTCCTCTAGGAAAACATGCAAATACCGAGATCCAAACAAAACAGTTTATCCCATTGATCAACCAAGACTGGTTCTGGATGGACAGCTATCTGATTTGGGGATACACTGTTCCAGAGGACACAGATAAGAGCTGTTGTATCAAAACTGGACTTTAGGAGTGATTTCTATTGAACTCCTGTTGATGTTTATTTCCTTCTGTCTGTAGCAGACGGGAATTTTCCATTTTAGATAGGGGGCTTTTTTTTTTTACCCCAGTTGTAATAAAGGTTGTTCTTTTTCCTCTTTAGAGTTTACAAAACTATAAATATTTGTGTCTCTATAAACCATCTGCATCTTCACACCCACTTGCCCTTTCCTCCCCCATGGTGGGAGCAGTCATCACCAACAGGGTTTACTCTCCCCTGGAGAGGTTATTCAAATATGCTGTCCATAAGCCATCCGAAATAAACACCCTTTCTTCCATACAGAAAAGGGCTAACCATACCGTACCATGGCAGGAATCTCTGAATATTTCCTATCAAAAATTTTTTTCTATTTGTAAGTTATAATTTTGGTTTGGGATAAAGATTTTACCCAGTGTACTAGCAGATCTCTGGGCAGGGTAATTTTGTCTCAATCTTTAACTTTTAAATTGCTTCTTCCTCTAATCCCCTCAGTAAAATTTGGAAAAGAAATCCAAATCTGAAGCATTGCTCTCTTAAAAGTCATGATTACTCTTAATGAAAAATAAAATACTAAAAGTGGGAGGACAGCGCATTCCAGCTGTTATTCCCATGCTCTTTGTAGATTTGGCAATAATAACCCAGTTTCACTAGCTGTCATCGTTGGCTTTATTGTAGGACAGATTTATTGTAGGACAGAAACAGTCGTGGAAGCTAAGTTACTTCCTTTTTTCCAGAGGTGTGAAATGTTATCTTGAATGCAACCTTGATTATCAGAAGTATGGAATGTTACAAGTTAAACAGACATTATATTTACAAGTATATATACACATATACTCACACATATGTACATATAACTGCACAAATAGGAAAAGTTCCTGCCTTCTATGCTGTTGGATATAATGTTTAAGGGGTTAGAATCTCTTTAAGCAAGATCTAAGCAATTGTTTATATTGAGAAAGCAACAACATTTCTCAAGTAAGTTAATGATGTTTATTTGAAATTATAAACTTTAAGGAATTTTTTTTTTAAGAAGGAAAAGGAGAAAGGAGGGGAAAAAAAAACCACCTGAGGAAGCCATAGACCTGGAGTGAGTGTTTCCACGTAACAGAATACTTATAAGGAGACGAGAGAACATTTATTGTGTCCCCTTTTGGGTGAAGCCCCGACAGAGACACCAAGCCTCCATTTCCACCGCACCCCCAGGCTTGCATTCTGACCTCTTAAGCACTGCCCTCAGGTGGGTCTTTGTGTTGGGCCTTGCATCTCAGCAACCTCACCATGGTCCCCAGCCCACAACCTTTTAAAACATTTCCCCTCCGTAACACTCCTGTTTCTGCCAGTCAGAGATCTAAATCAGGAGCTGCCCAGTGTGCTTATCTGATCTGCAGACTTCATGCCCACATGTATTGGCACTTGTGTATTTTCTTGACCCGTGATCATTATTGTACAAATTCTTCTCTCTTCCCTCCAAGCTGAGGGCACACTGTGGCCAAATGACTTATTTTAATAGGAAAGAAACATTACCAATTCTGAAGTAGTGCTTCGTGTTTGGGAAGAGGGTATGTAAACATAGGTCTGTTCTTGTTTGTGGCTATTTTCAGCTCTAGCCATTCTTTATAAAAAGTCTTCAGAAAACCTGGTAAAAGAATGGTCAGTTTCAGTGGCCTTAAGTATGTAACATGGGTGATGTCTTACATTGAGGTTTGGAAGCTCTCAGGTGGTGGTTACGGATGACAGAGGACTGATAAACTAACTATATTGGAGGGTTGGGGGACACAAAATCAAATATGTTTTTGATGGATGCAGTACATCTTGTCAGCATTATGGGAGCTTCTTAGAGGGCTGCCTACTTTGGAAGATTAGATGCCCAAAATGTTTGGATAGGTTATGCAGCCCTCTATTATCAGGTTATCTTGAATGAAGAGAAAAGAGTAAACAAATAATAAAATTAGAGGTAAGCTAGGAGTTCAGTGTAGTTGCCAGATGTTAAATTTTAGATTATCCTTTGAACCTATTCCTGTCCGAATATTTTTCTGAGTATTTCTTTAGAGAATGCTGCAGTCTATAGAACTTATTCTGAAAGGCTTTTTTTCTAAGTATGGAAAAAGTCAGCAACAGCTGATAATTTTTATGGAGGTATTGCTTAATTGGCTTTTCTTCAGCCCAGATAAGTGCATACCTCTCTTGCTGGGAGGAGGTGTATGGTTGAAGAGAAGTGGGTGGATTCTGATAGCATGTCTTGCACTCCTTCTAACACCCAACACGTCACCACATGGTGGGGTGCAGCATAGACCAAGGCTGAATGGAATTTGGAATTCCGGTGAAGTGCTTGCAAAATGCTTGTCCAGATGACAACCAGATTTGGCCATTAACAAGGACAAATGTTGGTAGGATTTAGGAAAAGAGCTTTATATTTCCCTTTTATTTTCACTGGAGCAATAAGCTTTCTGAGCCGAAGCAGCAAAAAGGAGAGTAACATTTCCTTCAAGTCATCACATTACCTGAGTCTCTGCAATACAAGCCATGAAGGGGAGGGGAGATTATAACTAGGTAACAGTGACAAACACTTGAGCGCTTACTATGATCCAGGCACTGTCACCAAGATACTGTTGGGGTCCAGGGCAGTCTGTTGTAAGGGAAATGTGGTAAAATGAGGTAATCATGCTGCTGTAGCTCTGCCTTTTCACTTGGCATTGAGTTGGTCAGAATCAGCTTTCTCTAGTCTGCTTCTACCTTTACCTTTCCCTGTAATGGTGTTGCACAGTGAAAGAAAAAGTAGGATTTCCTGTCTACGACTGCTGTATGCCCTTCAGAATTAACTTGACTTTAAAAGTAAAGCTTTTTAGATCTTAGTCTATTTATGGATCTGTAGCTCTACCGACCCTCGTTTCTCACTCTGTCCTCAGAGGTACACTGGGTTGAGAGCAGTTCTTTTTTGGAAGCCCCAGAGCAAGACAGCTGCCATCAAGTGAGTTTGATTACAGTTTGTTCTGCCTTCCATCTAGGTTTAGTTCCAGTTACATCCAGTTTGGAGTTTCTGAGAAGGCCGGTTGTGGGACTGAACTTGGGGAAGGAACCCTCCTTGGGATTTACCTAAGGCCCATGTGACCCTGACTAGAGTTGACGCCAGACTAGGCTTGTCACTGGGCCTGACTCAGCAGCTCTGGAGCCCACACCATACCTTCCCTGTGTTTTCACCTTTGGGGGGGGTCACCTTCTACAGATTATGGAAAACCAAAGGGGCTTTCTTCTCCATTCCCCTTCCCTTTCTCAAGTCTGATAGTGAAGTCTCCTGCTCGCTTCAACAGTAAATAGTTGCCTTCCCACCCCTTACCTGAGGGCCAAGAATTTGGGATACTTTGTTTTTATCAATATGTCAATGGAAAGGAGCTATTTTGCTATTTTTTTTTAAAGCAAGATATGTTGGGGTGTTGAATTTTTAAATAGAATCTCTTTTTGTGTTTGAGTGATTGTTATTAGTTCTAGAAGCATTCTGTCATGACCCAGTCATGAATGCTCTTGAGTTTAGGAAGGACAAAAGTGATGAAATTTGCATGAGATAGAATAAATATCTTATGAGGAGTGAAAGAACCTGAGGAAGATACATGATCCAAAAGGGGACTAATGCACAGCAGCCTTCTCCATAGCCCAACGGTTCAAGGAAACAGGAGGATTTATATCCTTTGCCCAATCTCGAAATACATAGATATATAGAAAGGCCGTTTCTGTAGACAACATGTGGGTACCCACACAAAACACACGATCCCTAGGGCTTCCTTTTTCTGAATGTTAATCCATCTTATAGAGCAGTGAGTCCCAAACTTCCTTGAGATTTTTTAGATTTTATGCTCTCCTTTGTTCGATTTTATGACAGTGGTTCTTTCCTCTTTAAAATGTACCATATGTGTTATATGTATATATAAGTTGAAGTGACTTGAAATTTGGCTTGACATTGTCTCAAGAACCCTAGATATCATTATTGATACCTTGGGGAGTCACAGAAAGAAAGTTGAATGTCACTGATGCGATGGTAGGATACAGAAAGAAATAGGTTTGGTTCCTGATCAGTTAATCCTCAGGTGTTTGAGGAACCAACCCAGCAAGGCTTGGCGATGAGCCACCCAAGGAAAGCCAAGTGGTCGTTTGTGTCCAGATTTCAGCATGCATTTTAATTTCCTATTCAGTTCTTATTTTTCAGTGCCCTTGTTTTTCCCTAGGAAATGTTTTAGTTTGGGATTTAAAACCAGATATATCTGTTGTAGAAAGATTTCCACAGAAGCTGTGTTTTAGGGGCCTCGATCATCTGTGTGGGGCTACAAATATTTAAGAATAACTCTCATATTTATGTCACTTCTAAGCTCCCAAGGGAAAAATTTCAATTCCCAGTTCACCAACAGGTTAAATACTAATTGACCACTATCCTGCAGAAAATTTGAAATAAATAGTACAGGTTAAATTTTGACTGGTGCTTAGACATCTCCTAGTTACATTAAAATTAACTCAAAGCAGACAGCAGCCCATTAACCTGAATCACACCTGTGAGGAACTTCTAAATTTGATTTTGTTTTTCATCTCCAGGGCCTTAATAAGAGTGTGTTAATACACATGACTATTTTACAATGATAGCTCTAAATAATTTATTTTTTATTTCAAGAAAGAGAAATACACGTTAGAAAAACAAAACCCAAGATTTTATTTTATTTTTAAAGCCATATTTTTGTGCTAGTGGCACTTAGATTGTTCCATATGTGAGATCCATATCTGCATTTCATTACCTGGGTTTGTTCTAAAAGAAGATTTATTTTTGTTCTGTGAATAATTTTTGACGGTTCTTGTACATGTACAGATATAGATACGTTTGAGGTCTTTTATTGATATTCCTACAAAGAATACAAATAAACTTTAACTTTAAACATTTCAGACTAAAGTTGCTACTGTATTTGACATATTACTGTTTGACTTCTAGCATGTGACCTGGGTGATTAGGACACTTGGAGAAAAACCAGAAACAAAATGTATGCAGGAACATTATTCTGAAGGTATATTTTAACATTAAGAACAATGCGTCTTAGAATTTCCCAATTGACAGGTAAAAAATATTTAGCTGTAGGACAAAGAGCTAGCATTAACACATATTGTGTTGTACTAACACCCTTAGAGAGCTCCTCATTCTGGAGAGTTGGAAATCTCTTTACTAGCTTGTGACTGGTGAAGAAAATGTCCTCCACTTTATTGAAAGTATGGCCCCACTCAGCTCTCCAGACCAGTACTATCCTCTCTTAATTCCCCAATAGATTAATGTGGTTTGTTTCAGGATTTTTGTTGTCTAGTTGGGGTTTTTTGTTCTTGTTTGCTTGTAATTCTCGAGGTTATTTCCAAATACCCCCATTTTCTGCTTACCTTCATTCTTCAAAACCCCAGGATGCAGGTCCCATAAGTAGTTTTCTTACAGGCTAAGTATAGGTCTGAAATTCCACCAGTTAGCCTCTTCACATATCTAGTGACTTCTACTTCTGTTTTACTATGAATTTAAAAACTAAAATTCACTCAAAATCCAGAGAAAATTGTGTGAGGAGACTCCAGGTCACAGTAGACGTGTGCTATTTTTTTGTTTACTTCAAAGCCAACCCATTTCAATCTGAATTGCTCATGACCTAATGTAAGCTTTAAGACTTCTTGGATCCGAAACATCAAAAAGAGAGAAACTGTTGTTGATGCTATCTTGTGACCTCCTAGTCATCTTAGCCCTTAACTGTCCACCCATCTACCCTTTATGTCTAGCCATACCCTTTATTTTTCTTAGCCTCCCTGCAGCTACCTGCCTTTTGTCGTTAGCACCTTCACCAATAGGAAAGTACAGAAATCAAGTTTGTTAAGTCACCACCACCACCCCCAGCACACAAAAAATGTTTAATGACAAAGGAGACTAAAACGAATGACAATCAGGGATTCTCAGTCTTGACTGTTCATCAAAATCACTTGGGATCTTGAAAAAATAAGAGTAGAGATGCCCCTTTAGACCCACCATTGAACAATTAAATAGAATCTCTCTAAGGATTGGGCCAGGCTTTTTTTTTTTAACCTTCCCCACGGGATTCTAAGTTCAGATAGGGTTAACAACCACTAGTCCATATCTCTCTCTGAGCACCGTGTGAGTGTCTGTTACAATGTTTTCTGTGTTCCCATCCGTGGAACTGGGATAAGTTGGCTATAGGTGTTTTGTTTGCCTCCTATTTCAAATTTTATCAGTAAATGCTACTAAAGCTGATGATATACTCTACCTTGTCCCCACCAATTCCATCCTTTATATCTGTGAGGTAGAAATTCTCGCCATTAATATGAGATAGCTATATTCCAACAAAAGTGACCAGAAGCTGGAATTCCCCATCTTGATCCCAATTTTCCCATTATTGGTTTTAATTTAAAATAAAAGGTAGATGGTTTCTGGTTTGGTAACCCTCCCCTGCCAAACAAAAACAAAAACAAAAACAAAAACGGTTCTTGACTTTTGTAGACTTAATACTCAGCACTGCAGTCTTATTACTTGAACTTTTACTAAAAAATGTATCAGATGCCAAATTGCATCATTTGCACCTGTTCTTCAACAGCAAAATGCACCGAAAGCTCTCCAGTTCCCTCCCTGCTACCTGGCAGGCATTTGTGCGTGCATGTGCACGGGAGCGCGCGTGCACACACACGCACACACGCACGCACACACACACACACACACACACACAAAACTGTTCTTCCTAGAGACTTCAGTTTGTGAGATTTTAGAATGAATTGCCTGGGTGCTATTTCTTTGGCCTATGAGTAAATTGCAATAAGCTACCAGATTAATGCCAATCAGTTTCCTTGTCGGTAAAATTATGGTTTCGGCTAGATGGCCTATGAGGAACTCTCTAGCTCTGACATCTTATGATTATTATCTGGTATCACTGAAAAATGTGCCTTTAGGTCATATTCAAAAATCAGCTTGAGGCTTTTGTCACAATATTTAGGAATAATTCTTCCTCTTCACAATCTCTCATCTCACAATACTTTAAAAAAACAAGAGGGAAAAAAAAAGCCTGGAACAAATGTATATTCAGAATAATAATTTGATAATAATAATAGCTAATATTTATTGAGTACTTCCTATGTGCCAGACAATTTGCTAAGCACTTTTTATGGAATATTTCGTTTTGTCATAATACCAGCCATATGAGTTAGGTACTGTTGTTCCTAATTCATGAGGAAACTGAGGCTCAGAAAGATTAAGTTACTTGCTCAAGGTCACACAACTAATAAGCTCAAAGCCAAGACCCAAACTTAGGTCCTTCTGACTATACTGTATTGATTTTTTTTTAAGAGCTCAGGAAAAATGGAGAGAGTAAGAAAAGATCTGAGCACATGAACCAACCTGTCACCATGAGCCAGGATGGTGACAATGGGAACAGATGAGCTAATTTTCCAAAGCTTTTTCTCTTCCTGTATTGGTTTTGACAGGATTGCTTTGCATTGTCAAGTCACCTGACTGATCAAAATTAGAGGACAGAGAAGTCTCGCCTCACTCAAAAATTGGTCTTTCATGTCTTCTGGGTTCATCAGAACTGGGATGAGAAAATCTGCTTTCAGGATTCCAAAGAGTTGCCCTGAAAAAGAAAGTACTACCTGGCTCAGGGGAAATTATCTCATAGCCATTTGAAAACTTCAAGTTCTTGGCAGTCAGGAGTGCCCCCTGGACACCATAGATGCTACATGGTGATTTAGGATTTCAAAAAGAAAGAAGAAACTGCTGGACAGAAAAATGCTCAGCCACAACCAGCTGGTGGCTGACAGGAAAGCATCTCATGAGTGGAGTAACCACTGCTCTCCTCCCATATCCTGGCCACCCTCAGGCAATTATTTTCTTTTCTGTCTCCTCAGTATTTTCCTTCTTCCTTTTTTTTTCTTTTCTTTTTTTTTTTTTTTTTTTTTTTTTTTTTTT
>NC_041217.1:49002145-49010253 GCF_002837175.3 Physeter macrocephalus
TTTTTTTTTTTTTTTTTTTTTTTTTTTTTTTTTTTTTTTGGCATGCCACGCAGCTTGCAGGATCTTAGTTCCCCGAACAGGAATCGATCCCTGGACTGCCAGGGAATTCTTGCTTCTTCGTTTTAATAAATCTGTTGAGTAAATATCCCACACCATGCTGGAAATATTCACCTCTCCCCTGGACCCACATTTGTAAAGGCCAACTGTACCCCAGAAAACTCTTAAGTTCTCTGAGCCTATAAACAGGCTCAGCCTTTGGCCATGAATGCTGTAATCACAGGAACTACAGCCTCATAATAGGACTACTCTATATCTGTACAACATTTTATAGTTTATAAAGTACCTTTGCATAATTATCTCATTGGGTACTTGAAACAGCCCTGTGATGTAGGCAGGGTCGTTTTTACTACGTCCCTTTTGCATATGAGAAAGAGGAGATTCTGAAGTAAGGAAACATGCCCCCCGAGCTTTCACAATCGCCAGGGAGCCAACCAACTCTAGGATCCTCATCCTTGTTCCCTTCCCATTTCAGGCTGTCTTTCACAAAAAGGTCTTGAGCGCCCTATGCTAAGGAGTGGCTGTCCAGATTTAACTGCCTGGTCGTTAAGAGTGGGAACTTGGTAACCAGAAGCAGTTACCTGGTTTTGGTGCTAGAGTGTTTTCTTTAGAATCTGGGTGATTAGATGAGCTCAAATGTTGGGCCTGAGTGGCAGTAGCTGCATCTGTCATATCGGTGCCACTCCTTTCACTGGTCACAGCTACAAGAGGGGAAAATCAAGGAGTTATTGCAAATACAGCCAGGAGCAAGGTGGTCTGAGATTGGTGACTGCCCCTGAGCTAGAAGACAGGCACGGGCAGCCACCATCCTGCAGAAACCATCCGGGGTGGAACGCTCAGTCCCTGCCAATCCTTCACTTACCTCCGTAGGTTCATGTACCCAGTAGCTACATCATCATCTCTCATAACGTGTCTCTGATACCAGGATTTGTGGGGCTTAGCAATATTATAAGATATCTCCTCAGGACCGAGTGTTTATTTTCAGCAGTTCCTACCCCAAGAGGCCCAGTGCCCTTATGTAGTCTGCCAGCTACACAGGGCCCCCACCATGGCACCCAGGAACCCCCAACCTCTCCATCAAGGGGTAGCACCTCAAACTCAAAGTACATATTCCAAAACCAAGCTCAGCCTCCCCCGGCAGCCTCCTCACCCCCTTTATGGTGCCCGTCTACTGAGGCTCTCCAGCTGCTCCCTTACTCCCTCTCACTTGCTGTCACGTTCAGTCACCAAAGTCCTGTCAGTGCCTTGCAGATGTCTTTTTTTTTTTTCAAATATGGAATATTTGAACCATATTGTTCTTGTGGTATATTACTGTAAAATATTTAAGCAAAAGTATCCCCTCCCCTGACCGAGGGACAACCACTATTAACAGTTTGCTATAGAATATCCTTCACACACTTGAATTTTTTAATTTGAATGCGTAGAGATCTACCTTATGCTCTTTAAAGGCTGCATAGTATTTCACTGAATGTACCATAACTTATTTAATCAATCTGCTTTCAATGGACATTAGACTGCCTCCAGTTTTTCACTGTAATAAACAATGCTGCAACAAACAACCTGTGTGTGGAGGACACTTATATATGTGTATGTGCACCTTGTACTATTATTTCCTTAATAAATTTCCAAGGGTAGAATTTCTGTATGAAAGAGTATGCACATTTTGGAACTAACAGGCATTGCAAGAATGGTAGCACAAGTTTACTGTGCTATCCAGTGTCTGACAGCGCTGATTTTCTCACATTCTTATCAGCATTATCACCCCAGATCTTTGCCAAACTTGCTAAGTTAAAACCAAGAACTTTTTAATGCATCTTGCTCTTAATTTGCATTGCTATGATTCAATGAACAAAGCTGAGCATTTTTTAAAATGTGTTTGTATTTATATTTCTTCAATTAATGTCACTTGCAAACGATGTAAAATCAGTTCCCTCAAGTCCCTCCTTGCTCCACTGCTCCAGATCTGGCCTCGGTTCCACTCTCCCGGACTGTGCAAGTCTTTCCCCACACATACGAAGTCCTGTATCTCCTCTCCAAAATGCCCTCTTCTTACTCCACCCAAAGCATTGTACATTTCTTCAGTGAAATGAATAAATTTGTAAAATCCAGAAGCACAGAAGGGGGGAAACACTCATATTCTTGTTGCCTGAATTTAACCATTGTTAACATTTTCACACATTTCTTTCCAATCTTTTTTTCCCAAGTATAGGTTGATGTTTCCTTTCAACATTATTGTGACTGTGTTATATGTATAATGTTTGAATCATCTGTTTTCCTTTAGCATCCTGATACAGGCATTGCCCCATGTCATTAAAACCACCTTGCTTCTATTGACTACAGAGCCGACCATTTTGCTCACTTGCTAAAAACCTCTGATGGCTGTGCTGACTGCAGGATCCAGTCCTTCAGAATATGGCCTCAGTCTCTTTCCCCTCATCACTTGCCGCTTCCTTCCCAAATATGTGACCGACACTCCAGTCACATCAGACTGCTTGTCTTTCCCAAACCACACATTTCCACATCTACCTATCTTTGCCCGTGCTGTTCCCTCTGCCAGGAAGAACCTTCTAGCCTTTGCTGCCTGATGAAATCCCCCATTACCTTTTGTCCAATTACCACCACCTTTCCAGGCAGAATAAATGAGTCATTTTCTTGCCAAGGCTCTTGGTTCACCCTTCTGTGGCAGCACTAATTAAACTGTCCTGGTTGTCTCTATTAGCCCCTATTAGACTAAGCTCTTTTAAAAACAGGACACAGGTCCTGCTCATCTTGGTATCCACTGCCTTGTTCAAAACAGGTACTCAGGAAATGATTGTTGAATTAAATCATCTACCAGTGTGCAAAACACTATTCTAGGCCTGGGAAAGATATAAAGAGGCATAAAACATAAGACAGCCCCTGCCCTGTGAGATTTCACAATCTTAATAATTCATAATTGTGATATTCATAATCATTTATAATTAATAAAATGAGACTGAGGCCAACCTTGTCTATTGAATAAGGTAAGGACAGATGGGAGACTGAATCACTAAACATTTCACTACTGAATTGAGACTAGAATAGTAACAACAACCATTCCTTGATGCCAGGCACTGAAATATACCTCTTGACATTTTGGTGTTTTTCTTCACTTTAAAAATGAGAAAAATGAAGTTCGGAGAGGTTAGGAAGTTTGCCTAAGACCACACAGTAAGTAGAAGACCCAGCATTGCAACCCTTGACTGAAAGACTCCTCTAGCCAAAGATAGGTTTTTCTCCCCTAGATCGCCCCACCCTAAATTATTATCTAGGGGGAGGATGAGGGGATAAACTGGCCCTAGGATCCCCCATGGAGTGATCTGGAATGCACCCAGGGCCCGGAGATGTCGCCCAGCACATACCGTCACCCCCTCAACCTCCCTGACTTGTGGCCGGGGCATGGACACTAGGGCTTGGTCTCCCCAAAGGAAGACCCAGGCGTCAGGGCGGTGTCCCCAACCCCCAGCGACGCGAGTGGGCGGGCACTTGTCTCAAGCTGGGGCCGGCTGCCGGCGGTCTCCGGGCGTGCGGCCTGGCTCGGAGCTACCCCGTCCCGGCGCGGCGTTGTGCTCTGGGGCCCAGCCGAGCTCCCTGAGCCGGAAGGCTCCGAGGTGCTTTCTTCCATCCCCAGAAGCTCGGCGCTGCGGGACCGGCTGGACGTGGGAGACCCGGGGGGCGCCGCCGCAGCCGGACCCTGCGCGGGGCCAGCGCTGGTCCCTACGCCAGAGAGAAAGCTTCCGTGGGGCCCGCTGCGCCGAGCGGCCGGTGGGGGGGCGGGGGGCGGACCGCGGTTCGCGGGGCTCCAGGGCCCTGCAGCGGCCGGGCGGTTCTTCCGCGCCCGGCCCTGCACACCCATCGCAGACAGGGCTAAGCAGGGAGGGCCTCCTGACCCCGCCAGGTGCGGCCTGGGCCAGGTGAGACCTCGATGGGAAACAGAAGACAGGCTCTTCCCCCGCTTCTCAACCTAATCTGTTGCCTCCAGGGGGAGGGCCGCGTTCCTTAGCAGCTCACAGGGACCCCACCCCTGCAGGACCCGGGCCTCCACGCTCAGCGCTATGCACCCCTACCTCCTCCGCTCCCTCTGCAAGTTAACTTCGAAATCACCTCCTCCAGAAAATCCTCGTTTAATTACAGGAGCGGGGACAATCCCCTTCTCTGTGTCCCCACCATGCCTGTGACTACACAGGCAACACTGCCTGTCAGAAGCCCTCTTCCCAGCTGGCTGTCAGCTCCTTCAGAACAGGCCCTGCCTTTTCCTCGTGTCCCTGGCATGAATAAAGCTCTGTGCAACTATGAGCAAGCCCCTTAACTTCTCTGTGTCCTCAAAAAGGCAATAATACCGTTGTCAGATGCAGGAATCTGTAAAGATGCCAGGAGAACAGTGATTTTTGCGCTCAGTTATCCTAGTTTGCTTCAGACCTCATGGGAAGCAAAATGAGGCAATAGCTGTGAAGATGTTTCAGGAATTTAAAGATGCTGAAGGAACACTATCACTGTCATTCCCAGCCATGTCCCCACAACTCATCTCTCATCTTCTCTCCTCCCAGAAAAGCCCCAAATTGAAAGGGATTTGTCTGGCCCTCTATTGCGCTTCCCTCTCTGGATGCTGAACCTCAGAGGCCTCTCTGATGATTTTTCCTCAGAAGCACTGCTCAGCTGGGCAGTGAAGGGGTCTTCCCATCTCTCTCCCAGGCCAGGCCCTCATCACCTCACCTGAGAGACTGCACAACCTCTCTTGGGTCCCCTGGCCTGGGAGCTGCAAGTCCAGTGGTCGAGTTCAAGGAAGGAGGTTGATGGTGACGGTGTCCTCCTCCTCCAAACCCCAGCTAGCCCAGCAGAGTCGGGGGCCCAGGGAAATCCCTCT
The DNA here is from genome assembly GCF_002837175.3 of Physeter macrocephalus. Taxonomy (NCBI): domain Eukaryota; kingdom Metazoa; phylum Chordata; class Mammalia; order Artiodactyla; family Physeteridae; genus Physeter; species Physeter macrocephalus. Next base: position 49,007,085 of record NC_041217.1, read on the forward strand.
CCATAAGTGGCCCATGGTCGCCACCCCATTGATTCGCCTCTTTCCTGGCCCCTCCCTGGCCCTTTGGGGAGTATCCCCATGGGACCCACCCTGTGCTGCTGCATCCAGGCCACCCTCTCCACTTCCCAGGCCCTGGAGACCCCAGAATCCAGCCAAGAACAGGCTCAAAGCACCCAAAGAGAGCAGAAAACAGGGGAGGGTACTTGGCCTGGGCGTTGTCCCCATGGTCACTTCTGAGGAGGGTGTGTAGGAGAGCTGAGGGAGGGCTGCTGACTCCCGGTGTCCCATGGTGGGGTCTGCAAGAAAACACCACCGGTGAGTGTGAGGGCAGGGCTCATAAGGGGGGACACAGCACCCCTAGGTCTGCCATGGCCGACACGCCTGTGAGAGGTCCAACCAGACACTGATGACCAGCCTCCCGCCACAGGAGCCAAACTCAGGAGGGCACCTGTCACAGGACAGGTATGTTCACAATCTTTATTCCTCACAACAAGGGAGGAGCCATTGTTCCTATTTTACAGATAAGGATCATGATTCTCATCAAATCCAGAATACAAAAAGAAGACAGCCAAGAATAGGCAAATCCACAGAGACAGAAAGTAGATTCGTGGTTGCCAGGGCTGAGGGTGTGAGAGAATGGGGGGTCACTGCTAAAGGGTGAGGAGTTTCTTATTGGGGGTGATACAGATGTCTTAAAATTATATAGTAGTGATGATTGGACCACCTGGGTATGTACGAAATCTCACTATACTGGCCACCTCAAAAGAGTGAATTTTAGGGCTTCCCTGGTGGCGCAGTGGTTGAGAATCCGCCTGCCGATGCAGGGGACACGGGTTCGTGCACCGGTCCGGGAAGATCCCACATGCCGCGGAGCGGCTGGGCCCGTGAGCCGTGGCCACTGAGCCTGTGCGTCCGGAGCCTGTGCTCCGCAACGGGAGAGGCCACAACAGTGAGAGGTCCGCGTACCGAGAAAAAAAAAAAAAAAAAAAAAAAAAAAGAGTGAATTTTAAAGGTACGTGAATTATATCTCAATAAGGCTGATACAAGCAAGAAGGAAAGAAAGAAGGAAGGGAGGAAAGAGAGGGGAGACGGAAATGACAAGGCAGGATGAAGTCTGTTGCTGAGGAGACGTTTCACACACAAGATCCAGAATAACCAGGTGGGCCTCTGGTTCCCCTGCGATTGGTGACAACAACAGTGTCAGTAGCTAGTATCTTTTGGGCGCTTACTCTGTGCCAGGGTCTCTACTAGGTCCCTTATATTTATTCTCATTCATTCTTCAAAGCCATCTTATGAGGTGCGTCATCAATACCATTTTGTTTTTTGCCAGTTGAGGGAAATGAGGCTCAGAGATGCCGCTCACCTTATTTCTAGCAAGTGATAAAGTCTGATTCCAAAGCCCACACTTTTAACCTCTTTATTGCGCAATAAGTAACTGCTGTTGCTAATTGCGAATGCCCTGAGGCTAGATGGGGTGCGTTCCATTCTTTAAAGATGCCCCAGAATTCAATTAAAACCTGTTCCAGAACTCCGCTCCCCTTAGAATCTAGAAATACTTCCTTAGGTGTATCCTCACCACCTCCGGCTGCCAAGAAAACCCATTTCCCATCCCAGCCTAGCCTTGGTGGGTCAAGGGGCAGCAGGGACGACTGTCACGCACCATCGAAGCAGATGAAGGGTTTCAGGGAAGAGCAGGCCACTGCAGAAATTCTGGGGGAGAAGCTCCGGTAGCTGCAGAGACCCACACAGTCCTGCCCCGAACTCAGGCACCTGCAGCCAGGTCGGGACGCTGGCACCCACGTCGCTGGACCATCTCAGAGACCCAGAGGCCGCACTGAAGTAGAGGCCAATCCAGGCCTCAGTCTTACTCGTGATGGATTTCAAGGCCTCGTTGTCTGTCTCCTCAGTCACTGTCTGCAGGTCAGCCAGGTCTGTGTGGTGTCTGTGGCAGTACCTCACAGCTGCCAGCCACTTCCTTTCTTGGTCAAATCGCTTGACGTTCAGATTGCCGATCTGAACCTCAGCTTCGGGCAAAGAATGTAGAGACCACAGGCTTGAGGTCCGGGATCTCTGCCTGCTCAGCCCTCATCGCCCCCCAGGACAGAGCCCTGGTTTGAGCCCTGCCCTTGTTCCCCATCCTCAGGTGTTAGGTTTGATCAAACCCACAAGTTTATAGGCAGACTAAATACCAGACTGGGAGAATGAGTGAGCTATCATAGCAGCAGCTGGGGGAAAGACCATTCATTAGGAAAGGCAGGGGTTAAGAACTCTCCTCTTGGCTGTATGGCCTTACAAGTCAAGTCTGAGCCTCAATTTCTCCATCTTTACAACAGGGATAGTAACAGTACCTAAATGTATTTCGTTTAAAGGATTAAATGAAACCACGTATACAAATGATTTACCACAGCGTGTGCAAATATTAAACACTCAAATAAATGGTAGGGTTAAACTTTGCGGGGAGATTGAGGGAGATGGGACGATCCTGGTCTGGAATCAGCCTCATTTGTGGTTTCCAGGGTCTGTGCCTGCCGCACGGGCTCTCAGGAGGCTCCCGGCTCCTGAGAGAGGGAGTGTGTGATAGTCTCAGGTTCACACCATCAGGAGAGCCAGGGACAAGAGGTGAGCCTGGCGAGGGGCACACCTGCTGGTCAGTGGCCCTGAATTCTGGTGGAGCTCAGACCAAGACTCAGCCTCTCACAGCCTCTACCTCCAGCCCCCGCCTGCCCTGCCCCTGGCCAGGCCGGTCTCATCTGCAGCACACAAGCATCTGTGATTCTAAACAAGGGAAGTTTGGAAAGGAGGTGCTTTGGCACCACCTGAGGGATTGATTCCAGAGAACTGTTAAAGGAAGCACCTCTGTTTGCAAAATTGGGAATCACATCCTCAGAGTCAAATAGGGCCTCCCAAACTCTCTGACACATGCCTGCTCACCGAAGCCCCGTCAAGATTTGCCTGATATTTCCCTCATGTTCCCTATCTAAACTGGTCTTTTAAAGCTACCCTTTTTTTTTTTTTTTTTTTGTGGTATGCAGGCCTCTTTTTTTTTTTTTTTGTGGTATGCAGGCCTCCCTCTGTCGCGGCCTCTCCCGTTGCGGAGCACAGGCTCCGGACGCGCAGGCTCAGCGGCCATGGCTCACGGGCCCAGCCGCTCCGCGGCGTGTGGGATCCT
>NC_041217.1:49010408-49037183 GCF_002837175.3 Physeter macrocephalus
CGCGGCCTCTCCCGTTGCGGAGCACAGGCTCCGGACGCGCAGGCTCAGCGGCCATGGCTCACGGGCCCAGCCGCTCCGCGGCATGTGGGATCCTCCCAGACCGGGGCGCGAACCCTGTTCCGCTGCACCGGCAGGCGGACGCGCAACCGCTGCGCCGCCAGGGAAGCCCCTAAAGCTACCCTTTTTTAAGCACCTAGTCCTTGCCAGCCCTGAGCTTTGCGTGTTGCACACGTGATCCTTTAAAATCCTCACTATAATCCTGAGACGCAGATGTTATTAACGCTCATTTACGGAGGAGAAAAAGGAGACTCGGGGAGGTGATGACTTACCCAAACTCATGCCTTATTAAGTGGCAAGACGAGATTCAAATGCAGGTCCGCCCTCCTCGGAAGCCTGTGCTATCTTCACAGCGCCATGTTGCACAACAAGCAGAAAACCAACTTTACAAAGCAGACTGAGGAGTGAATCTCCTTTGGAATGTCTCTAACCAGACACCAAGAAACGCTTAAAATATCAGGGCAGTAATATCCCCCTCACCAGGTGGATGGGCCTGGACTGTGGAGAGGTGCTACCCTTGCCCCCCACCCCCAAGCTGCCAAGGGTAGGGGCACCAGAAGACTCTGGGATGCAGCCTGGACTGGTTGGAGACCTTCCCCCGGCTCCTGCCCACCACCCCACCCCCACCCCCCAGGGCCAGCTGAATAACAAAAGCATTGAGCCTCTGCTTGGGTGTCAGCCTGGGGGCCCGCAAAGCCAGGGGATCCCTGGGCCAGGCAGGGGTGGGGGCAGCCAGCTGGTCCAGGTGGAGAAGTGCAAGGGAAGGCGGAGCCCTGGAGCCCTGGGTGTGTACCTGGCTTTGGAGAGGTGGTCAGGCTGAGAGCCTGTTCCAGGAGGGTGTGGGGCTCCAGGGCAGGATCTGTGAAACGGGCCACATGTTATGGGGCGGGAGTGCAGCCGCCCAGCATGCTCTGCGGGCACCGGGAACCGCCAAGTTGAAGCCAGGAGAAACGGAGCTCCAGGGTAGAGAGGCTCCTTTGTTCCTATCTACGTGTAGTCCATAAATAGATATATATATTGAGCACCCGTTGTGTGACAGACACTATCATAGGCCGTGGAAAAATAGCACGTATCAGACAAGCAAGATCTTTGTTCTTGAAGAGAATATGAGAAGGAGCCAGCCTTGCAAAGAGGTAGGAAGGAATACCCCGGGCAGAGCTAAGGTGGGAAGGGGACACATGTGTTTGAGGAGTGGAAAGCAGCCAGTGTGGCCAGGGAGAGAAATAGGAGATGAGGCCAAAGGTCTCAAGCAGGGCTGGGTTGGCTACAAAAAGGAAGTGATTCTAAGTGCTAAGGGAACCTACTGAATGTGTTTAAGCAAACTGGTCTGATTTACATTTTTAAGAGATCACTCTGTACAGAACAGACGAGAGGGGGACCGGGCAGACGCCACAGAGAGCTGTGCTGGTGTGTGGACCTGCAGAGCTGGAGAGACGTGGATGCAGTTAGGACGCGTCTGGGTGGAGTCCAAAGACTCCAGGGGCAGTGAGGGAGAGCCCCGCACACACAGCCCTTCCTTCAAGGGGCCTCCCATCCCCACCCCGGCATACTCACCACTCCTGGAAAAATCTCTTTTGTGGCTTGGGAATTGCAAGATCAAACCTAGGCTACCCTGGGCTACATTTCAAGGCCCCGTGACGGCCATGGTGTGCAGAGAATTGGGGTCACATCGGGTTGGTCCCCCATACCCCTATTTGAAGAGTTGGGGTGTGCCTTGGCTGACTGAGAGAAAAGCAGAAATTGGCCCTTTTTATCAGGAACGTGCTGTCTATAACCATCCCCCGTGTGATCTCAGCACCTTTAAGACAAGGGTCAGTGTCATGGGTTGCCTGGGCAGAGAGGAGCCAGCCAGGGGGCAAGGATGGGGGGCCGGTCCCCAACAGCCGGCACCATGTGCATTGAGTAAATGGTTTTTCTGCAGAGGGGCACCCACCTACCTCCCCAAAGCAGGGGTTCTCCCACAGAGTGGCTGTTCCACATTCCCCCAGCCCCGCGAGAGAAAGCCACCCCACACTTTAATGAGGAGAGAGACCTCGGACCCTGCTCTGGTTTCTGCACAGACGCAAATGGATCCCCAACCTGACTTTCCCATTTTCCTCCCTTTCTTTTTCCTCTTTCCCCAGATCCTTAATTGTCAGGGGACATAGTGGAAAATTTCCGATTTTACTTTTTGACTACCCTGATTTACACCCGTTTCTCTGATGGAGCCTTTGGAATGAGGGACAGAAGAGATAGAAACTAAGGCGGCAGAGAAGAATGTAGCAAAAAAGCGTTAAGCTGATAGTTATCCTCTGAAAGGCTTGAGCCAGACCCAGGCTCGCTCACTCTCTCTCTCTCTCATTTACTCTTGAGAAGCAAAACCCTAGGAGGAAGACCAGGCCCAGAATATGACTCTGAACACACCGTAGTAGCAGATGAAGGGCTTCTGAGCAGTGCACGAGGCGGCCCCCAGGCTGGGAAAATGGCGACTGAATACAGAGTGGCACAGAGACCCTCCTCGAAGAACGGCGGCGAGCTCCACACTGGCACGCCGAAGATGGAGCCGCTGGACCATCTCAGGCCCCCAAGGCGCACGTGGAAGAAGAGGCCAATCCAGGCCGCGGTGCTGCTGGTAAGGGAACAGAGGGTCTTGATGTTGCTGCAGTCCTTCATGCTCTGCAGCTCGGCCAGGTCTGCGTGGTGCTGCCGGCAGTACTCCAGGGCCTCAGACCAGCTCAGCTCCTCGTCCACCCTCCAGAAGGTCTTGCTGTCGCTGGTCAGCTGCAGGGCTGGGGAGGGAGAGATAGTCGTCGTGTGGCTGCCCCTACCCTACTCCCAAATCCCGGGTGTTCAACCGCACCACAGGCAGCCTCCCCAGCCTCTCCTAACCCACTCCACCCCTCACCTCCCGCCCTCCACTTGCACAGCTCCACAGCTCTGCTTCCGGGCCTCTGCACAAGCTGCTCTCTTGGCCTGAAAGACTGGCCGTCCTCACCTGCGCCCTCCATCCCCCATTCTCCCATTTGTCATCTCCCCCTTCACTCTGCCGCATCCTGGGCAGGCTCCCTTCCTAAGAGCAACAATGTACCTTTGTTAATGCTTAGCAGCAGTAGAAAGGGTTTACTGAGCACTACCAGGTGCGATTAGCTCACTGAATCCTTTCCAACGACTAACTCCCTAGGATAAACATCACCATGACTGTTTTACAAATTAAAAAACCAAGTCACTGAGAGTTAAGTGACTTAGCCAAGGCCACCCAGTGGGAAGGGGTAGAACCAGGGCCCAGGGACCGTGGGTGGGGCTCCCAGGGCAAGGCCCTTAGACAGAGCATGGTTTTGCCCTGATGTAGGGGTCACAGGCTCATAACTGGGGCTGCACATTAGAATCACCTGGGGAACTTCTCCAATACACCAATGCCCAGGATGCCCAACAGCAAGGATCTGAATCTCTTGCTGGGACTAGCGTTAGAATTTGTTTAAAGTCCCTGGGGAAAAGGATCTTTTGGCTTGTGTGTCTCCACCACCAGGTCCAGGCAGCTTGGGAGCAAAGAACCAGCCTTATTCATCATTATATTCCCAGCGTCCAGCACATCAGAGGGGCTGGGTGTATTGAAAATGAATGAACGAGTGAACGAATGAGCACAAACTTCTCTCGGGAACCGACCCGAACCCCAAGAAGTCAACGTTCACTTCCTTCCTTCCTTAATCCATCCCCTTGTGGAGGTGCCAGCAAATGAGGGCTGGTTAAGGACTGCTCTGCTCAGGGTCTTGGGGTGGGAGAGGGGGGCGTCCTAGTCCTTAAGGAACCAGCCTCAAGCCAGAGCCCTAGGAGAGCAAAATAAGACTGAAAAACCGGGCATTCAGAGGGGCAAGGGTGTGCACCATGGGGGAGGACACGGGAAAGGCCTGACGAGGCGCCTGCCAAAACAGTGATGCTTCTCACACCCACCAGAGGCCACGAAGAGGCTGCCTGTCGCTGAGAGAAGTTGGAGGATCCCTGGGCAGGAGAAAAGGAATAGAAAGAAATTACTTTCTTGTGATATGTGATTCACTTTGACATTTGTTTATCCTATTCTGTTTATTTCTTAAAAGTCACTGGCTGTGGTCCACTAAATTGACTTTAGGATGTAATGGGTCCCAACCCACAGTTTGAAAAACCCTGCTGCCCCAGCTGATCTCCTGGCTTTAAACACCTTGAGATGACAATTCCCAGACACAGCCTCCACCCTGGAGCTCAGTGTACGTGTCCGACTGTCCGTTTCTCACACGCACATGGGTTCACCCTGCCAATCGGCCTGTCCTAGTCGTCCCAGCTCATCACAGGGCACCCCTCACCCCAGCACCTCAAGCCCCACCCAGGAGTCACTGTTGGTGCCTCTCTGTCTCTGTCTTGGCAAATCCCATCCGTTCTACAGCAAGTGAGTGTACATCTTGGACCTTCTTGAACTTTCCACATCTTTCCGTGCCCACTGCCACCCTGGCCCAAGTCACCATCCCCTCCCCGGGACTGACAGCACCAGCCCCAAAGGCTCTCTCTGCTTCTGTCCTCCACTATCACAGTCCCCTCCCCACTCTGCGTGCAGAAGGACCTTTCTGAGATGCTCCCCTTGTCACTGCCGCGGGCCACAGGGCGGGCTCCTACCGTAATCCCCACGCCCTGTGTGCCCTGGCCCTGCTGTCATAGGAAGAGCCTCCGCAGGCTCCCGCACTTGCTCTTGCACGCACCCTACTCATCCACAGGGCTCCACCCCGCGCCTCGGGACCTTTCTCTAGCTTTATTCTTTGAGGTTCCTTCCTTTAGCCCTTAGGCTCAGCCCAAATCTCCCCTCCTCAGAGGAACCTTCCCGCCCACTTGACCTAAAGAATCCCGACTTGCCTCTCCCTGTGACTGTCCCTCGTCACCCTGATCATCTCCTTCACTGCTCTTGTCACATTCTGTGATGATCTTGTTTACTGTCTTCTTGCCGAACGTCTCTGACCCCCACTAGGATGTGGGCTCCGTAAAGCGGGCCACCATTCCTGACTGGCACCCATTAGCACTTAATGTGTTGGTTAGATGCGTCAGTGAAGAAATGAATGAGTGAAATTCTACATAAAACAGCCAACTCCAGGTTCTGACGCCTGGTGGTGGGGTGCGGGCAGGTGGGGGGCGGGGAAAGGGTGAGAGGAGGCAGGGCAGGGGCGGGGAGCCAGGCTGACATGCAGAAACAGTCACTGCTTCCCACTTTGTCTCCCCTTCAACCCCAAAGTCTGGGCACCTCGGGGAGAGGCACCCTTCCCGCAGGTCTGTGCCCTGGACGTGCGCGGAGCCTGGTGCCCTCCTGCCCGGGCGGTGGCCTTATCTGCTGTGCAGAGGGACAGTCGCAGCCCTGAGGCCGGCATGGCTGCAACACAGGACAAGACAGCCGGTGGAAAGGCTCCCCTCTTCTAGAAGAGGCTGCGCCTGGCAATTAATGAGCAGACGCGGGAGGGGAGGGCCCAGCCGGGGCTGGTTACCGTGGGAGGGCGACGGCAGGAGAGCTGAGACTCCTGGGCCCTCAAGGCCCAGAGGGACAAGGGGCCGAGGGGAAGGAGAGAAGAGGAAGGACCGAGGAGGGACAGGAGCTGGCAGGTGTGGGCCAGGCTTGCTGCGCTCTCCTCCCTGCCCACCCTCTCCACAACCACAGTGCCGGGGAGAGGCCATCACGATCCCCATTTTACAGGTGAGAAAGCTCTGGCTCCAAGAAGGAAATGACTTGCTCAAAACTCCAGGGCAGGAAGTAGCAGGGCAACAATTCAAGCTCAGATCACTGCAAAGCATGAGGTGGGGAGATGATGGGCCCCCAACTAGTCCTGCTTCAGTGAGGCCAGAAGCCACCCATCCCAGGCTAGGCTCTGGCTCCCCAAGTAAGTACAGAGCAGAGGCCAAGGCACTTTCTCTGGGGGACCAAGAACATCTCTCTCTCTCTCTCTCTCTCTCTCTCTCTCTCTCTCTCACTCTTCCTTCCTCCCTCCCAACATCCCGTTTAGGCCCATAACTCTCTCCATTCCCCTAAGAGCTAAGCTGTTGGAAACCAAAGGCTGGAAGCCTCTGCCCTCCACTCCTTCACACCCTTCCTGAAGGGAAGGGCAAACAGCCCTTCTGATTGGAAGGGCAAAGGGAAAGAGGAAAAAATTCTTCATGCCTCAACGATAATGTCCTGCACAATATTCTCTTATGCAGCGATGGCCTCAGATGACTTCTTCCCAGTGGCAGAACCCGTGTGTGCCAGGGCCTCTCAGGGCCACTCTCTGGGGATGGAAGAGAACCTGACAGTCCCATCCCGGAAAACACCACCCCTGCCAGGACCCTCTCCCCCAGCCATTCACCCAGGTGTCCTCGGTCTCTTGACGTAAGGGCCCTGCTAGGCTTCCCTCTGGGAACAGAGAGAACTACTGGGGAAGCGCAGTGAGTGTGGAGTGAGGCACAGCATCCACGCACCCTCACCTCCCCCAGGGCTGCTCCTGGCACTCTGGGTTGAAATTCCACGTGCATTTCTCTTTTCTCCCACTAGTCCGCGAGCCCCTTGAGAGCTGGGACTGCGCCATAGTCACAAAGCACTCACCCCATAATAAGCACAGCAAAAGCTCTCAGTGAGGAGGAGGTGCGATGGTTTGTATGAGGTGGGTTGGCTATTATTCTTCTCTTTGGAGTCCCGCTCCTACCTTAGACTCTGTGTGGTCCATGGAGATCTGGCGTACATGAATGAATGAGGAGCCTTACACTGGACATGGAGGGCCGGTCATGAGGGGAGAGGGGGACAGCCTTGCTCCCCAGGACACCAGTTTCGCCCAAGTTGTGTGAGGAAACCCAGGCTGGATAAAGGGAACGGAGAGAAGGAAGCAGCTGGCTTCACGAGCAACCCAGGAACAAACACTTGGTTTGCATGAGCCACAGGAAGCAAAGGGGTTCATGGAAACTCCCTGTAGCATCTCTTCCCGTCCCCCAGGTTAGGAATGCTTTTCCACCTGGACACAATACACCCTTAGGTACGTACGGGTCTACAACTTTAACTTTCCCACAACCTCCCAGACTAACTAGATCTGTATCCCCGGAGTGGAAGCTGCATTTCCCACACTTGCCGTATTACTCGGACACGCTCTCAGCACCCCTGAGAGCAGACAGGTTTTCTTCCGCAAAGTGAGCTGCTAATGACTGTCCCGGCTCTTTGTTAGAGAGGTGCATTGTGGCTGCAATGCCCAGCCAAGCACAATCTCGAGAGGTTTTTCTCTAAGCCTTGACGCCTGTGAGATAATAGAAAAAATATATATTGGTCTCTGCCCCCAGTACCTGGCACAGAGCTCCTAAAACCCTTGTAGTTTCCTGAGTGACAGGAGTGTCTTTTTCTTCTGATGAAGTGACTCAGGGTGGATGCCTGGATTGGGGCCAGTCTCTACAAAGACCAAGCCATGTTGAGAAGCTTGGAGTTTTCAGCACCAGCCTCCTGTCCTTCAGAGTTAACGATTGCTCAGGCTTATGTAATGAAGCCTCCGCAGGGACTTCCCTGGCGGTCCAGTGGTTAAGACTCCATGCCTCCACTGCAGAGGGCATGGGTTCGATCCCTGGTCAGGGAACTAAGATCCCACACGCCACGTGGTGCAGACACAAAAAGAAGAAGAAGAAGAAGAAGAAGTCTCCACCAAAATTCCAAAAGCATGAGGTTCAGAGAGCTTCTGGGTTGGTGAACACATGGAGACATGGGCAGAATGGTGCACTCAGAGAGGGCATGGAAGCTCCCTGCCCTTTCTTCATACCTCGCCCTGTGTCTCTCTCCCACCTGGGTATTCCTGGTAATCTGGTGAGTAAAATGTTTCTCTGAGTTCTGTGAGCCACTCTAGCAAATTAATTGAACCTGAAGAGGGGGCCGTGGGAATCTCCAATCTCCAATAGCTGCTTGGTCAGAAGCACAGGTAACAACCTGGACATCTGAAGCGGAGGGCGGGCAGGGGGTGGAGAGCCTTGTAAGACTGAACCCTTAACCTGTGGGATCTGACACTAGCTCCAGTAGTGTCAGAACTGAATTAAATTGTAGGACACCCAGCTGGTGTCACAGAGAATCGCTGCTTGTAGGTGAAAACCCCCATACACCTGGTGTCAGAAGTGGTAGGTGTGGTATGACGTGGTGTGAGAGCAAAGGAGAAGCACAAGGGGAAAGGCTGGGGGGTGGTTTTCCTAAACAATTCCTTATCTGTGGAATGAGGGTAACAATAACTATTTTACAATGGTATTATGAGGATTAAATGAAATAATCTTTGTAGTGGCTTTGATACACTGCACAAATTCCAATGTGCAAGAAACATTGCATCATCTATTTATTTGTCTCTAAATTAACTTAAAAATTTTAAGGTATATGCACAATAAAATGCACCTATTTTAAGTATACAGTCTGATCGGTTTTGCAGAATGTATATTATACCAGTGGAACCACCATCACAATCGAGTCATAAAACACTTCCAACACCCCAGAATATTCCCTGCTGCTCTTTGCAGCCATCCCTCCCCCACCCCAGCTTTAGACAACCACTGATCTGCTTTCTGTCACTATAGATTTGTTTTCTAGCCTTTCATTTGAATGGAATTTCACTCAGTAAAACATCTGTAAGATTTACCCATCTTGTCATATGTATCAATAGTTAACTCCTTTTTATTGTCAAAGGGTATTCCATTGTAGGAAAATATTACAACTTGTTTATTCACTCTCCTGCTGGCAGATGTGGTGTTGTTTTCCAGTTTGAGGCCATTATGAATGAAGCTGCTGTGAATATTCATGAACAAGTCTTTGTGTGGACATTTCTTTTGGGTAAATGCCTAGGCGTTGGATTGCTGGGTCATATGGTAAGCATATGCTTATAAGAAACCGCTAGCTCTCTTCCAGGGGGGTTATATCATTTTCCACTCCCACCAGCAATGCATGATAATCTTCTCAGTGTGGACATGAACTGTTGAAGACAATTATGCCTCATGGGGCCATTCCTGCTTGAGGGAAAAGTTCTGTTACAGCTAGCTTCTCTAGATCCCCACACAGCTGGGGAAGCAGTGGCGCTCCTGGGGCAGGTCACTGGAGCCTTCCTTGGACGCTCCCTTGGATCCCTTGGGGAGAGCCACCCAGGGTCCTTTGCTCTTGGGCACCCCTTAGGGGGCAGCACACCATACTGGGCAGCCAGCCCTGCTTCCTTAATCCTGAAGAAACATTTTTCCTGGAACCTCATGGGGAACATGAACCCTTGGATTCTAAACTACAGCTGCTCAAATTTTTCATTTATTTTTCCCCCCTCTGTTTAAGTACTGTTTTAATAACTGATCTTTTTTTAAAAATTATGCTTTATTCCTTTAAAAGTAAATGTGTTGGCCAGTAAGAACATGAAAAGATGTGTAATATCACTAATCATTAGGGAAATGCAAAACAAAACTACAAAGAGATACCACCCATTAGTATGGCTACTATCCAAACAACAGAAAAGAACAGGTGTTGAGAATGTGGAGGTAAGGGAACCCTTGTTAGGGGGAATGTCAGTGGTGCAGCCACTGTGGAACACAGTATGGAGGTTCCTAAAAAAATTAAAAATAGAATTACCATATGATCCAGAAATTCCACTTCTGGGTATATGCCCAAAAGAATTGAAAACAGGGACTCAAAGTGATATTTGTACACCCATGTTCATAGCAGCATTATTCACAATAGCTAAAACATGGAAGCATCCCAAGTGTCCATTGAGGATGAAAGGATAAACAAAATGTGGTATAAACATACAATGGAATAGTATTCAGCTTTAAAAAGAAGGAAATTCTGACACCTGCTGCAACGTGGATGAAACTTGAGGACATTATGCTAAGGGAAATAAACCAGTCGTGAAAGGTCAAATATTGTATGATTTCACTTATATGAGGTACTTAGTCAAATTCATAGAAAGAGAAAGTAGAATGGTGGTTGCCAGGGACTGGGGAAGGAGGGAATGAACAGTTGTTTAATGTGAAACTGAGCAGGACCCTGCAGGGCCCTCCCAGGAACAAAAGCCCCTCCATGTCCCCCATTTCTTGTTTGTTAAAAAAAAAAAAAAAAAAAAGGCTTTAGGCTCCTAGGCCTTTCCTGAGTTCCAAGAGCAGACTCGTTCAGTTACTAATTAGGGAAGCGAGGGAATGCAGAAACGAAGGAAAAGCAGTCAAGCAAGAAAAGTAATATTAGCTTAAATAATAGTTCAACCATAAAACAGAGTCACAGGACCCTAGCTCCTACCGAAGGGATACAGATAACAATTTGACATGTATCTTTGAGTTGTTCTGCGTTAACGAAGACCCCCCCCACCCCTGCCAGGTGGGGAATGGTGACTACATGCTGATTGCAAGCCGTGGACCCCAGATTGGTTGGAACCAGCAGGTTGATGATTAGGATTCCTGAAACATCACCCTGTTATCTCACCACCAACCAATTAGAAGAAAGTCCATAAGCTGATCATACACCCTGCCACCCTCACCCCTAATGTGGCCTTTGAAAACCATTCTTTAAAAGTCATCGGGGAGTTCGGGTCTTTTGAACAGGAGCTGCCTGTCCTCCTCGCTTGGTGCCCTGCAATAATGCTGTACTTTCCTTCACCACAATTTGGTGTCAGTTGATTGGCTTTGCTGCATGTGGGGTGAGCAGACCCCAGTTTGATTCGGTGACAAAGGGGTGCAGAGTTTTCATTTTACAAGATGAAAAGAATTATGGGGATGGATAGTGATGATGGCTGCACAACATTATGAAGGTATTTAACACCACTGACTTACACATTTAAAAATGGTTGTGGGGGGCTTCCCTGGTGGTGCAGTGGTTAAGAGTCCACCTGCCAACGCAGGGGACACGGGTTCGAGCCCTGGGCCGGGAAGATCCCAAATACCGCGGAGCAACTAAGCCCATGCGCCACAACTACTGAGCCTGCGCTCTAGAGCCCTCAAGCCACACTACTGAAGCCCACGTGCCACAACTACTGAGCCCATGTGCCACAACTACTGAAGCCCGCACACCTAGAGCCCGTGCTCCGCAACAAGAGAAGCCACTACAATGAGAAGCGCATGCACCGCAACAAAGAATAGCCCCCGCTCACCGCAACTAGAGAAAGCCCACGTGCAGCAACAAAGACCCAACGCAGCCAAAAATAAATAAATAAATAAATAAATAAATTTATTTATTTACTAAAAAAAAAAAAAAAAAAAATGGTTGTGGGGATTTCCCTGGCGGTCCAGTGGTTAAGACTCTGCTTCCAATGCAGGGGGTGCAGGTTCGATCCCTGGTTGGGGAAATAAGATCACACATGCTGTGCAGTGCTTCCAAAAAATAAAATTAAATTAAATTTTTAAAAATGGTTGAAATGGTAAATTCTGTGTGTATTTTACTACAACAAAATTTTGGGAAAAAGTAAATGTTTCCTGAGTTAATATTATCTACCTAATATGACTATTTTTCTTTTCATTAACTTATGTGCATTGTCTCCAATTTGATACTTTAGCTCTGAAGTTACCGAATTCTTTTTGTTTCATATAACTGTATGTGTGTACATGTGAACTTCTTGGTTTGTTCTGTTTTACATAATTTTCTTCAGCAATTATTTCATCCTTTTAGTAGTTTCAATAACTTAATAGATTCATTATTAATTTCTTTTAATATTTTTTATTTATTTCATTTTTAATATACAGTGTGGGGGAGGGGTTCCAGGAAGCGGGAGTTAGCTGGGTGCACACCACATGTGCCTGGGTGTGTCTATGTCTCCTAAATAATCCTCACCCCCATCCTCACTCCAACACAGGGTGCTGGTCCAGAGCCCTGGGGATGGGGGCGGGGCTAAAAATGAAAAAGAGGAATCACTAGTACTTCTGCTAAGTGCTGCTTCCAGCCCTAAGAGATCCTGGCCTGGAGTAGGGGGAGGAAGGCATTGTCCCTGGGAATGAGGGGGCTTTGGAGCAGCTACAGTTCACAAGAAGCATATGCCACACCCCTTACATACTTTACCTTATTTAATTCTAAGAGACAAAATTCAAAAACCCTATGAGGTAGGTACTTTATTATTATCCCATTTTCTGGATGAAGAAACAAGTTCAGAGAGGCTAAAACACGTGCCCAAGGTCAGGTAACTAGTAGGAGAGGACCTGGGACTTGAAACCTGGTCTGTATGATGTTACAGCCCAGGCTCCCAACCAATAGTGCTGTGTTCCCGAGGCTGCTAGTGAAGGCCTTACGTCAGAGCTACTGAATCAGAAGCAGGAAGGGATGGGGTCCCACATCTGCCTTTGCACAATATCTTCTTACTGGCAGGCAGGTGTCCAGGCTACTTACCTCTTTTAACCCCAATTTTACAAATGTCAGGTGGGAAATGCTGACGTGGGCTGCATTGGTCGGGGTGGTCCACACCTCCTCCCACCAAGTAAGGACGGTGGTGGGTCCTTGCCCCTCAGCTGAGGTGGCCTGGGGAGGAGGTTAAATGTGCTGGCTGTGTAGCCAGGCTGCCTGGCTTCATTTCAGGGGCTCCTCCACCCAGCTCTGCAACTTCAGAGAAATTATTTAATCTTTGAGTTAAACGGCTTCCTCATCTGTAAAATGGGAAGAACAATAGTGCCTACCTCTTAGGGTCATTGTGTGGATTAAATAAAATCTTAGGGTCATTGTGCGGATTAAATAAAATAAACACATTCAAAATGCTTGGTTAAGACACTAGCTGTTTTATTCCCGTGATTCCCTGTATCCCTGTAGGTGAACCCTTGACTCTAGTTCAACCTGTAAGGACAGAAGACTGGCAGGGTCACTGGAATCACTGAACCAGAGAATCCAGGCCCACAGGTCCAAAGCCCCCTTCAGGGAAACCAAAAGTCCCCCCTTAGCAATGGGACAGCCAATGTCTTCACACCTGCGCTACCCTGCCCTTCCGCAGGGAAACCATGCCGTGGCCCCACACATCCATGCACCTGTTTGGTGTTAACCAAGCAGTGTGACAGGCTAGGGAGGCAGGAGAATGGAGAGGCTGGGGGCGTGCTCCGAGCTGAGAACGAGCTCAGAGGGGCCAAGACGGGGTGCAGCCACGGCCAAGGGCTGCGCAAGGGAATCTGAAAAATAGGGTGTTGTCTCCTGGCAGAGCAGGGCATCAGGAGGGTACGGACAAACACCCTCCCACTAGATGGGTGTCAGGAGACAAACACCACGGGTGAGCAGAGGAGGAGGGGTGACCCCTTGGCGGGGGCTGATTCATAAAGCTGAGCAGAGAGAGAGAGAGAGAGAGAGAGCCCTCTTTCTGGAAGATTTTGCCCTGAAACCACCAGCCACAGCAGTGCCGTGGGAGAAAGCTCTCCAACAAGGACAAAGGGAAGAAGGAGGGATCTGGTATCAGAAGAGCCAGGGGCGAGGGTCTGAGACCAAGCCGGAGGTCAGTTACCACGAGATCAGGCCTCACGTGCCAAGACTCAAGGAAGGAAACAAGCTGTGCTCCAGAAGATGAGGACGTGGGTCAAGAAGGCAGCAGAGACAGGTAATATGTTGGTTAATTTTACATGTCAACTTGACTAGGTCACAGGGTACAGCTGACCCTTGAACGACGTGGGTGTTAGGGGTGCCGACCCCCGGACAGTCAGAACTTCGCATATTACTTTACAGTCAGCCTTGGTATCCACGGTTCCGCATCTGGAGATTCAACCAACTGCGGGTAGCGTAGGACTGCAGTACTTCTTCTGAAAAAAATCCTCATATAAGTAGACCTGTGCAATCCAAACCCGTGTACAAGGGTCAGCTGAATTTGGTTAAATATTATTCTGGGTATATTTATGAGGGTGTTTTGGATGAGATTAACATTTGAATTGGCAGACTGAGTAAAGCAGATTGCCCTGCCTAATGTGGGTGAGCCCCATCCAATCTGTTGAAGGCCTGGGTAGAATAAAAGACTGAGTAAGAAATAATTCTTTCTCTATTTTACAGCTGGGACCTCAGTCTTCTGTTCTCAGACAGGAACTTCCACCATGGGCTCTCCTGGGTCTCCAGCTACAGATGGGAGATTTCAGGGCTTTTTGGCCTCCATAATCATGTGAGCCATTTCTTTAAAATAAATCTCTTGATTGATTGATAGATAGGTAGATAGATAGGCAGAAATTCTATCGATTCTGTTTCTCTGGAGAACCCTGATACAAGTAACCAAGTGGAAGGCAGAATAGAAGGCCCGTTGAATGTCTGCGGGGCCTGGCAGGGAGCAACAAAACAGAGGCCAGGTAAGTTTACCGAGTGGTGTCAGCAAGAGGAATCTCACTGACACCAGGTCGGTACTGCAAAGGCTCCTTTGTGTGGACTTTGGGGCTTCCATTTTTCCAATTCTCTGAGTACTGAGAGCTGAGGGAGATCCACGTACAAAACCCAAGCGTTGTTACATTTATGGATATCCCATTATTTCCCGAGTCAGGAACCCACAGGACCCCTGAGAACTGGCATGTGTTCCCTGCAGACACTGCGATGTGATGCAGTATCAGCCTGACACACTCCCTGCTCAGAGGACACCTTCTTGCTCTACGTTGTTAGAGGATGTGTAGATCGAAGTCCAGTTCCAGCAGCTGTGTAGAGTGACAAGGCCAGGTAAAGGTGAACTTGGGCCAGATGGAGCAGAGAAGGCTGATTTAGTATGTAATACAGCTGCTGGGACAGGCTAGCAACTCTCTCTGCTGGAAGGAAGACCCATGTGATACACGGGAGACAGGTAAACACTCACCATCCAGGGCTCAGCATGGAGGGGATGGTCCCACTGATATGGGGGGAGCGTGTCATCTTCAGAGACCCAGGCAGGCACTGGTGATGGGAAAGTTTGGCATGTGGTAGGTAGCATTCCCCCTCACCCCCCGCCCGCCTCCTGCGCTGGGTTTAGAGAAGAAATTGTCTAAAGTGAAGGGTTGGGAAGCTCACAAGGCCAGGAATGGGATCCAGAAGAAGATGGCAGAAAGCCAGCTCTGAGAACTGGGCCGTGCACCTCCTCTGGGCTCTCAGCACCCTGAGCCTACTTACCGTATCGTAAGTGTGATTCTAACGATGCCCTGTCAGCCCACCAGTGATGAGTTCCTAGGGCCAGGGCCATGCCAGGTACCTTTGTGCTCTTTGTGCCCAGCAGAGTGCTTGGCACACAGTCAGGCTCAGTAAACGTGTGTTGAACCAGCAGGGGATTTGCTGTGGAGTCCCCTGCATGGTGACCCAGAGCTCCTTGCTAAGACCCAGCCTGGCCCTGAGCCTGGATAAGGGTGACCTGCCAGTGAGTGGTGGCGTGGAGAACCAGGCTGGCCCTGGGATTCACGACTCTCTGCATGGGTTGTTATTGTCACAAGTTTTATTCTGTCACAAGAACGGGGTTGCTTTGTTTTGATCAAGAATTAGAAATAAATCAACGCTTATGTTTAGAAGGCTCGGCAAGTGACTGTGGTCTGCTTCCGTGTTCGATTCCGCCCAAGTTGTCTTTCCCAGAGAGCGATTTTTCACACGAGTTTTGCCACCCAGAGGAGCGGTGTCACTTATGCCTCCTTCCTCAACTTCAAGTGGAGCCCAGGGCCCAGAGGGTTCTTCTCAAAGTGTTAGTCTGTCACGTGGCCCAGGGACACCCCAGAGCCATGTGGACAGGAGCAGGGGGAGGAGGGGTGCTGCCAGTGGCCCCGAGGAACAAGGCTGGGGTGGAGCCCGGGTGGACTTGTGGATTCAGTCTCCTGAGCAGGGGAACAGGCCTGCTGGAGAAAGCACTCCCTGCAGAACCAATATACAGGGCGACGAGCCAGCAAGCTCTTGTGAGGTAAAGGCCGTCATCCGAGGTGATGTATCTGTGCAAAAAAAAAAAAAAAAAATGTATCTGTGCGACGTTTGGCTACAAAGAACCAGCCAAGTGAAGTCACTCGTTGTAAAAAATGATGAGGGGCTTGATAGTAAAGCATCAGATCTGCTTTTATCATGGCCACTAATTAAAATGACCAACCCTGAGAATCCATGAGATGTCACCAAATAGAAATCCACAACATTTCCACAGGCCATGTGCTTGTGAGTCACCAGCCAGGAGTTACTGCTGCACGTGTGTGACTTTCCAAAGACCTACAATTAGCGGGAACATGGTGCCATCTCCATTCACCAGTCACGTTCTTAGTTGCAAAAGGAATCCACATCAGCTGGTTTAATTGTTGGGAGGGCTGGAGAAAGAGGCTGAACTCCCAGCTTCTAGGACAGCATTCAGCCCCTCATCAGAGAACCGGCTGATTCAGAGCCGGTGATCCGCTCTACCTGCACCAGCAGACGGGATGCCTCAGCAGAATTTCCCCACGGTGAGACTGGGAGCTAAACGAAAACCAGTGTTACATGCAGACTATCCAAGTGGATCTGGATATATGGGGTGTTTTTTAGTTTTGTTAAGCCTAAACTAAATCAGAACAGCCAAATATTTTGGCATGAAATGCAAGAGGTATGTGGAATCCATTGAATTCAAGATTCAGAAAAACAAGCAACCCATTTATACGCATTCTATACAATGCTTTTTGCCAACAAAGGAAAAAATCCACAGCCCTGTTTAGAGCACAGACATGTAACAAGAACGAAGAAGCAAACCTCTAGAAACGGCCTAATTCTTAGTCTTTAAATGCACCAAGCTTTCCCACACTGACAGCTCAGCCTCCTGCAAGAGCCTTCCAGGCTCGTCCAATCTGGTTGCCTTTGCCAGGAGCTATTCTCACCCTGTCTCCACAGCGGCTCTCAGAATCTGTGTCTGGCTCCTCTGTTTGGAGACTGGTTTAAACAGCCTTCTCCAGCTCACTGAACTCTCCGATCGGGCTCTACAAGCTTCCTTGCTTTTATCACCACTCACAGCTCCAGGGCAGAGATGCTTTCCCCAGCCCCGGCCCTGGAACTCCTGCTGAGGGAAGAAGATTCACAGAGTCTGGGCCATTCTTCACCTAGACTCAGCTCTGAGATGCTAATGATCCCAGGGGCAGAATGGCCAAGAGAAGGAAGTTAATCAGATGTGAAAAAGGCACCAGCCAGGCTGACCCCACAGGAAGCCCACTAGTGGCCAGTATCCCCAGGTCCTGGAAAACTTTGGTCCAGTCTGGGTTGTTGTCCATGTCTGGTGGTGGGGGCCAGCTGTAGGCATCCCCAGGCAGGGGTCACGTTCAGGGACTTCGTGGGACTAGACACAAAGGTTCCTCTAAGGAGGTTATGGACTTTCAGCCAAGAGGACAGCGGCAGGGGCCATCTCCCAGTGAAGGGGCTGACAAAGGTCAGACATCTTGGTTAGGCCCTAGTGCTTCTCGGAGGGCTCAGAACAGCAAGAGAAGCTTCAGACCAGACCCACATTCTGATGCCTGCAGGAGGGGAGCGGGGTGTGCAGGGCCTTCTGCAGAATGGGACTGGAATAGCCTGGAACTGTTGTATTGCAAAGCTCTGGACCAACAGGATCAGTATCCCAATCTCTGTCTCAACGTCCCACCCACCGGCCATTCAGGTGACAAAGAGGTCGCTCCCTAACCTGAACTCTGCCAGTTCACATTTGTTAGGAGATTTCATCTCAGCTCGAGAACCTGGTGTCATTTTCCCTTTCAGACCTTGCTGGCTACCTCCCTTTTGCACCAAAACCAGAACCCCAAACCAAGCTTTCTTACAAGAGGACTTGTTAAAGTGAAATAGGACAGATGAGATGCTTCAGGGAGGTGTGGCAGAGATTGGTTGCCCGCTCCTTAAACCTATTTCCTCTTATTCTTGGGAGACAGGTGGCCACACGTCCCAGCCTCCTTTCTGGTTAGGTGTGGCCTTGTTAGTTTGTAGCCAAAGAAGTGTGAGTGGGAGGGGTGCAGGCTGCTCCCAGGACTAAGCCATGGACTCCTCCCATTTGTGACCCTCCATGGACACCATGCAAATCATAGGCCCCCAACAAGGGCAGTCCAAAGAGGCTACTGCACCATTTTGATTGCTTCAGTGATAAATGGGAATTTGGAGGTGTCCGAGGTGGAGAAGAGGCTACAGGCTGGGATAGCAAGTGTAGAGGGCCTCGGAGCAGGGAAGCCAAAAGAGGCAGGAGTATAACTGCCATCATCCTCTACTTGGGCTGCATCCAAAGACAGTAAAGGGACACCAGCCAAGTAAGGAGGCCCCAGGAGCTATGTTTGGCAGGAGCAGGGGAGCCTCTGATGGTTGGTGACTCTTTATTTCACACAGCAGGCTGCACTGTAACAGTCGGCTGTGGGAACCGTAACAGGTTCCCCTGGGTCCTGGGAGGCCCTGGCAAATGCATCTCTGTCATAGAGAACACACAGGAGAAAAAAGCCTGTGATCCTCAAACAAAGCCTCTGCTCTTATCATAAGAGTGGTAAGAATTTTCACTTATCATAAGCTGTATTGCGGTAGCTGGAGATTTACCATTAATTGTTCAGAATATTACGTTTTGTTCCTGAAATAGAGGCACTAGAAGTTCACATGATAGAAATTCCATAGAAACAATATTATAGGACTTGACTGTAGTAGCCAAGATCTGATACACTGTTTATAGGAATGATCAGAAATTACATAGGAACCAGTGTGTCAATGAGAAAAGATGTCTGAACCCTGCACAGTGTAGAAGTAAGGTGTCTATAAATCAGTTACGTGGGACAATGCAGTAACCGATCATATAAAAGTCCCGTGAGAGGTCCCCTGAGGCTAAGAACCAGCCAGCCGGCCACTGGGCGGCAGCGCTAGACACTGCAGTGTGTGGCAGGCTGTTCAGGAGCCAATCATCGAGGTCACGTGTGGCAAGCTGTGTTGTGCAAGGTTGACTGGAGACCACGGCCGTCAGGACTCTGGGCACCTTTGAGAATCAAAGGGCTTTAGAACACTGGGTCCCCTGTAGTCAAATGGGCCCCTCAGCACAGATGACGTTCTCTTCACCTCCTCTGGGCCTAGATGTGAGTCTTGGCTGAGCCCGGGCTTCATTGTAGGCCAGACCCTGGAAATTTGTACCTCTGGAATCACAAGAGGCCAAACACAGAGGCCTAAGGCCATTTTTAATCCTCCTTCCCCACTGGCCTCCACCCCACACACAACATTGTCTTCATGAAACTGAAAAATCAGGACCCCTATAAAGAAAAGGAAATCCAAATGCCGTTGGGGAAAAGGCACACATGACTGCTTCTTTCTCTCTGTTGGGAATCTCCCCTTTCACCAAACTCCATTGGAACATCAGAGGGCTCTACGGTCCTTGCCCTGGACCAGTGGATTTTGCCCTGAAGGGGGGTTAGGAAAAGCCTATCTGACATTCTCCAGGTAAGAAGGGCCTACGGCCTGCATATAACAAAGTCATACCACAGCAACTTCCACATCACAGTGCTGCTTCCACCTAGGGCCTCACGCAGTTGCAAAATCTTAGAGAAGAAAGTAACAGACTCATTTATTTAGGTTCATTAAATATATTCCCAGCCCTTCCAGAACATACTGATGACAACAATGATGTATTTGAGGGCAGGAATAGCAAGTACTATATGAAGGCACAAACCTGGAGCTGTGGGTCTGTAGTTAAATTTCTGTCCAAATGATGATGATGGTGTGTGTGTGGGGGGGGTGTGGGTGTGTGTGTATAATTTTCTACTTTACAGAGCAGTCTTCACAATGAGACCTTGATTCCTTTTACACCCAATTTCCTGATATATGGGCCAGTGGGCTCATGTGACATGCTTGGCCAAGAGGAGACTCATTTAACAACTGCTCAGCCAAGCAAAGGACACTTTGCCGCAGGCCCAGGAGGAGTTCAACCCCAAAGACGAGAAGGTGCCCATTTTCACAGAGCTGGTAAATGTTGAGAAGGAGACCATCATTTTCACCCTAGTTTCCTGCTCAAGCCTATGGGATCTTTGGAAACCTGTGGAGAAAGGGCCCTCCTGCCATGTGGCCAGCGGATCTGGGAGGACCGAGCACAGTGGTCAAAGGACCTTAGCTTTCCAACCCCTCATTTACAAGGGGGAGAGGCGCTTGGGAAGCTCCCCGCCACTTGCTCTCTTCCCCTCCCATCTCTTCCCCTCCCCCACTGAACAGTGACAGACTGTTGTGTCACTGTTCAGTGGGGGAGGGGAAGAGATGGGAGGGGAGGAGAGGAAGTTTGGTTGTGATGGGCTGAGATTGAAGGCTCTCACCAGGTTGGGAGCTGCAAAATAACCCCCTAGGAAATGCATCAGAAATGCTGCAAGTGACTCCAAAGACGCTCCAGTGCTCAGGGCCTCTGGGAAGGACAAGCATAGGCACAGGAAATGGGAAGGTGAGGGTGATAAGTCATGTCCGGGGTGCGGACACACACTTCACATGCAATTTGCATCGTTTCCTGTACTGTCTGTTCTAGGAATTTCCAAGTTGGCCCTTTCTGTAGCAAGTAGTAGAGGGAAGAAGGCATGCCCAAGGATAAGAGGAAAGAGAATTATTCAGCATCCAGTTAGGCTTGCTAACCTGGATGCTGAATAATTTTAGGTCCCAGGAGAGGCTACATTCCTTTGACTCTCGAAACACAAATCATAGTTACCCTCAGGATGGCTTCAGTATTCTTCATTGCCCGTCATCTGGGCTTTTCACCGACCGCACTGTCCACATACTGCTTCTTGCCCTAACGCTCTTCCAGAATAGTATAAAAACCAGGAGAAAAGAATGGAGTTGGGTGTAGGAGGGGAGAGGGGACAGAGCCAGCTGTGCAGTCAGGCCTGGGCATCAGAGATCGTCCTGCCGAGACTGGCACCCCTCCCCCAGCACAGAGAGCCCAGGATTAGCACAGTACATGCACCTTGAACCGGAGAGACTTCAGGGCATCCCAACCCAAAATAGCTTTAGGCTCGAGGAAGGGTCAGGAGAGCAGGTGTGTGGGCTTCCAGGAGAAGCTCGTTGTTGAGGGCAGACACCTCCTCCTGGTCTTTGGGTGGGTCCCTCTGGGAAAGGAGCCAGCAATGTTTGCTTCTCCTGGGGTGTGCCTTGTGCTTGGGCCACGCAGGCTGTGGTCCTTCAGGGTGGGCTTTCCAGGACAGCCCCTCTACCCTTGCAGGAGGGAGACTTCGTGGCTTTGGAACCCGGCCTGAGGTCCTCTTCTCAGCGGCCGAGGCACCCCAGGCTCAAAGTTGCGGCGACACTCCGGCCGGCATGCAGGTCCTGGGCATTGTGACCTCAGCTGTTCCACACACAGAGAGGTGGACATCCTGCCCTCACCTCAGCCTGTAACCTGCAGTGGCCTGGTCCCGGGGGCCCACTGTGGGGAGGCTGGGAAATTGAAGAACACTCTGGCCTCCTCCATCATGTCGGCCAAGAGGGCAGAACTGAACAAAACAAACCTGGTAAAGGAGAAACGTTGCTGGCCAATGTGGGGCCTCTGAACTCTCACTGGATGGAGTTGGGGGGCACAGAGAGTCCCCAATGAACCCTCGGCTTTTCTTTCTCCCTCTGAGCATGACGTGGCCTCTCAGGCTGGAAGGAGGGTGGGGAATAGACCCCTGGCCTTGGGGTGGGAAGGACCCCCGCCAGGACAAGAAGCACTGAAATGCCCCACCCCAATCTCGCCCACTCCGGGAGCTATGACCCCAGCCAGGCCCGCATTTTACCCGTGTGTTTAAGGCACACAAGAACCTCATCAGATAAAGGTAATTATCATCCACAATTTACAGACGAGGAAGTGAAGGCTCAGAGAGGCTAAATAACTTGCCTAAGTCAACACAGCTGGTAAGGAGGGCAGCTGAGACTAGAATTCAAGTCTGTCTGTCTACCTCCAAAGTCAATGCTCCTGAAAAAATACTTAGACGGCTTCCTTGAGTTATCTTAACCTACTTCCCACCAGGCCTCACCCCTGCCAGCTCCCCAGGGAGAGGGCTGCCTGCTGAACAGGCAGGTGTCACTCATGAGAGGAGTAGAACATGAGAAAATGTGAGTTATCTTGGCCCAGGCGCTGGGGGTATGTGGGCCTGAGCTTAAGCGCAGTTGGACAGGCCGGGTTGGGTGGGTGGAGGGTCCTCCCCAATCCTCATGCCTGGCAGCCTGAATCCCAGCCTCCTGTCTCTGCAGAACAAGAAGTACAAGGCAGTTTGCCTGGAATTGAAGCCAGAGCTCATCAGAGGAAGAAGCTTGTTTGAGGCCATCCCGGCAGCCAGGCCTGAGACGCACGGGGAGGTGACTTGGAGTCAGGGGTCATTCGCTGTTCCTGGTGGCCAAGACTTGTCCCAGATGCTGGCGGATACATTGAGAGAGAGACGAGCTCTCTGCTCTCACAGAACAAAGCAGATACCTAAATAAATAAGGAAAAATTCAGTAGTTTTACCTATGATTCAGGGAATTAAAATAGGGAGATGTGACCGGGGGGCTGCTGTGGGTTGAGGGTGTCAGGAAAGCCTTCCTCTGAGCTGAGAGCTGTAGGACAAGGCTGCGGCCCCCAGAGGGCTGAGGACGGGTGCTGTGGGCAGAAAAAGCAGCCCTCACAGAGGCCCTGAGGTGGGAATGAGTGTGGCTGTGGAGGCGACAGAAAGCTGAGGCCCAGTGGGCCAGGAAGGGAGTGGAATGAGATAAGCTCAGAGAGGGGAGAAGGATGGAGGAAACTCCTGCACAGGTGAGGCCAGGTTACCTCTGTGCTGACCCAAAGGGAAGAGCAGAAACTCGGGGTCACCCCTCCTGCCTCACCCTCCCACGCCTGCGCTTTCCAATATTCTGTGTTTCTGTTTTCAACCAACAGACATATGGCTACAAAGGAGCTAAACAAGAAGGGCCATTTAGCAAACCAGGAGGGACAAAGGAGCTAAAGGTAGGTGTGTGGACCCAGGAGACAGGAAGTTGGATCAACACAGTGAATAGGTGGGACCAACAGAACAACCGCTGCAGCAGGTAAACTGCCGGCATCTACAGTTCTGCTCCAGCCCCTGTGACTTCATTCCTTCTGGTTCTCTCTATTTTAAAATAATTTCAGACTTACAAAAAATTTTCCAAAAAATGGTACAATGAGTTCTAGTATACCCTTCCCCCAGATCCCCAAATGTTGGCATTTTATCTTGGGGTTTTTTTTCTCTCTTTCATATTCACACACCTATATATAACATATATATTTCCTGACCCATCTGCGAGCAAGTGGTTCTCTCAGATTTCGGTATATATTTCCTCAAAACAAGAACACTCTCTTACACAGCCACAGTACAATTATCCAAACATCAAAAGCAGGAAATTAATGTTGATACAGTTCTCACCTACAGCCCTTATTCTAATTTCACCAGTTATCCCACTAATGTCTTTCATAACAAAAGAGAAGATAACTTTTTTGGTCTGGGATCCAATCCAGAATCACACCTTGCATCTAGTTTCCATGTCTCTTCAGTCTTTTTTCATCTGGAACAGTTCTTTGACCTTGTCTTTTGGGACGCTGTCATTTTTTATGACAAATCATTTATTTTGTGGAATGACCCTGAATCTGGGTTGTCTGATGCTTCCTCACCCTTAGACTTAGGCCATGCATTTTTCGGTGGTCACACCACAGGAACAAAAGTATGACCTTTCCAAAGTGCATCACATCTGGAGGTACAGGATGTCTGTGTGTCCCACTATCCTATTTTCTTAATAGCATCCTTTCTTTCCTCCCTGCTGGCATCTATCTCTCTGCTCCTCTTTTGGCAATGCCCCAGGATCTTTCCTTTCCTCCTTTTGACCATTTCCCTTCCATCCAAGACATTTCTTTACTCCTTCTCTATTTTATTTTCTCAGAATGAACTCAGGGAGGTGAGGGAAGAGCTCAAGGAAAAAATGGAGGAGATAAAACAGGTAACAGGATGAGACTTTTCAGCTCATGGAGAAAAAGTGTAGCTTCAAGGAAAATGCAATGCCTAACTTTGAATAGTAAAGAAAATCAGAAATTGCATGGAAAAAGCAATCAAACCAACTGAGCCCAAATCCCCTAGAGTGTTTAAGTGTCAGCAGCTTAGGTTATCTGTTTCTTACTTGTTTGATGCTTAAACCCAAATTTTGAATGATAAGGGCTCTCTAAGATATCTCACTGATAAGGGTGGGGAGATACAACCTTAGTGACAGAGTGAGAGGGGCTGACCTGGAATTTGGGGACAGTCAGGGACCAATTCCATTGTCCTAATACTCCTCCCCTGAGCAAGCTGCAGAGCAAGAATCCTCTTCTTGTTTCTCTGATGGAATCACCTATAGCATATTTATGAACAAAGGAAATGCTCAAGCAAGAACATGTAATTGAAGCTGTGGTCTGAGGTCCACATGGCAGCCTTGCAATGACCAGATCCAAGCTGTGCCAAGGCTGCTGCTGGTGTTGACTTGATGATACACTTACCCTAGTCCCTTCACAGACTCTTGGGAAGAAAGTGGCTTTAGTAGGCCATTATTAGAACATTCCTTAATCTTTATCCAGCTCATTCCAGGGGAGAAGCTGTAGCCCTTAGCTTAAAATGCCTGAAAGACAACTCTACATTCAATAATGTGCTCTTTGACTTTCTTCCTCACTAGATAAAAGATGTAATGGACAAGGACTTTGAAAAACTCCAGGAATTTGTGGAGATTATGAAGGTAAGCATTTACTGAGTGCCCTCCATGGGCTAGTACCATACTAGGAATCATGCAAGGAGATGCCAGAGCCTGCCCTGCAAGTGCTTACAGCTTAATAAGAGACCCAAACTCTATTGCAAAAAAGAATTAAATAACAAGTAAGTACCAAGCTAAATGATGACTGGTTGTCAACTAACCAGGGGTTTAGAGAAGTGAGTAATGAATGCAGGTTGGGGTAACCACAAAAGTCCTTTTAGAGGAAGTGAGCCTTAAGGTGAGTCTTAAGGCAGCATTGAAATTTTAATGTGAATCTAACCAAGAGCCCAGTAAGATTATTTGTGAACTCAATAATTACTAAAAGGATCATCTAGATTCTAGAATAGCAGTTTACAGACTTTGGTGGATTTCAGAATCACCAGGAGCACAAATATAGGAATCAGAGCTCAGGTCTTGTATGGATGGGGCTGGCACCCTGGGGTTTTGTTCATGTTCCCCAGGTAGAAGTTTGAGAACAACAAATGAAGAAGCATAAATAGGCAAAAGCATTTATTTATAAATTTTTCAAGAGTTGTAAGGGGGCATTACTTCTACCAGATATTAAAATCATAATGAAGCCAACTTAATAATCAAATTAAGGTGGTACAGCCCAAGGATAACCAGACAAATGAAGAAACCAACATAGATAATCCTGTAACAGCCTCTCTGCCAGGAATGCACTGAGAATCACTTCTGAGGATTTCTAAAGTCCGTTTACCCAGGCCCTGGCCCAGATGAACTGAATAAAAACCTCCAAGGTTGGGCACAGTTGCTCAAAACTCTTAAGTGATTCAGATGCTTGCTCCTGATGAGAACCAGGTCCTTAGCTCTTTAGCAGTAGTTATTAACATTGGCTACGTGCTGGAATCACCTGTCCTGTGGTTTTGAACAGCTCCTCTTTACACCTGGCTGCACCCCATAGCAATTATATCAGAACCTCTTAATATGAGGACCGTGGACTTCCCTGGTGGCACAGTGGTTAAGAATCCACCTGCCAGTGCAGGGAACACGGGTTTGATCCCTGGTCCAGGATGATCCCACATGGCGCGGAGTAACTAAGCCCGTGTGCCACAACTACTGAGCCTGTGCTCTAGAGCCCTCAAGCCACAACTACTGAGCCCATGCACTGCAGCTACTGAAGCCCATGTACCTAGAGCCCATGCTCCACAGCAAGAGTAGCCACTGCAACGAGAAGCTCACGCACCTCAACGAAGAGCAGCCCCCACTCGCCGCCACTAGAGAAAGCCCACGCTCAGTAACAAAGACCCAACGCAGCCAAAAATAAATTTAAAAAAAAAAGAATGGAGGCAAAAATCGAGAAGATACAAGAAATGTTTAACAAAGACCTAGAAGAATTAAAGAACAAACAAACAGAGATGAACAATACAATAACTGAAACGAAAAATACACTAGAAGGACTCAATAGCAGAATAACGGAGGCAGAAGAACGGATAAGTGACCTGGAAGGCAGAATGGTGGAATTCACTGCCATGGAACAGAATAAAGAAAAAAGAATGAAAAGAAATGAAGACAGCCTAAGAGACCTCTGGGACAATATTAAGCACAACAGCATTAGCATTATAGGGGTCCCAGAAGGAGAAGAGAGAGAGAGAAAGGACCCGAGAAAACATTTGAAGAGATTATAGTCGAAAACTTCCCTAACATGGGAAAGGAAATAGCCACTCAAGTCCAGGAAGCAGCAAGGGAAAAATGACAAATAACATACAAGGGAACTCCCATAAGGTTAACAACTGATTTCCCAGCAGAAACTCTACAAGTCAGAAGAGAGTGGAATGATATATTTAAGGTGATGGAAAGGAAGAACCTACATCCAAGATTACTCTACCTGGCAAGGATCTCATTCAGATTTGATGGAGAAATCAAAAGCTTTACAGAGAAGCAAAAGCTAAGAGAATTCAGCACCACCAAACCAGCTCTACAACAAATGCTAAAGGAACTCCTCTAGGCAAAAAAGAAAAGGCCACAACTAGAAAAAAGAAAATTATGGAAGGAAAAAGTCCACCAGTAAAGGCAAACATACAATAAAGGTAGGAAATCATCCACACACAAAGCTAGTAGGGAGGTTGAACGATAAAAGTAGTAATATCACCCGTATCCACAATAAGCAGTTAAAGGATACCTAAAACAATTAGATGTAAAATATATCAAAACAGTAATCATGAGGTGAGGAG
>NC_041217.1:49037609-49038201 GCF_002837175.3 Physeter macrocephalus
GCCTCAGTAAATTTAAGAAAATTGAAATCATATGAAGCATCTTTTCCGACCACAACGCTATGAGATTAGAAATCAATTACAGGGGAAAAAAATGTAAAAAACACAAACACATGGAGGCTAGCAATACGTTACTAAATAACCAAGAGGTCACTGAAGAAATAAAAGAGGAAAGCAAAAAATACCTAGACAGGGAGTCCCTGGTGGCGCACTGGTTGCGAGTCTGCCTCCCAATGCAGGGGACATGGGTTCGTGCCCCGGTCCAGGAAGATCCCACATGCCGCGGTGCGGATAGACCCGTGAGCCATGGCCCCTGAGCCTGTGCGTCCAGAGCCTGTGCTCCGCAATGGGAGAGGCCACAACAGTGAGAGGCCCATGTACCACCAAAAAAAAAAAAAAAACCTAGACAAATGACAACGAAAACACGACGATCCAAAACGTATGAGATACAGCAAAAGCAATTCTAAGAGGGAAGTTTATAGCAATACAAGCCTACCTCAAGAAACAAGAAACATCTCAAATAAACAATCTAACCTTACACCTAAAGGAACTAGAGAAAGAAGAACAAACAAAACCCAAAGTTAGCAGAAGGAAA